>NC_053130.1:30412210-30752210 GCF_010015445.1 Perca fluviatilis | reverse complement strand
AGTGAGTCCTTTCATTAATTAATTTGCATTCAACTCAATGTGCCCGCTGACTGCTTTCCAATCGCGCTCACACACACACACACACACACACACACACACACACACACACACACACACACACACAGAGTGAAAGACACACTGGCCGTATGTGTCGCAGCTAAATTAAGAGGAGGGTGATAAATGGGGTGATGATAGGAGAAGTGGAGGAGATAGAGTCGGAATAATCAGCCATCCAGAATTAATTAGTCATTGAAAACAGTGATTAACATTCAGAGTGAGACCCTTTGGACTCACACTCAGCTGATGTATAGGCACTGCCTTGAAGAAACACACACACACCTTTAAGGTTGTGTGCACATAATGTACACACCGAACAATTGGATAAATTCACAAGTGGATGACTGAATAAATTACTGGCATGCTTAGGTGAGTTTCTCTCTCACACACACACACACACACACACACACACACACACACACACACACACACACACACACACACACACACACACACACACACACACACACACACACACACACACACACACACACACACACACACACACACACACACACACACACACACACACACAGTTCTCCTGGGGCCCGTTTCAGAAAGCAGGTTTAGCGAAAACTCTGAGTTTGTTAACCCTGAGATGAGGGAAACTCTGGTCGGGAGCAGGTTTTCTTCAATAAACCTCGTCTCCTCCCTCTGACACAGCACTCTTTCATTTCCTTAATTCATTCAGTCTGTATCAGGCGCATTTTAGCGCAGTTTGTTATCTGCATGAATAAATAAACAGTGTTGGTTTATTACCCACGTTAGGCAGACTATAAAACGTTTTTTCTCAAAACATGGCATTTCCTTTAGTCAACGAACCCGTTGATGAAGAAGCTGTATTACTTCGCAGAGAGTTAAACATACATTGGGAGATGATATTGAGGCCCGACTACAGGTGTATTTTCATTTCCAGATAACTACCTATTTGAGCGGTATTGTTTTTCTATCAGTTATGTAGCCTACATAACCTTATCCATTCTCATATCACTAATGTCACCCATCGTGGACATGCTCTACATCCCAGCACATTCTTTGTGGTGCATTAAATTTTTTAGCAAATGGCAGTTTTCTTTACAACATTGGTGGTGCGGAGAATATTAGTAAAGCCACTGTATAGCAAATAGCCGTCAGAAGAATGTGACTCGCTCTGAAACATTTTTTAAACATTTTGGCAGTGTTCCCTGGACACAAACTAGTGAGAGCCATTAAAAAGAAATTAATTATTATAAATCATAATTCTGTTAATGACATGGTGCTGCAACCTCAGAATGGGATTAGTAGTAGTTTACTTTCTCGCCCACAGGATTGCACCTACATGAAATTATAGGTGTAATACCATTCCAGTTTTCACCAGTAATATTAAAGGTTACCTGTGATTAAATATGAAATTAACACACTATGTTATAGCTTACGCATTAACTCTAGCAGCAATTTTCCCCTCATACCAATTCTCGCTATTTTGCAGCAGCCGCTGTGTTTCTTTGATAACAAAATACATGTTCAAACTCGCTGTATGTGCACATGAGTATTGCCGCCGACCAGTTTGTTTGTGGTTGTTACCATGGTGAATCATAGTATCATATAAGTTAATTCATGCTGCCTTTTTATAGTGGTGGTGCACACGCTTAACTCTGAGTGAACCTACTCTGAGTTGATTGAACCAACTCAAATCAGCTGTTGTAACCGAAAACTCAAGAGTTTCCCATCTCAGGGTAAATCAACTTAGAGTTCAGGGTTAGACTCAGAGTTTGTTAAACCTCCTTCCTGAAACGGGCCCCTGATTTATTGTGTGTAATTGAATCAATGAGACATGCTAGTTACCATGCACAGACTGATTACAGTTCTCTATATTCCTTGAGCATTGCTGTGTGTTTACATGTGTGTTGCTGAGCATGAGGCATGTTCAAAATTGAGTATGTGTGAGTATGTGAATGCGCTGCTCGGTTTTTACTCCCACATTAGTCATGCTATAGATCATACTATAGAATTGGGTTTTTTGCGTGCATGTCCAAAGGTTTTTTTTTCACTCCCAATGATTTATTTAATGTATTTCTATTTGGGATGAAAATGTAGGATCTTTTGGTTTTGCAACTAGGGTTCCATCATGCTTTGGGTCATGTAAAAGATTATGTAAATCTGCACCATAAAAGGATAAAAGGACAGATTTAGCTAACGCTAATTAGCTGATCATTAGGTCGGAGAGACACTGGAATAATGTCACGCATTGTAACATAGAGCCAACTAATCGATGATTAAATTCATTGGCAAAATTTTTGCAAGCAATTTTATTCATGATTTAATTGCTTAGTTGTTGCAGACCTGCTTTTGATACTGAGAAAAACAAATTTGATAATTATAGGGCAAACTCTTACATCGTAAGTTCTAAGGATCATCTTTTTTTATATGATTTGTATGTGGATTTTGTACTTTTGTGGTGAACATCAAAAATAATGTACTATGCTGATTCCAGCAGAATGTGTACAACTTCTGTGGGTTTCAATTTCCTGAGAATCTGAGAGGAAAGGAAGCAATTTCTGACACAAAGTGGGTCATTTCGGTTCAAAGGGATTAAAGGAAAACCGTACAACAGAAATTACATTGTGCTACTCCAGTGATTTTGAAAGGCCAACATGCAAACAATAATTATTTGACCATTTGGTGGCCTTTTTCACTAACTGTTCTCACTGTTTCTGCCGCACGGCAGGTTGACTATTCCAACTTCAAAATGTAAAAAGTAAATGTTTGAAATCATCATAGTGAGAACATCTCATTTTTGATAGCGGGGCTACGGGCCAGGACTAGAAGAGATCAACTCCAAATTGATCTGATCAGTATCATAGATATGAATTATCAGCTATAAATCAGTGTAAAAGTTATTATGTGTGGACCCTATTGGACCCTTTATGTAGAGACCAGTTCAAATTCACAAATGCAAACTGAGCAACAGTATTGAGAAGCCGCAAGAAACTAAGGTCCAAATTTTTCATCCCAACATTTTCGCAAATAAAATCCCCAAATAAAATAAATACTACCTCACGTTGTGTCAATCACGTTTACACACTCCCTCCAAAACTTTCCTCCGTCATAATTTTTTTTGGATTGGGTTCAATTTCTGCATTATGTTTCACATCTGTAGCAAGCATTTTGAGGTGTTTTGACACTTCAGAGCCACTGTACAGGCAAAGCCAAGAATGGCGTCCAACAAGTTGATCCACTTTGTCTTCAGTAGTCATCTTTTTTAATATGTGGCTCCAGTATCGCAAGCTATTCGCGCATCAAAGCACTGACATGCTAAAGTCAACTCTGAATGGATGGGGATAATCTCGCAGCTCCTTGATAACGATGTGGAACCCTCCTTGCTCTCTGCGCAAGTTCAAGATTAGATGGACCCAAAATTTCCTATTTCCTTTTCTCTTTTTAAGAAGAAAGAGAACAACAAAATCATCCTCACTGCTTGAAGACTTTGTTATGCAAGAATTTTCGCAGCAGATTAATTAATACGCATCGGTGCAAGGTTTCTTTACGTGACCAAATTTTTAAGATGACATACGATAAAACACATATGAACATTTCCGACTCAGTGGGCAAGGGGCCTGGTGCTCTAATACTTAAGGTGTCACTTCAGTATTTCCATGCTGGTGTGAGTTGTGTGTTAAAGGTGTGTGTATAGCCCTGTGCGTGCGTGCCTGCGTGCGTGCGTGCGTGCCTGCGTGCGTGCGTGCGTGCGTGCGTGCCTGTGTACGTGCCTGTGTGTGTGTGTGTGTGTGTGTGTGTGCTTGTGCGTGTGCGTACCTGGATCTGCTCGGGTGTCCACTGGTCCAGATTGACAGATTTGACTCTGGAGATGTGGACACCCAGGTTGCGGTGGATGCCGGCACAGCGGATACACATGAACACCCCGAGGTTCCATGATGCCCATCGAGGACCTGAAAAGGGAAAAGAAAGAGAAAGAAAAGTTGCACACGTTCAAATGTTAGTGTAAAGGTCCTGCTGTGTTGTCAGTTTAACTGACTCAGTAACACTGCTGCAAAAAGGGACACTTGAGATAAAGTAGATTCAGTCTTTCAATTCCCTTTCAATTCAAATCTAAATTGTGGAAGTGATTAATTAAAACTTGGTTGTGTAAAATGAAAAAGCAAACGTGTGACCGCTATTCTCTCGGAAATTTTTCACCTAACACAGTCCATCAAAAATGTGCTTTAAAAATGCACAGGCAACTCTCACTTCAGCTGTTTGACTGACAGGAGATTTCTGGAAAGTGCAGTAGTGTGCAGGTACAGTACACTATCAGAGTTGAGCAGAAACCCAAGAAGTTAATAAGAAAAGATCAAAATCAGCACTAACATTCAAAGCCTTTACTTACTTTGGTGAAATTGTCTCACTTAAAAAAAAAGTAGTATTTCAAAAAAGTACATACTTCAACTTGATGTTATCCTGAGACATTTTGAACACATTCTTATCAAAATTGCTCAGGAAGTAATATCCCATATTTTGGAACCCAAGAAAATGTGCAGACATATAATTCTTTATATTAAATGTAAGTCGTGTCTAAAGAGTGGCTGCATTTAAATCAACTCCAAATCAGAAAGATTGTTACAGATTTATTGATTTAAGATTGCTTCAAATTTGGTCTCTGAAGACTGAATAATTATAGCATCCATGCACTTTTATTGCATGCATACTAAATTGCTTTCATTTGGTGATTAATAGCTTTGATTAAATGTCACTATAATTAAAAACCTATTTCTCCATATAAAAAGGTACTATAAAAACAGGCATTTTAGCTGAATGAAAGCAGCTTTGAGATTAATAAACTGATTTTCAAAAGCTTTCATTAGTTTAAGGGTCATAGAATATTTTTTATTCATAAAGCCAAATCCTCAAAAACCAGAAATAAAAACAAGGAAATCTCCCCCATTATC
Organism: Perca fluviatilis; assembly: GCF_010015445.1. NCBI lineage: Eukaryota > Metazoa > Chordata > Actinopteri > Perciformes > Percidae > Perca > Perca fluviatilis. The sequence goes on along the minus strand of NC_053130.1, from coordinate 30,747,228 downwards.
CATTACATGTGGCATGACAACAGGGTGAAATACAGATCTAAATCCATTTTTTGTGTGCAGGATGAATTATCATGGCATACAAGTGAAACCGAATCAATTTGTGGAGAGTCCAAGTTTGGATTTTGGAACTGTGCTTGCCAGACTGAGTCCACTGCAAAAATAACAAACATAAGGTAGAGAGCTCTGGTAGAGAACAAGAAACAAGGCCATGCGCTTGCTGAACAGAAACAGAAGAAGTAAAGAAGCTCCAGGCAGACACAGACAAGACTTTGATTCCTGTTGACACTCAATCGTGCAAAGTCTGTTGAGAGGAGACACAGGAATTTTAAATGATCCCACAAGCCACTGCTCTAAAGACAGGGCTCGACATTAACATTTTTTAGTTTTACTTGCCTGATAGCTAAACTTACATGTCCAAAATGGAAAATGTGGTCCTATGTAAAAACTAAATAAAATCAACATGGATTTGGATAGAGCTGTAACAATTCAAAATTTTACTGTACAATTAATTTTCTATATAATTGTATAATAATTGTGATTAACAATATAATTGTCTCTTTCAGTCAAATTTAAATTTATTCAAGTGTTACTTTTTCAAAACACAATCCTAGGATCACTGTATTGTCACCTAGATAATGTAATAAACAAGTACATAGCCTATGAAGTAAACCATGCCTGTTATTATTAAAACAAACATTGTATTTTTTTCTTAAAGCTATAGTGCATAGTTTCTGCCGCCCCCATGAGGAATTCTAAGTAATGACAACAAAACTGTTGGCACGTCCACATGATACAAGCCTTCTGTGACCGCGCATCGTGCTTTTTTTTCTTTTTTTCTTAGTTTATTTGTCAGGGACAATGCAGCGTACATTATTACATACATAATTATCAGAGTCAAAGCCATAGAATATGGGTAGATGTGTTGCATAAAAGGTTTCTAGCCAATAGGCTAATTTGCAACCCCAGTCCCTGGTCAGGCCTTTCTAAAGAACTACATAGTGAGAGTTACACAATCATGCAGCAGATACATTGTATACTAATTGTGGGAATGCTGTTCTACAGCATTCCAACTATTGTTATTCTGTTCTTTATTTTTAGTGGGAATGCTGTTCAACAGCATTCCAACTATTGTTATTCGGTTTTCCGTACATTTTTTGGCTCTGCGTAACTTCTGCATACTTTCAGCTATTAAAACCATTTAACTTTTAAAATGTTCAGCTCTTTCAGCTAATGATGAGACTTCAACTTTTTTTCTACTATTTATACTTTTTATCGATTAAACAGAGTGGGTATTGCGCTGCTTAGAGTGGATGATGTCATAGCTAGAGCACAGAGCCTTAAAGTGATGGTTCGGAGTAATTTCACCCTAGGGTCCTTTGCACCATGACCTCGAGCCAAACACCCCCCCCAGAAGCTTTTTTCACCTGGGTCGAACATTGGGAGAGTTAGGCGTGAGAGTAGCGTTATCAGCTGAATAGCTTAGCGCAGGGCCACTGGATCCGAGTGTCTCTTAACATTCCCCACTAATAATGCCGAAATGATACCAAACGTCTACACTAGTACAAATAGGTTATGCACTCATAAAACCGATGGATTGGAAAGTTTGTAAGTACACCAGAAGTGTATGTAAATAACACTTGCCTGTTGGCTTCTGCTCTCTGCTGTTGTTGGTTGCGCAGTAAGACGATGTTAGGGACGTCTACAAATTACAACACCGAAAGAGAGATGCAACAAAAATATTTATTAATTTAACTTATTTTTTAAAGTAAGTGCTGTAGAATAACTAGCAGGAGACAAGTTATAATTGAGGTAAGTTTGGAGACATTACCTTATTTAATCATTAAATTAATAAATATTTTTGTTGCATCTCTTTCGGTATAGTAATTTGTAGACGGCCCTAAGCACTCTTACTGCCCGGTAGTAACAGCAGCAGCAGCAGCAACAGAGCGCCAGAAGCCAACAGGCAAAGTGTTATTAATACACTTCTGGGTACTTACAAACTTTCAATCCATCGTTTTATGAGTGCATAACTTATTTGTACGAGCGTAGACGTTTTATTCGGGCATTATTGTGGGGTAATGGTGAGAGTACCGATCCATTAGCCCCCCCGCTAAAGCTATTCAGCTGATAACGCTACTCTCTGTTCGACCGAAAAAGCTTCTGAAGAGGTGTTTGGCTCGAGGTCATGGTGCAAAGGACCGTAGGGTGAAATTACTCCGAACCATCACTTTAAAAAAATTATCTTTGTCCCTTCTCTATAAATTGCTCTCACGCCCACAATATCTACTAGTCATACACAATTTATACATCAAAACGTAGGTATTTTTGTCTTTGTCTCAGTTATGCGATATACCTTATACTTTTGGCTCAATGAGCTTCCAAATGACAAGAGTTCCAAATCTTCCTCCATTCGCTGCAATGGTAAACGTCCTCCATATTTTCCAGCGAAACACAGAACGAACCATTATTTCAAATCGCTGATATGCCCACATTTTTAAGTTTATCCATATAAATTTTATACCGATACGTTCAAAAAGGCCTTGTGGTGCTCAGGATGACGTCATTTGACTGATAGCAGTCATTGTTTTGGCAGTCTGAGCCTTTATTTGAGAGCTCGCTCTCAGTGTCTCTGAATAGCTGCAGTGTGCTACAGGAGACATATTAAGAGCAGGTGCTCGTTATTTAACTGATGACACTTCAAAATGATCTCATCACAGACATCAAAGCATGTTTATAAACATGGTCACAGGCACTTAGTAGCCATGACAACCCTTTCACAGACTTATCTGTCTGTGTCTGTCTGTGGCGGAGCACGGTGGCTCAGTGGTTAGCACTTCTGCCTCACAGCAAGAAGGTTCTGGGTTCGATCCCAGGTCATCCCAGGCCTTTCTGTGTGGAGTTTGCATGTTCTCCCCGTGCTTGCGTGGGTTTCCTCCGGGTGCTCCGGTTTCTTCCCACCATAAAGACATGCATGCAACTACGACTACAGTTGAAAGTTAGCCGACTGGCTAACACTGGCGCATTTACAGAAATGTTGATTAATGTGCATTGTCCTAATATAAATAAAATATCTTCTTCTTCTTCTTCCCCCTCCCTCCCTCCTTCTCTGTCTCCGTCCCTCCTCTGTTTTTGTCTTTGTCTCCCTCCTTCTCCATCTCTCGCTGTCTCCCGCCCTACTTCTGTCTTCCTCCCTCTGTCTCCCTCCCTCCCTCCCTCTGTCTGTATCCCTCCATCCTGCCTCCCTCTCTTTCTCTATGCTTCCTTCCCTCCCTCTTCTGTCTCCCTCCCTCCTCTGTCTCCGTCCCCCTTTCTCTGTCTCACTCCCTCTCTCCCTCCTTCTCAATCTCTCTCTCTCTCTCTCCCCATCACTCCTTCTCTCTCTCTCTCCCTCCCTCCCTTCCTCTCTCTCCCTCCCTCCTTCTGTCTCTCTCTATCTTCCTCCCTCCCTCCCTCCCTCCAGGGTCATTTGTGATTTGTGATTTCATCCATATGGCTTTCATCCATATATCTTTTCAGGCAATATATCCACCTCTCAGCTCTTTAGGGTCATGCTTGTTTGTTCTACGCAATGGATATGGCTGATAATAATACAAAGTATTTAAACTTTCAGCCTTTTTAGTCAATTTTAGTCAAAGTTGCTATCTTTCTAATTTTTTCTATCTTTCCTCTCCTCGCTCTCTCTCCTCTTAATTCTCTTTTCTCCTCTCTCTCCTCTCTCTTCTCTCCTGCTCTTCTTTCTTCTCTCTCTTTTCTTCTCTGTTTCTTCTTGTTCAGCCCCATTCTTTTCACCTAATACATTTCACATCTCATCTCAGCTAGATTGATGCTTTTTCGTTCTATGCAGTGTATATGTCTGATAATAATACAAAGTATTTCTTCTTTCCGCCTTTTCAGGCAATTTATTTCAGCTTTCATCTTTGACAGTATTACAGTTCAGCGTCCAGCTTTTCTAACAAGCTCTTCACTTATTTAGGTAATGCAGTTTAGCTTCCAACTCTGAAAATGTTCCAGATGTTTCAGCAGTGCAGTGCAATGCATTTGAGCTTTAAGCTTTTTCGTACAATTTGTTTAATATTTCTGCAATTCTGAGTCATTATCAATTAGAAAATATACTCAGACCTCACATCGTTCTACATATTTTGTCATATTCAACTTTTAAAGCCAACAGTTCAGTTTAGCGTCAGCTTTTAACTTTTTAATGAAATTCATACTTATTAAAACGATTTCCACTTTTTCCAACTATTCTCACTTCACTTTTTCAACTTCTTCTTACGGATTGAAGCTATTCATCCAGTTTAGCTTTAGCAATTCAGCTATTCAGCATTCCCACGCATTTTCTGCAGGAAATGCATTTTCTAGTATATTACATCAACATTTCACAGATACATGACCACATTACATGAGCAGCGCACTGTATGCACGTCTCCATGAGCCAATCAGAGCTGTTCCCTGCCTGCACCGTGCAGCTTAGTTTCTAGATGTAGACAGTCACAGAGGACAGAGTAACGTGAGGAAAATTCCACAACAGGTAGCAGTCGGTCATCATAAGCCGGTCACAATGTTTACCAGTTTACCAGTAAACGCAACGTTTTGTCCCGTCTGTGTTGTTTTTCAGACAACAGCAGTGACCAGTGCTAGTTTGTGTCTTTTAGCTCATAGCTTTAGCAGCAGACTGTTGGACGTCCCGCTGTTGGAATCCTACAGTGAAATACAGACACACTACACTGTTTAGCAGTCAGCATTTTAGCCGTGTTTAATCCAGTTACTACTGTGGCTAACGGTAGGCTAACGTTACCTCCTGTGTAACGTGTTATTAGTGTTTACTAGCGTGACAATCAGCGATGTTTATGTTGCCTCTAACGTGGGTTTCGGAACATCAGAGCGCAACGCAGACATGTAAGTGGCAGTGTAATGAGACACAGAAATCCACGTAGCTATTTCGTCTGGTAGATACCAGGCACCACATGCGCCGTTAACGTGAACAGAAAATTGCGTTGCCTGTGTCTTTCACGGCAAACATGCATGTGTGGAAAGCGGTCGCACAACAGCTGAAATGGCATACTCCTTCACAGTATCCTTCAATAAAGGAGGAATGTAGCACAATATGGATGTATTAGTAGGAATGTAGCACAATATGGATGTAAAAGCAGTTATAATTATATAATTATGTGACAATAAAATTTGTTTTGGCTAAAATCAACAAATAACCGTGATAATTAATCATGATCTCAATAATGATCAAAATAATCGTGATTATCATTTTGGCCATAATCGTGCAACCCTAAGTTGAAGACTGGAAAAATTTTGCCTGGTCTGAGGAGTCTTGATTTCTGTTGAGACATTCAGATGGTAGAGTCAGAATTTGACGTAAACAGAATGAGAACATGGATCCGTCATGCCTTGTTACCACTGTGCAGGCTGGTGGTGGTGGTGTTATGGTGTGGGGAATGTTTTCTTGGCACACTTTAGGCCCCTTAGTACCAATTGGGCATCGTTTAAATGCCACAGCCTACCTGAGCATTGTTTCTGACCATGTCCATCCCTTTATGCCCACCATGTACCCATCCTCTGATGTCTACTTCCAGCAGGATAACGCACCATGTCACAAAGCTCAAATCATTTCAAATTTGTTTCTTGAACATGACAATGAGTTCACTGTACTGAAATGGCCCCCACAGTCACCAGATCTCAACCCAATAGAACATCTTTGGGATGTGGTGGAATGGGAGCTTTGTGCCCTGGATGTGCATCCCACAAATCTCCATCAACTGCAAGATGCTATCCTATCAATATGGGCCAACATTTCTAAAGAATGCTTCCAGCACCTTCTTGAATAAATGCCACGAAGAATTAAGGCAGTTCTGAAGGCGAAAGGGGGTCAAACACGGTATTAGTAGGGTGTTCCTAATAATCCTTTAGGTGAGTGTGTGTTGTGTGTGTGTGTGTGTGTGTGTGTGTGTGTGTGTGTGTGTGTGTGTGTGTGTGTGTGTGTGCAGGCGCGGATTAATGCACAGGCTTGCGTAGGCTGCAGCCTAGGGGCCCCACGTGTGCAGGGGCCCCGTTTTGGCCAGGCAATTTATTATTATTTTAAATTTACTTCAGCGTGAACAGAAAAAGATCCTAATTGGCCCATAAGAAACATAAAAAAATAAATAAAAAACTGTAGCTGACTGGATCTAGATGTGACTTGGGTCACATCTATCCAATCATAGGAGGGAGTCTGAGACAGAGGGGCCAGGTCAGAAACTCCAGCCACCGACACGCCATGCTGCAGAAACAGTTCACCTGCTTGGGGGTCAGCCGCTCCCCCTGTTGCTGCGGAGGAGGACAAAAAAGGAGGCCGGAAAATCCTGCTACCTACAGCTCGGATCCTGCATGTTGGGATAAAATTGATGAAGACATGAGGGCATATTGGATTAAAATGGGATCTAAAAGTTGCCAGAACAAAGACGCAGATGTTGCTGCCTCAGAAAGACAACATAAACACCAAAAGAGGTAGGCTACTTTTCCAAAACCCAGTTTAAAATGAAACTAGCAAATGGTGAAATGCAGAGAATTGCTGTTGTATTCCCCCTCAAAAGGCATCATGTTATGTCGCGCAAATTATTTGGGAACAGTTAAATTCAAGTGACTGGAAAAATGCAGCTGTACCTCTAGCTGAACATGAGGGATTTGAGTGCCACAGGTAATGCTTGCGTATGTTACGCGCTGATAGTTTTAGAAGTTTTGGACCGAGGTTTTAAAGAGGGTGGTTGCGGTGGTGAAAATCAAGAAAGAAAAAATTCTAAAGGTAGGATGATTATACAACAATACTTATTGTGCTGCTGTTTCATTATTGCTGTTAATAACAGTGTTATTATGCCTCCTCCCAGCTGGACATGCCTGGAACACCTACCTAGGGAGGCGCCCAGGGGACATCCTTACCAGATGCCCGAACCACCTCAACTGGCTCCTTTCGAGGCGAAGGAGCAGCGGCTCTACTCCGAGCTCCTCACGGATGACTGAGCTTCTCACCCTATCTCTAAGGGAGATGCCAGCCACCCTCCTGAGGAAACCCATTTCGGCCGCTTGTACCCTGGATCTCGTTCTTTCGGTCATGACCCAGCCTTCATGACCATAGGTGAGGGTAGGAACGAAAACTGACCGGTAGATCGAGAGCTTTGCCTTCTGGCAAAAACGGTGCGATAAATTGATTGCAATACCGCACCCGCTGCGCCGATTCTCCGACCAATCTCCCGCTCCATTGTCCCCTCACGAACAAAACCCCAAGGTACTTGAACTCCTTCACTTGGGGTAAGGACTCATTCCCTACCTGGAGTAGGCACTCCATCGGTTTCCTGCTGAGAACCATGGCCTCAGATTTAGAGGTTCTGATCCTCATCCCAGCTGCTACACACTCGGCTGCGAGTGCTGAAGGTCACAGGCCGATGATGCCATAAGGACCACATCATCTGCAAAAAGCAGTGATGAGATCCCCAGCCCACCGAACTGCAACCCCTCCCCACCCTGACTACGCCTTGATATCCTGTCCATAAATATTAAAAACAGGATTGGTGACAAAGCGCAGCCCTGGCGGAGGCAAACCCTCACCTGAAACGAGTCCGACTTACTGCCGAGAACCCGGACACAGCTCTCACTTTGGTCATACAGAGATTGGATGGCCCTGAGAAGAGACCCCCTCACCCCATACTCCCGCAGCACCTCCCACAGTATCTCTCGGGGAACCCGGTCATACGCCTTCTCCAAATCCACGAAACACACGTAGATCGGATGGGCATACTCCCAGGCTCCCTCCAGGATCCTTGTGAGAGTAAAGATCTGGTCCATTGTTCCACGACCAGGACGGAATCCACATTGTTCCTCTTCAATCTGAGGTTCGACTATCGGCCGAACCCGCCTTTCCAGCACCTTGGAGTGGACTTTACCAGGGAGGCTGAGAAGTGCGATACCCCTGTAATTGGCACACACCCTCTGGTCCCCCTTTTTGAAAAGGGGAACCACCAACCCAGTCTGCCACTCCTTTGGCACTGTCCCAGACTTCCACACAATGTTGAAGAGGCGTGTCAACCAGGACAGCCCCTCCCCACCCAGAGCCTTGAGCATTTCTGGACGGATCTCATCAATCCCAGGGGCTTTGCCACTGTGGAGTTGTTTGACTACATCGTTGACTTCCGCCTGGGAAGTTGACAACAATCCCCCATCATCCTCCAGCTGTGCCTCTAACATAGAGGGCGCATTAGTCGGATTCAGGAGTTCCTCAAAGTGCTCCTTCCACCGCCCTATTACCTCCTCAGTTGAGGTCAACAGTGTCCCATCCTTACTGTACACAGCTTGGATGGTTCCCCGCTTCCCCCTCCTGAGGTGGCGAACAGTTTTCCAGAAGCACCTTGGTGCCGACCGAAAGTCCTTCTCCATGTCTTCTCCAAACTTCTCCCACACCCGCTGCTTTGCCTCTTTCACGGCAGAGGCTGCAGCCCTTCGGTACCCTGCAACTGCCTCTGGAGTCCTATGGGATAACATATCCCGGAAAGACTCCTTCTTCAGTCGGACAGCTTCCCTGACCACCGGTGTCCACCATGGTGTTCGTGGGTTACCGCTCCTTGAGGCATCTAAGACCCTAAGACCACAGCTCCTAGCCGCAGCTCGGGTTCAATGCCCCCAGCCTCCACAGGGATGCACAAAAAGCTCCGCCGGAGGAGTGAGTTGAAAGTCTGTTGGACAGGGGCCTCCTCCTGACGTTCCCAATTTATCGCACTACCCGTTTGGGCTTACCAGATCTGTCCAGAGTCTTCCCCCACCCCCTGACCCAACTTACCACCAGATGGTGATCGGTTGACAGCTCCGCCCCTCTCTTCACCCGAGTGTCCAAAACATACAGCCTCAGATCAGATGAAACGATTATAAAATCAATCATTGACCTTTGGCCTAGGGTGCTCTGGTACCAAGTACACTTATGAGCATCCCTATGTTCGAACATGGTGTTTGTTATAGACAATCCATGACTAGCACAGAAGTCCAACAACAAACAACCACTCTGGTTTAGATCAGGGAGGTCGTTCCTCCCAATCACGCCTCTCCATGTGTCTCCATCATTGCCCACATGCGCGTTGAAGTCCCCCAGCAGAACAATGAGTCCCCCACTGGAGCCCCATGCAGGACTCCACTCAAGGTCTCCAAGAAGGCCGAATACTCCGAACTCTTGTTTGGTGCATATGCACAAACAACAGTCAGAGTTTCCCCCCCCACAACCCGCAGCCGTAGGGAGGAGACCCTCTCGTCCACCGGGGTAAACTCCAACGTTGTGGCGCTCAGCCGGGGGCTTGTGAGTATCCCCACACCCGCCCGGTGCCTCACACCCTGGGCAACTCCGGAGAAGAAAAGAGTCCAATCCCTATCCAGGAGTATGGTTCCAGAACCGAGACTGTGCGTAGAGGTAAGCCCCACCAGATCTAACCGTTAGCACTCCACCTCCCGCACCAGTTCCGGCTCCTTCCCCCACAGAGAGGTGACATTATACGTCCCCAGAGCCTGCGTCTGCCACCCATGGCAGCGCACCCGACCCCAGCGGTTCCTCCCACAGGTGGTGGGCCCATTGGATGTAAACAATACAGTGTTTTATAATAAATTAAACTACCCAACAATACTTTGGCCCACAAGTCCACCTGAAATGTTTAGCTGATTAAACACTTAGTTGATTGACAGAACTGTTTGGTTTGTTTTAAAAACTGTGAGGATTTTTCAACATTCAGTACTTTCACTTTTGATACTTAAAGTAGGCTACATTTTCCTGATGATACTTGCATAGTTTTACTTAAGTAACATTTTCAATGCAGTACAATGTGGTATTAGTACTTTTACTGAAGTAAAAGATCTGTATAATTCTTCCACCACTGGTAGTGATGTTGCAGTAAAACCGGGTGTTCTGCACTAATGCAGATGCTGTAGCCTACCTGTTAGTTTATAAAGCTCAAAGTGAATGCCAGCTTGCGGTTGAACTGTGAATCCAGGGAATTCTGCTGCTTTGCTGTTTATAGTTGCATTTTCATTGTAATTCTTTTGGTGCTGTGGTGGCAGAGGATAATATCTGGTATTGTTTCCACTTACACCTGTGTTGATGTTAGTTTTGGTTGTACTGCCAGTGTTTCTTGATCATAATTAGGCTAAAGGGCTGCTTCTAAGCACTGGGCCTTATGCTTGTTTGTATTTGTGTTTTGTTTGTAATGTTCAATTTCTCTTTTTACCTATGTGGTATGGTGGTAATTGCTGGCTGTGTGCGTGTGAACCACTTGTTAGTTGGCTAAATGTATCTTGCTAATTCCGCCGTACTCCCTTTCCACATCGTTAACAGAAAACAAGCCGAATAAAGCTGTCACTTGTGGCGATAGCAACGCGCTTTGTGTGGATGAAGCATTAATTTAATTTGACTCATTTAGCGGATGGCTCTCTGCCTCGTAGTTACTCCTCCACTGCTCGTTTGTCTTCACTTCCGCTACCATGGCAATGTTACACATAAAAATGGCTGCCGCTCTGACCATTGCGCTACGTTGATTTGAATGGCAGGATTCTTTTGAAATGCTTGACAAGAATAGGACTGGGGATGGGGAAACAATAAAAACATACTTGTACTTTTGCTTTTGTGTTTTTGGTTTGGGAAAAGCTAAAATAAGCAGAAAAATGCAGAGCCATCATAGACTGGGTAAACTCAGCCCGATCTGCCGGGTTGCTGCGCTTCGGTGGCCAGCTTATTGAATGTAAACAAAAAGCTGCTTGGTCGCTTCTAGGGCTGGGCGATAGATCGGCTGAGAGTCACCTATTCTCGGTAACTGAACCACCAGCTACAGCTGACCTGAAGGAGCACCATGCGGGCACCAGAGGCGGTGTTGAGGAATTCTTTTGCGGCTCAACACATCTACTAAATGCTGCTGATACAACCGAGCTGTGACGGAGGTCTGTAGCGGCTTCAACAACTTGCAATCGCCGCTCTGTAGCACGGAGCTCCGTTCGACGTTTGTTTTTATCACTACGAAGGAGCTTGCTACAGGTATGCTACATTCAAGAGACCATGGGATGTTAACATACGTTACTCAGCAACAGGTGGAAATAGGGGCAAGGTTGCGCAATAACGTTAAAATGATTTGAACTTTTATCGAGGAACGAGAAGTGAATTACCACCTGTATGCATGAAAACAGCTTTATCTCACGCATCCATTTTGTTGTTGAATATATAGCCCCCCCCCCCCCAAAAAAACCTCGAACCAATTTATATTTCCACAAAATTGGCATAAATAATCATAATGGTACATGCCCCATGTGTGTGTATGAGTCAAAACAAAATAAAACTTGTTTTGAACAATTTCTTTGTCATCTGCAGATTGATTTTAAGTAGAGGGAGAAAAAAAATCGATTTAAATCTTAAATCTGATATTTTTTTTAAAAATCGGGGATTTTATTTTTAGGCCATATCGCCCAGCCCTAGTCGCTTCTCTATCGTCATCGTGTTAAACCCGCCAATAACGCCCCCGGTGGATAAGCCAGTTTGTGATTGGTCCCCGCAAAATTGTAACTGAAGCAGGATAGATAAATGTACAGGTTTCAAGCCTGAGCTGCAGGGCAAAATCAAATCACCAGCAGATCGGGCTGGGTTTACACACGCAAGAATTAAAGAAATTAAGTCAAGCTAAACTGAACTGACAAACAATATTATTAGCTAGTCTTATTTTTAAAACTGCTATCATCTCATCAGTATGAATCTAAATCTACCTCTAATTTCAAAAGCTTTTTATAAAGGCTGTTGACTGTGGAATTGAAGTTTCACCTCTCACTGAACACTGCATGAGTGCACATTCACTGAGAAATACAGCAACGGCCTTCAAGAGAAAGGAGTTAAGGTCTGCCCATACATCTGACCGGCACATATAAACGTCAATGCCACTCCACCTTTTGGGGGATAGAGAACGGATGTCAATGCAGTTCGACGTGTGCTTGGATCATAATTTTGACAAATGTGTATTGGAGTGTGGATTTAATTCGGGTTGAAGAAACATTTGTTTTAAACACATGTCCGATATTTGTTTTTATATATTTATTCATATTTGACCTTGCCTGAACCTGAGCGTTGGCGTCCGCGATACCATAGTCTTCCCCTGTCTAAGTGGATCAATGACCCAACACAGTGGCAGCATATTGCTTATATGGACATACATATTTCATTGAATCACTATCGTTAGGATTGTCTGTAATTCATCAAGCTGTTATTAATAGCCAAGTGTTTAGGCTGAGATTTAGTTGGAGAGGAGTCTGATGCTGCTATACTGTATGTAGCAGCCTCCCACTTACATGTTAGCTATCCATCAGTAGTAACTGTCCCCAGCATCATTTAGCAATTTACCACAGTGACTGAGAATATCCATGTATCTTATGAGCCTCAAATCTCAGTGTGAAAGTCTCAATTAACCAGCTACGCAATAACTTTTCATAATTTTTCTGTTTCTCTCCTTAAGTGTGATTCTTTACCCCAAAAAAGGGAGCCTCGGCAGCCCATCTATTAAGATCTTTTTTCGTACATGGCAGGGGAACATATCGGAGATCAGATCAGGGTTTTTGGATGTATTATTAATTTCAAGATAAAACGACCCCTTGTGGGTAGCACTTTGTAATTTTGACGTCTCCATATTTGTATTTTGGAGCATGAAGTGAACATATTTGGACAAGAGGGTGGAGCTGGGGATGATGACGCAGCTAAGCCAGTGTTGTGTATGGTTTCAGCCTTGGTTGGCAAGGTGCTACCGAACGCTGAGATGAATTTAGACATTTTTAGGTGACCGAAATGTTCCAATCAACTTACATAGTGGGCATGATGGTGATGATTTCTGAAAATTAAAAAAAATTGTCTTAACACCTTAATGCATATTGAGGAATTTCTTCAAAATGTCTTGTTTGAGCGAGATCTGATAAGAGTTTATCAAATAACTCTGTCTTCCAAATGCATCATCTAAAGTAGCATGAAACAACCAGAGCTCTGCCAAATCTCCATGGGGATGAATAGGAGATGGAACATAAATGACAGTCAAATCATTTTAATGGGCTAGTGGCTACAGTCCCTCAGCGCCATTGTTGGCTCTATCCCTCTCCAGACCATGAAGCTTACTATCTGTCAATTTGCCGATTGAAAGCGACTTTGAACAGTGAAAGTGCAAGGGATCAACATTTATGGATCGGGGCTACATAATGGTGGTGCAGCAGGGACAGTTGGATGGCGGAGGGAATGTACGCAGTCGAGTGGGCATGCCTGTCTTGAGTAAGAGCATCAGTGTGTTAATGCAGTGGCACTAATGCGCTAGACAGCCTAAAGGAGCATTAAGGCAGGGATGACTGAGTGTTAAGCCTGAATCAAGCAGCTCAGCCATTGTAAGCTGGACTCTATCTGTATGGATTGGACTTCATTGCTCTTAGATAACCTCTTAGATAAACATAGTAGTTTTCATATACATACAGTGACATACAGAGGACAAATGTGCATGTCCTCATATTGCGCGTGTATGCATGCAGTGGCTGGAAATCCTTTTTTGGCACACTGCAGATCATCCAGATACAGTGACATTTTCTTAACAGTAGATTTTTACAGTGGATTCTCATTCTCCACGGGCTTCTGAGTATTTCTATAACTGTGAGAAAATCAATAGAGCGCTTTAGCGGGGTCTGACTGTATTTAGAAAAGTGAATGGCTCAAACAAATTATACTCTAAATATAAAGTATGCTATTGTAGAAAGACCTCAGCTTTCATCTGCCTTGCATGCTAAACTGTGCTGTGCTATTTCAACCAGCCAATCACTTTTCTCTCTGAGATGATGAGCAGCCTTCACTGATGCTCTTTGGTGCTCTGACTGGTGAGTTCAGTGTCTGAAGGTGATGACCAGCAATCCCTCTGAGTCACTTAGTGAAATCTGATTATTCCTCACTAAAGGCAGCAACCAAATTTTAGAAAGTTCATGTGAATGAGCATCCAGGTTGTATTTTATTCCTGACTAAATGTGTGTGAACTGGTGTTTTGCATTTGTAAATGGGTTATCAGGTTTCCTTGGTTTATCCCAGAGATGCTCATAAGTCTCTGAGTTCAAGTCCAAGTCAAGTCTCAAGTCTCTTGTGGTTATGAGTGTTGTATCAGCTGCTGCGTTTCATTCATGCTGCTCAGATCACTGCATAGCTATTTAAGGAATTTAAAGTATATAATATGTTATTATGACTCATTTGTCTATTATCCTACAGTATGAGATGTGATTAGTTGTTTGGTATATAATCATTGTAAACAGCAAAAATTGCAATATGAGAAAAAAAACACCAGGAATGCTTTACTTTCGTGTTATTTGCTGTATTTGCCTTGTAACATGAACATACAGTACAGTACCAACTATTGAGGTAGGCTACTCAGGTTATCAGGAAAATATTGCTAAAATGAATAACTGACCTATTTTTCACTTACAGAGCACAACAATGTAATGTGCACTGTATCTACAACTAATGACTGCATATAAACTACTGTCTACACATTCCCCAGACTCTCAAACCCAGTGTAACGTTGACTAAATAAAACTGTTACGTTACATGATCAACAATAAACCTGTAACCGGTTTGCAGCCAACATTAATAATTTACGTGGTAAAAAATCATAAATGATAACATAACATTAAGTTTAGCAAACAAACAAACACTTATTCATCTTCTCATAACATCTAGTGAACAACAGTTAGAGTTTACCTCTGTAGGTCATACCTAAAGCAAAAAGCAAGCTAACGTTAGATCGCCATTGCTGAGCTTAACATGTTTGCTAATCAGTGTGCGTTTTCAGGTGCCTGATAAACGTAGACATGGTTGAGCCAGAATCCTTTTATTGTGTTACCACATATTTAGCTTTCTGTGATTCTTTTGTTTGGGCCTTGTTGTCTGAAGTTTTAAAGCCAAAGCTTCCGATGAATGGCAGAGACACAGCAAGTCCCGTTTTTCACCTTTATGAGGCAAAAAAAAAAAAACTGGCTTGTAAAAAGTCACTGTGGAAGGTGGATTTTTGCCAAAGTGGCTGGTGGTCAAAAAAGTTAACTTCATGTCCTGGTCTCAAGTCAAGTCTGAAGTTACTTTGTGTGCGACTTAAGTGTGACACGAGTCTGAGTGTCAAACTTGAGTCCCCTTCTCTGGTTTATCCTGATTTTTTCAGAATCATTTTTACATTATTAAACTTGAGGTTGGTCCAAATATGGTTCTGTGAATCACCAACCAATGCTTTTTAAGAGCTAACTTAAGCCCTATTCGCACGGGATAAGTATTATCTAGGGACCTCGTGTGAATTATAAATTACCCACCCACGTCTGAGTTTCATCTGGCGCATTCGAACGGGATAAGCGAAGCCTGTGATTTTACTCGAATTTACTGACATTAAGCAACAGTAGAAACATGGGTGTGGGTAGCTCTGCTACGTGTGTTTGTGTGTGGTCAGATCTCGAGGACACACACGCACACAATCTCAACCGGGTAGTCAGTCATCGTCCGAACTGCGACCTCTCCTTTTTCTTTCTCTCACTTTTTTCTCCGGGTGGTGTCAAGCAGGGTCCGGTTAGATGGATAAAACAAAATATTTCACCAGGTTAAAATCTATTAGCTTGATTTATTTGTAACATTAACCTCTAATTATGAAGTGAGCCCCTAGCGATGTGCATTATTTTTGATAAGCTATGGCTTGGAGATGTCTTGTCGTTATCTCTAGATGTATGATACAAACAAAAAATATATTTACCGCATGCTGCTATACATGTCATCCATCGCCATCTAATCATTCTTTTTGTCTTCGCACTTGTGGTGGTTTTCATCTTTCTCTTTCTGCAAATTGTATATTATGTATAGTGACATGACCCAGCACCCAAAACACTGTCAAAACACTCCAACGCACCCTCCATTCTTCGCGAAAGATGGATAAAAAGGCGCAAAAGAAGGAAATGGATACCTTGAAAAAACAAAAAAGCCCAGCCAAATCCTAGACAAATCAGAGATGCCGATTCGCACGGGACTAATATTATCACAGGACCTCCGTTTTCGGCGAAATATGGTAGGTCATTTGCGGGGGAATTATTACTTTACAAATTACAGACATGACAGATTCGCACGGGATTAAGATCACAGACAACCTCCGCAATTATTACAAATGACTGGAGGTCACCAGGTAATACTTATCCCGTGCGAATAGGGCTTTAGTAGGTCATTTGAACTGTTAATTTAAACCGTGGTTAGCTGTGGCCAAAGTCTTACACAAGAGAACATGTTGGTCGTTAAATGAGCGATAAATGACAAACAAATTGAAGTGCGGAAATGCTAAAAACATGTTTTTAAAACAGTGTCTGTCACGATTCTACATATAGTTTATGTTATATACCCTGTCACATGTAGCTACATGCTAACGTCAGGGAAACCTGTAATCTTTGCAGCAAATGTTAATTTCTCCCCAATTTCAGATCAAATTCCTGCTGAAACAGTCCGGTTTGAAAGCTTTCATCTGCGATTTTTGCTGCTATATTCCATTACAATCCACTTCTCACTACATGTAGCTATATGCTAACGCCACGGAAAGCTGTAATTTTGGCTGACGATATTGTAAATTTTTCCCCATTTTCGGATTACATTCTTGCAGGAACATGTCCAGTTGTTGCAGCCCGGCTATTTTTTATTGGTGATTTTTCACGGTACTATGTCCTGCTTTATACTCAGTTACAGTCAGTCTCCACGGAATGTACGAAGGGAGCAATAGCAGAGACTCTGGAGATACAGAAACGCTGACCAATCAGAGCACACTGGGCTTTTTCAGAAGGGGGGCTTAAAGAGACATACAGGTGCAGCAGCAATGAACAGTATGAGAAAAATTTAGTTTTTTATTTTAACTTTAAAGCATGTAAACATTAGGATCACAGTTCAGATCACGGTTTTGAGTCCCGGATCGGATACATTTTCGGATCAGCACAAAAAAGGGGAGAACGATTTATAAAAATGTAATAATAATAACTTATAACAATAACTTATTTCACCAGTAAATTGCTGTTAACCGACAAAAACAGATGAGCAAAGGGTATTTTACAATACATTTAAATGCACCACGAGGTTTACCAGTTTCAAGTAAACGCACCATTTAGTCTAGTCTGTGTTTTTTTTCCGACAACGGCAGTGACCAAGTGCTAGTTTGTGTCTTTAGCTGCAGACTGTCCCGGTGTTGGAATTCTCTACAGTGAAATACAGTCACACTTTTCCATCGTTTAGTTGTCAGCCTTTTACCGTGTTTAGTCCAGCTACTAGCTAACAGTAAGCTAACATCAACTCTAATGTAACCTGCTGCCAAGTGTAATGTTAGTTTTAACTAGCGTGACATGCAGTGATGCTTCCTTTGCCTCTAACATCAGTTTTGGAGCATCAGAGAGCAGGGCAGGCATTTAAGTGGCACTGAAATGAGGCACAGAAATCTGCGTTGCTATTCTGTCTGGTACATACCGGTCGTCTAGGCACCGGTGCCATATTAGCCCCGGGTTTTGTTATCCAACACCAGCTCTAAGCCCTCTATTCTCGGGTAACTCAACTACCAACTGCAGCGGATACAATGGAGCTGGGGTATTTATTCAAAACTGTGTGGGCTTGTAGGCCTACAGGCTGCACTGGATTGACAACTGTCTCACTTTAGTATTAGTTTTGGTGAACATAATAGAATGAAACAAAAGAGTAGCCAGGGCTATGGAGGGTAGAAGCCATTCTGATTCAGGAGTTCTGACCTACTGCACTGTCCTGTATCCATTAACCTACCATTTACTGCATGGTCTATTTGAATGCTGTCCTATTCGGAATCAGCTCTATCTATCCGTTGACCTTTTCTAAAAACTACTGCTTTCAGAATCCATCAATAATTTCTGGTGTAGAAAAGATCTTTCACCCAACCTTAAAATCAACTTCCCCTGGTCTTCTAATGAAGGAAAAAATAGTAGCTTCAGTAGTTCATCTGTGTCTCATGTGGATATTTCAGATTCAATAACAGTTTTATTATGCTATGCATCTTTAGTTTGGACAGAAATAGACAGCTGAATTGAGTTCTCTCTCAGTAGACATGAGCCATGCAGTTACCACACACACGGAATACAAACACACCAATGCTAATTTGTAGACTGCTGACCTGATTAGACACAAATGAGTTTCTTCACACACACACACACACACACACACACACACACACACACACACACACACACACACACACACACACACACACACACACACACACACACACACACACACACACACACACACACACACACACCAATCCTATAATGATAAATCACGAAATTGCATACAAAGTGCCCGTGGAAAGGTTAAGTGCAGTTCTCTCTTTATAGAACGAAAGCACACTTCTGCAGCACAGTTTTTTTCAGTCATGTAAATTAAAATGACAGAACTATAGAGCAACTATGGGTCCAGACTTTAGACTTAAACGTGGCCAGGAAATCAGTTATTTTCCTCAAACTGCTGTCCACCATCTCATGTAAAAAAAAAAAACTCTTCCTCCTAGGCTAGTTAACTTATGTTCAAGTTTCCCTCATTCATGTGTTGAGTGCCTGGGAGCATGGGAGCACGAAGAAGGTACAACGATATATTGCTGTATCGATATTTTGTCCCATCCACCCCAAGCCTGCCTGCACAAAAGATAGGCTACACACATGCCAACATACAAGCACAATGACACTCAGAGACACACACACACACTTTCAGGTAAATAGATACCAATGAAGATGACATAACAAGCACACACTTAAATCAATATGCACACAAATATAGATTTTTAACCTGCATCGCCATGCATACAAACAGAAACTCAGTGAGACAAACAGAGTCATCCCAGCTGAGAGACACACAGACAGACAGCCTCCATGAGTGGCAGCGGAACTTTCCAACTGAAGGGGCAGCCAAGCGTGAAATTAAAGCCCCAACTGTCAACCTGAGGTGTGTGTGTGTGTGTGTGTGTGTGTGTGTGTGTGTGTGTGTGTGTGTGTGTGTGTGTGTGTGTGTGTGTGCGTGCGCGCGTGCATGATTTATTTGCATCTGTGTGACCCTCGCTTAAATCCTGCTAAACATGCTGATGGGTGTTAAAGACTACAAATAAGTAAGAAAAATAATCAAGGGACATCGGAATTTACTGATGTGATTCCTGCGAGCTTGTTTGATCAATACTGAGCGAGAACAAAAGTCTCTGACGAGGAAGCAGACAGAAGACTAAAGAGTAAAGATACAAAGTTTGAAGCTTTTAAGGCTGAAGGACACAGGCTTTGTGGACTTGAGCCATGTCTGACTTGACTCATAAATCCTGCGGTACAGATAATACTGCAGTTGTCTATTCTGATCCACAGCACCCAGCAAGTCATCATGGCTTCTGTCACAACCCCCTTTCTACCTTTTTATTTTACTCTTTTTCACCATTTTTTTTTTTGTCTAATCGCTCTTTAGGTTTTTATGTCCTTTCATTTTCCCTTAATGTCCTGCTGTAAAACACCTCGAAACCGCAGCATTGCCAGACCTCTGTATATAATATCCATAGTTCTTTAACTCCTCTCCTCTTTACTTCTAGCAATAAGAAACAACAGCTAATGTTACTGCATAAAATGGTGCCACTGGTAAGAGAATAAAACCACTGCGGTGTTGAAATTCAGTGGCAGTCTCTATTAAAAAGTAGTTTAACAACCTCCAGTTCCTAATTAATAAAATGTCGTCTTAGTAAATCACCAGAAAAGGATGACAAAATGTTCAGCACAGGCCAGAGGAGAGTGGAGAATCATTGAGTGACGAGCAGGACGCTGAGGGGGAAATAATAAAGCGCTGTGCTGCTCCCTGCTGGCCCATTACTGTGATTCAGTGTCAGCAGTAATGACGAGGAGTGGATAGACTGCTTTCCCCTTTTTGTTACAATAATAAAAAGTCATCATCTGGTCTCATTGTCTTGTTCTTTAACAAATAGAGGAACATTATGGTCCAGATGTCTATAAATCATGACAGATGGATATCAAGTTAAACCATTATCAGAAGTAATAAAGACTCAGCTAGAGGGATATACACAGGGACTGGATGCAGAATTGAAATCACTTTTAGCTTTTAGTCTACACTCTGGCATGTGGTTCGTTTCATTATGTTTTCAATAGGAATGCAATGAATGCAAGGGCGTAGGTTTTATTTCAACTTGGGGGCGGGGGACACATTATAATAATTAACTGCATTCTGGTGAATTTTTATGTAACAATTATTTTTTTCTACAACCCTGTTGTGTTCTTTAACCCCCCCAATGTAGCACAAGTAGACTTCAGGGTTTTCCCTGCCATTATAAGTCTTGTGCAGCATCCGAACCGTTTTTTTGTCACCACCTAAGCTGAAATAATGTAAAATGCGGCAAAAAAGCGCAAACAACTTTGAAAAAAGCATCAAATTAACTAAAACACTTTTCTCAGGTATAATGATTGAAGTAGGACTTCTTTAGCAAGCTTTGTAAGTGTTATTTATTACCTGCTCTAGCTTTTCCAAAATTTTAGACACAGGTCTGGTGATAATAATAGTCCAAAATTATGTTGAAGTGCATTCTTTTTTTATTGATAAACATCACATTTTCATGAGGAAAGACCTTTAAACCCCTCTGCCAAATTTGCGCACCTAAGTCTTCGATGAACCCAGGGAAAACACTGGACTTTATATTTCACAGTTACTGATTTCTGTCAGATGGTCTATAGATCTAGACATTTCCGACCGCACTTGAAGGCAGCTTATTTCATGGAGAAATAGAAAGTAAATGTAAACGAACGTTTTTATATATGCTCATCAGATAAACACTTACTTAGTTATGCCGCGTTCTATTTACCTCGGAACTCGGAAGCCGCAACTGGGAATGACATCATACATGTTGAATGCGTTCTATTTAAAAGTCGGATTTTCATTGTTTTCATTAGCTCTAGCCCAGTTAGCTATTGTTAGCAACCGGTTGATAACTTTTTGTGCATGCAAACAGCGTAACAACATATCCACAGATAGAAGTTGGACATGCCTGTGTGAACGACTGATTTAGTGAGACTTAGTGAGACTAATAAGTACAAATAAGACAGAAGTGCTTTTAACTTTATGTTACTGCAGCTTTCACAACTGTTGATACAGGGGGCAGCCATGTTGGATTTTGAACTCGGGGTACTGCGAGGTTGTACAAGTTCCGACCTCGTAAATACGAGGTCAGGGGGCGTGTTTCCGACTTTGACCTCGTAAAAAGTTGCAAGGTAAATAGAACACGGCATTACACTCCGATGGCGCAGCATCGGGGACAACTCGGGGTTCAGTGTCTTGCCCATGGACACTTCGACATGAGACTGCAGGTGCCAGGGATCGAACTACCAACCTTCCGATTGGCCGGCGACCGCTCTACCAATGAGCCACAGCCACCACAGTGAAAAGAGACGTGGGCTGCAAGGTTAAGATGGTACTGTCCACTATAGTGGTTTCTGAAATCGTTGGGGAAACATATTTACAGGTAAGAAGGATAAATACATGTTCTTATCCCCCTCAACGCTTACCTTTTTGGGGAGTGGCTTGTCCAATTTTTTTGAGGGGGACAAATCTACCTCTTCTTAATATTGGAGGGGACATATCCCCTGCATCCCCCCGAAATCTACGCCTATGGATGAATGATGCTAGAGCTTCAGCGAGCCCGTATAGGCCACACCGTTGAATGAATGTTTTGACCTGTTCAGCATTTTAAATTTAGGCAACGTAGTAGGGCTGCTTCCTCTTAGTCGATTAGTCGATTAATTGGTAATTTTGGTCTTAGTCAACTTAGATTTCTTTAGTCGATTAGTCATGTTTTATGCTTTTTTCACGTATGAGCACATCTCTGGTAAACACAAGAATTAAAGTGGTGCTTTTGCATGACTCTTTGCGGAGAAACTCAAATTTACAGAGCTGTCGATAAATTCAACTAATCGATTAGTCGATACAATTGAATGAGTGTTAGTCGACTAAGAATTTCTTCAAATCGGGCTGTGCAATTAATCAAATTTTGATCGCCATTTTGGCTTCTAGCGATCACAAAACAATGTAATTGAGAAAAACTATTATTTTGCACATTATATTTTGCGAGTAAACTCCTATTTTGTATTGTGTTATGAAGGGGAATTCAAAAGGATCAAATGGGAAAAGTAGTAAGGGAAATTTCACAGTATAAGGTGTTTTCACTGTTGATTTGTTTAACTGTTTCGCTGTTTTTTCAGTTCAATAAATGTAACATCTTTCCAAAAGTCAATGATCATGTTAAATAATCACGATTGGGGGCGACCTCTAGCTCACCTAGTAGAGTGTGCGCCCCCTGCAGCCTTTTGCTGCGTGTCATCCCCCCTGTCTCTCCATTTCCTGTCTATCCACTGTCACTATTGAATAAAGGAGAAAAAAATCACCAAGAAACTGATTGGTGGGATGGCTGTGAACGTAGTACACAGCGATACCAATGAGGTTTAACCATGATATGATTTAAATAGCTCACGTTACTGTTTTGTGTGAACAGTTAACTTCATTTAATATTGTATGTGGCGTTTTAATGAGCAGGGTGCAAATGTTGCAACAAAACAAGTTCCTTCTCAAGACTATTTTGCAGGGCACCCGTCACTCCGTCTGGAGCTTAGCGCTGCCCAAGACGATTGTGATTGGTTTAAAGCAATGCAAACAACCAATGATGTTTTTATCTCCTATCCTGGAATGTATCTGTGGAGGAGCCAGACCTTACTACTACAGTGGAGATAGGCTGGATCATTAACAGATCCACAGGCCGATCCAGTAACTGAAACTCCCCCCCCCCCCTCCATCGCAGCACATCCTACGTCATTCATCAACAGCAGGTGTGTCGCATGCTGGAAGAGTTGAGTTAACAACATGGAGCGAGGCAAAGAGTCTGCTGTGTGGAGATATTTTACACTTGCCACGCCAACTAGTTCGTCGGCTGTTTGCAAGGTCAGCCCAGCAACTAACTTTGGCAGATGCACACGCGAAAAGTTTCCGATGGAAACCTTGAATGCATTGGCAATAACACAGCAAGTTTTAGAATTCATTGTTTTAGATGCTCAACCAATGTCAGTTGTTGAAGATGAGGGCTTCCGTCGCCTACTGGAATACTTAGAGCCACGGTACTCTCTTCCATCACGCAAATATTTTTCCGAGACCGCACTGCCAGAACTGTACAAAAAAGTGTGCGAACACATCTCAAAAGAGATTAAAGATATAAAGGCAATGAGCTTCACTACAGATATATGGAGCTCTGCTGTGTGCCCAATGTCGATTTTAAGTTTAACTGTCCACTGGTTGGACACAAGCTGTACACCGCACAGCGCAATGCTTCAAGCTAAAAACTTCCATGGTTTACACACCAGCGATACCATTTCCATTTCAGATATATATATATATATCTTCATTTGTATATTACTCTAATCAGCCTCAAGTTTTAGTGTCATCAAGTTTTTCATATTTACCCTTACCTATGTTTTATTTCTGTTTCAGATACTTCACTGCAAAGCGTGCAAAAGATGCACTGACAGGGGAACTAGAGGAAGACTTGAGGAGCAGCACAGCTGGAGCATCAGAGGCTGCAGAGCCACAAGAAAAGGTCCCTCGGGTGGAAGCAGCAGCAGCATCAAGTAATAGCAGCTTCATGCAAGAGTTTGACCAAATTGTGGAGGAGTGTGAAGATCCCAGTGCAGCAAGCAGCTCGAGCCCTGCAGTCCAACTGCATGGATATCTCGCAGAGAAAACCATCGCTGCATCAGACAACCCATACCAGTACTGGGGAGTCAACAAAGACCGATTACCTTGTCTTGCTGCCACTGCCACAAAATACCTCTCTGCCCTCTGCACTAGTGTAGAAAGCGAGAGAGTGTTCAGCACAGTTTTCAACATTGTGGATGAAAAGAGAAATCGACTTACAGCAGAAATGCAGTTCTTCATGAGAAAGAATTTGGCATTGCTGATTAAGTGAGCATTCACAGGTTAAGTGAGCATTCACAGGTCATAAGTGGTGTGAGACACTGCACTACATGTTTACAAGGTTTAGTTATTATTTGTATGTGTGACCAAATTGTTGTTTGACCAACTTTTTATTAGTTTATTCTCAGGTTCATCTGCTAGGTTTTATTTTGAATCCCTGTTTGCAGAACTTTGCACGTAATATATATTTTTACATGTTTGGTTACTGTTTGATTACTATTGTATGTATGTTCAACCAATACTGTTTTGTTTCTGCTTCTACATTTTATTTAAGAAGTTTGATTACATTCTGTTTAAGATTTGAATGCACAATTGTTTTTTTAATGTGTTTGCAGGACTTTGCACCTAATATATTTTTTTACATGTTTACATTTTTGGTAACTGTTTGATTACAATTGTACGTTTGACCAATACAATTGTTTCTACTGCTACATTTTGTTTATTTAAATTTATTTTAAGAAGTTTGATTACATTCTATTTTCGATTTGAATGCACAATTGTTTTTCAAATAACAAATAAATAAGAATTCAATACATTCCATCTATGTTATTTTGTCTTAGTTAGGAAAGTAATGTTTAGTTAGGAAATTCTGGTGCCTTTAGTCTCTTCCACATGGTGGAAGGAAGGTATAAGATGGAAGGTATACAGTGTATTATTAATTCAACAACGGTATCGGTTATCGACAGATACACAAATCCCTGGCATCGAGCAAAGGCTACCAACATTGCTCTTTCTACAGACTAGAAGAATAAGTAAAAGGTAAACGGCAGAACTGGCAGCAGCATTGCCGTCAATGCTTCGATTTGATTCGATGACCTACTTGGTCGGATCAAGCCTTTCATTCACCATAAAAGAATTCATTTTAACCCAGTAAGTTTACAAGACAGACATGGAGTCACTCTGAGAGTCCTGGCATCCGGTTGTCAGCAAACTCGTTCAGGCCTCCTGTTTCCGCTTTATCGCGCACCGCTGAAAAAAAAAAAGCCGCTCGCGCGCCATAAATCGGGCAGGATATTACGTCATTTTGACGTCACGATGGCGCGCGCCACCTTGGATGCGTCTAGTCTAATTCCCGTGTTAGGCAGATCACCACCTATAAGCCTAAAGCCCCCCACTCCTTCAACGACCAACACCTAGCCAACAACCTGAACAAGTTGTACTGTCGATTTGAAAGACAAAAGGACAGTCCTGAAACCATCCCCCACGACACCTCCCCACAGATACAGCTCCAGGTACAGTGTATCACCTCTACCTCCCCCACCTCAGCAGGGTCCTGGGCACCCCCAAGATCTCAAGTGGGAGCTGAACATAAGCTCCCTCGTCAAGAAAGCACAACAGAGGATGTACAGTACTTCCTGCGGCAACTGAAGAAATTCAACCTGCCAAAGACAATGATGGTGCACTTCTACACAGCCATCATTGAGTCCATCCTCACATCTTCCATCACCATCTGGTATGCTGCTAGCACTGCCAAGGACAAGGGCAGACTGCAGCCTCATTCGTTCAGCAGAGAAGGTGACTGGCTGCAATCTGCTGCCACTCCAGGACCTATACACCAGCAGGACTCTGAAGCGTGCTGGAAAAATTGTGGCCGATCCCTCCTACCCCAGCCACAAACTCTTTGAGACACTCCCCTCTGGCAGGAGGCTGAGGTCCATCAGGACCAAAACCTCACGCCACATGAACAGTTTTTTCCCCATCCGCCACTAGCCTTATTAACAAGGCCCGGAAACCACCCTGACTCTCTCCACACTCCACCCCCTGGCTCTTCATGCCACTGTACTCTCTCTGCTGTAATGCTCTTTTTATTTCTATCTTTATTTTTTATTTAATACATACTGTGTACATATACTTATACTTATATGGTTTATACCTATACTTATATTGTAATTCTATTGATAATATTCCATTTAGAGAATGTGTGACGTGCACCAACAACACCAAAAGAAATTCCTTGTATGTGTTAAAAAACGTACTTGGCAATAAAATCCTTTCTGATTCTGATTGTGATATAGGCAGGCGGTGCTGCAGCTTCTCACTGAGGACCGTCTCCATTCCTGGACCCTGCAAGGCCAACCTGTCCTTCGCACATTTAAAATATGTACAATTGCAGGTGTGTAAGCTGCTGGCTCCAAATTAGTGTGAGTGTGTGTGGGCCTGTGCCAGTATCTTATGTGTGTGACAGCAGAGACGTACCAAGGACAGGTCATCAAAGAGCTGAGTGCCCCGCTGGCGCTTGCCAAGAGCTGCTGTGGCAGCACAGAGGAGAGCATGTGCCAGCTCTGAGCACCCTGAGCCACAAATCACAACACTGACACACTGCCAGTTCTGCGTTCATGCGGGCGCGCGCGCAGCTTGTGAGTCACATTGGTGAAAGGATTGTGTTAAAACCAAAGGCGAAAATTATAGTCTGGACTCTAAGTAATGGATAGACTGAAATGCCAAGGAGGACAGGAAAATGGAATTGCAATCAATAAGGAGTCCATCTGCGCAACACACACACACACACACACACACACACACACACACACACACACACACACACACACACACACACACACACAATGTAGGGCAGTGTGTGTGTGTAGTCCGGGTGGAATTACCGCTGAGAGGCTAAGGTGAGTCACCTGCCACACTCCGATACACTTGCTGAATCTCACTTCTCTTATTTGATAGCTCCTCGGTTGAACCGGAAGTTGTTCTGGCCCTCCTTCGTGAAGGCCGTCTCAATGCTTTATTCCTGCCCCGAGGATCGAGGAGGGATCCCTGAGGAGCGAGGAAGGGAGGAAAGTGGAGGAGCCATGGGAGTAATTAAAGGGAACTGACTGCAGCAGGCAGCATAGAGGACACATAGTGTTCAAACTAACCCTAAAACAGACTGATCAATCAAACCAGAGCTCTGTACTCTGGGTGGTCAATCAGCCATGGAGTGAATGTTTGTTTTAAAAATCAATACAATCTAATATACTGCCTCTGCTGTGTTGGGAGTGCACTTCATTCAGTAAAGGGATTTCAGGGATAATGACAAAAAGATGGTAACCCACATTAGCTCCATTTAAAAAACATTCATGTTTTAGCCCAAAAACCAAAAAACATAAATGATAAATACAGTTTATTGAAGTAATATTTGCATAATGACAAATGTGGACCCTTGAGCAGCTGGAATGTCACATCAAGTTCAAATGTCTTGTTTGTCCGACCAACAGTCTAAATGTCTAAAATCCCAAAGATTTTCAATTAACTTTCAGAGGAGAGAAAAATAGCAGCAAATCCTCACAAATGAGAAGCTAGAACAGAAAAATGTGTGTCCTTGAGAAACAACTGAAAGGCTTATCAAAAAGTTATTCAACGATTCATTTTCCGTCGAACATTTCATCTCTAGTTCATATTGACTTAACATTATTAGGGACGCACCAATCTGATTTTTTTCAGTCCCAATACCAATAGCTGGGCTTTGGGTGTTGACCGGTACCAATCAGATACCAGTGTTTGATTATTAGGCTGTATGCCTCCCTGTGTGGAAGTGACAGGGATCATTCTTTATGTAAACGTGACTTATACATTGCTTTCCAAAATATGTAGAACAAAATGTAACAAATAAGATATAAATGTACAGAATTCCCATGTTTTAATAAATGAATCCTAATAAATCATGCACCAGCTACTTCGTAACCAATCTTCGACATTAAAGGGTAACTACCGTTTTTTTTGTTTTTTTTACCTGGATCTACCCTATTTTCCTATGTGTTTGTGTCTAAGTGACTGATGGAAACAACGTTTTAAGCAAGATCGCTGCAGTCAGCAGCGGTGAAACAAGCTAGTTAGTAAGTTAATAGGGCAATTGTCCAGCTTGTACCTTCACAAAAGTGCTCGTTTTGCCGCTGACAGGCTCTACATAAGTCTAACATTATGGAAAGGATTTCTAAGGAGGTTGACCTTTCTGTTAGAGTAAGATCCTTTTTTTAAAACATAAAAACATCTGCAAAATTGTGTTCGCTAAACCCACCAGACTCCATGTAAATAAACAGTAATTTTAGCATCGTAAAATACACTTCATTCAAAGTCGACAGAAAAAAAAAAAAACTATCAAAAGCCATTATGGGTCTTCTTATAATCTGAACCTTTTAGTGGCAAAATAAAGCACTTTTAGTGGACCAAATTGACGCTGAACATTTGCCCCATATGGTTACATTGCAGTCCAGTCTGTGGGTCCGTCGCTGTCGGTTACAGTGTTCACGCTTTTTTACAGTGTGTTCAGGCGACAGGCACCTAGCGGATAGTGAGATGTTTGCTGTATGTGATGAAAAATGTAGAGCACCTTTAAAAGACAATTCCGGGACAAAACGAACCTAGGGGTTAATAACAGATGTGTACCCACGCGATTGCTCTCTGGGACATGTTTTCATGCTAATCGAATGTGTTTGTAGCTTGAAAGAAGCTAGCGCGGACCGCTGATTAGCTTATAACGCTATTATTCGGGGGACAGGGAAAGTAAAAATAAATCGCTATTTTGTACCACTAAAAAGGCTCAAAATATCACCAAACTTCAACGGTAGAATAATGACGGTCCCTGTTAACCGAAGCATTGAGAACTTTGTAAGTGTACAGACAGTTTATTGAACGATGAAGCTGCGGGAGCTGCGTGAAAGGGCTACGAGAGAGAGAGAGAGAGCTACCGGTAGTAGTAGTTGGTAAGTACAGCCCTGTTTATCAGAGAGGGGGAATCTTCCGACTGTACAAAACACTGCGTCTCTTGGTGTTGCGACGCAACAGGTCCCACTCCGTGCAACACAGACACCCCTGTTCGATGGCCATAGCTTCACAATGTCCGCAGGTAGCTACACCACCAGTTTCCCAAAGTACGAGGCTGTTGACTACTGGTAGCTCTCTCTCTCTCTCTCTCGTAGCCCTATAACGGAACTCCCGCAGCTCTTCATTCAATAAACTGTCTGTACACTTACAAAGTTCTCAATGCTTCGGTTAACATGTAGGGACCCTCATTATGCTACCGTTGAAGTTTGGTGATATTTTGAGCCTTTTAGTGGTACAAAACAGCGATTTATTTTTACTTTCCCTGTACCCCAAATACTAGCGTTGTAAGCTAATCAGCGGTCTGCGCTAGCTTTTTTCAAGTTACAAACACATTTGATTAGCATGAAAACATGTCCCAGAG
This sequence comes from Perca fluviatilis, assembly GCF_010015445.1. Taxonomy (NCBI): domain Eukaryota; kingdom Metazoa; phylum Chordata; class Actinopteri; order Perciformes; family Percidae; genus Perca; species Perca fluviatilis. The sequence goes on along the minus strand of NC_053130.1, from coordinate 30,717,991 downwards.
AGCGATCGAGTGGGTACACATCTATTATTAAACTTAAACTTTAGGTTTGTTTTGCGTCGGAATTGTCCTAATAGAGTATGTAACATTGGTTGGGCTGAAAATGGCCCAGGTGCTATTCTATGGGTCTGTGAATACCCTGTGAATATGGCCCTATTTGGAACGACAGCTTTTCTTCCAAATAAGGTAGCTCATGAATATTTAGATGAGCTGCGCGCTGATTGTTTGAGTGAAGCACATACACATACATTGGAGACGAGACAGCAGGTCTCATATTTCAGACACTGCAATGTTATACATTGTTCGTCAGCGTGGCTAAAACAGCCGAGACAAAATGCAAAGTTTGAACACTTTCATTACAACTACTGTTGTTGTAACCTTACCCTTGGGACATAAAAAACCTCCACCAAAGAATCACAACTCACCCTGTAGCTAGTTAGCGCAGGGAAATTTAGCGGAGGTATGTCCACTGCGCCGCTGCGTTAGATCCACAACTCCCGCTCCATTGTCAGATATACTCGTTCTAAACACTTTTCTCTGGGCCAGTATTCAATTTTCCAGCTTGGAACACTGCATTTACGACCGTGGTTCATAGGGGTGTAAGAAAAAAAATCGGTACACTTGAATATCGCAATATTTTATTTTGCAATTCTGTATCGATTTTCAAAAAGGCAATATCGATTTTTCAACGCACCACTAGTGTCCTTGCCTAACAGTGCCTAGCAGTGCCTAACAGTGCCTAGCAGTGCCTAACTTTTTGCTAGAAGCTAACAATGTAGCTATGGCTGAACTTTGGCCTACTTAAGCATATAAAAATTTGCTCACTAAGAACCTGTGAATCACAATCCCAAACTGGCAGTTTGATTTTCTGTGTACTGAATTGTTTACCTAAAGTAATCTTCTTTGACTTTTATGAACATCATTGTCTTTTTTTAAATATTAGTTTTTCTGAAATTATACTTTAAAAAAATCCCAATATATCCCCTTACGCACAGTATCGAAATATATTGCAATATATTGAATCGTGACCCATGTATCGTGATACGTATCGTATCGCCAGACTCTTGCAAATACACAGCCCTAGTGGTTCATTTTCAATATCCTTGAAAAACTTCCAACTTTATTCTTTCTAAAGTACACAGCGCAGCTCGTGTGTGAGATCCTGACAGAGCTCCAGCTCATATAGCTGGTCTGTGAAGGGGGAGAGGCCGACCGGGAAGGCATCAAAAACAGGCCGGCAATCCCCGCCTGTCACGGCAGATTGTGGAGCTCCTGAAGTCCGACACGGTCATACAAAATTTGCAATTAGCCATCAATTTGAGTAAAACGGCCCATATTTGAGCTCTACATAGTTGATTTCTCGCATAAAAAAGTCTCAGAAGTGAATTTATTAATGAAATAGCAGACGAAAACTTTATAAAATTTCTGAGAGCTGCGCAACCTATTCAGAAGACTTACTTACCTCAGATCAGTCAGTGGCCTATGTACATCTGGAGCGTTACAATGATAGAAGGTAGAGCCAAATAAGGCTGGAGTTGAGGTCAACTTTTAGCTTGGTTGAGATTCGCCCGTTTTCAGAGGCAGTTTCTAATTGTGAGATTTGCATAGGAAAGTGGGAATGTCAATGGGAATTTGAGGTTCTATGTCTGCCTATTTTACCCACCGAACTGTCGTAATTCAACTATGGACAAGGTAAACTCAGTTTTGCATTCTATCACCCCTTTAACAGGAATTACAGTCACCCCCTTTCATTTCTAAGCTGTCCTATCAAATAAAGGCCTAAAATGTTGAGAAAAAAAATGTATCTTTAAAAAATGTATATGCAGCAACAAATTGATCAAAACATGAGTTAAAATCCCAGTATATAATGTATAGTATATTTAAACAGATTTGAATTGGATAGATCAGCCCAATTGTCACAATATACAATCCTACTACTTGAGTTGGTATCAGCCCGATATTTGATATCATTATCGGATCGGTGCATCTCTAAACATTATGAGGGAGAACATAATTGAAATTGTTTTACTGTGATTTTAAATTGCTATTATATTCTATGCGGACCACATAATCAAATGGTTGGTAGAAACAACATCTTTCAAATATACACATATCTTGTTTCTGCATTAAAACAATCATGAGATGATGCAGTTGCTTGTTGTTGAGACTGACACCTGTCCTCTCCATTTTCTTTTTCAAACTGAGAAATCAAGAAAACACTGTTCACCAACAGCTCTATTGTAGTCCAGCCTTTTTTTAAGTTTTTAAGCTTTTTGAGTGTTATTTATTTATTTATTTATTATCTGCTCTAGCTTTTCCAATGTTTTAGACACAGATATGGTGATAATAATGCTACAAAATGATGTGGAAAAGAGACGCAAAACAACCGCAAAGAGACAACACAACTACAAAGAGACGCAAACCCCACAAAGAGACACAAAACGTATGGGGAAATAGCATTTGTTTGTTTTTTGAAAAACACATTTTCTTGAGGAATGACGCCTAAACACCCTGCCACATACGTGCACCTAAGTCTTCCACAAACACTGCATATAATGTAATGTGTGACTCCGAGAGGGTGTGCAATAGGTCAGGCTCATGGTGAGATTTAAGACCGCCCTCTGCTGGACCACAAGGTAAACTACCTTATACCGTCTGTTGTGCATAGACTGTGAATTTTCAATATTGCATTGCAGGCTAGACAGTTTTTTCAACAATTACTTGCTTAGGTCTTTTAGTTCTGGAACTTACTCAGCACAAGAAAACACCTGTTAACGCATTACAATAAATTATGAGGCTTTTTGCACAACAGCCATATATTGTTTGGCTAAAAATAGCTGTGACATAGTGAATATGACTCATCGGGCATGGCTGGATGCTGCTGCTTTATGAATAAAATTTGTAAATATGACTCAGGCTGCAGGGTCACTGATGCAGAAAACACTAATCAGCAGATCAGATTTGAATGCAGTTCAGTGAAGAAAAACTGATTATTTACTTGATTAGCTGCCGAAATCATCAACAGTCTAAATAAGAATCAGCAGTGACAGGATATACAAATACACTTTGATCTGCGAGAGGAATATACTTAAGTCGAGTCACAGTCAAGTTAGAAATACACAGACTTTAGACTTGACTTAAATAATAACTTCTGATAAGAGCTTTTAAAATACTAATTGTCTGTAATGTGTCAAATAAAAAGGGTGAGTGAGTTAGAGAGGATTATAACACCGAAAACCATCAATGCGAACAAAATCAACTATACCAAAAAAAACTACTAGCTTTTTTTCCCCAGAACTTTCCACCACATCTCACTGTGTTCCTCAGTGGATTGTGTTTGCTCAACAACTGAGACATACTAATGAAAAACATTTATTTATTTATTTATTTATTTACTTGACAGGGACAAAGCACAGCTCCTTAGCAGTACCACAGTTAGCTATAAGCTCGTTTTTATCTGTAGTCCCTGGGCAGAAAAGAGAGAATAACATCTCTGTCAGAAGGGAGAGCTCCTAACACTGGAGCATTAAAAGCTAACACAACAGTAAAGGACAATAATTTCTCTATGAAAACTGAGCAAACTGAGTTAGCTGAAAAAGAGGCAGTTGAAAGTAGGGCTGGGCAATATATAGATATTATATCGATATCGATATTTATGGCTAGATATCGTCTTAGATTTTGGATATCGTTATATCGTAATATGACACAAGTGTTGTCTTTTCCTGGTTTTAAAGGCTGCATTACAGTAAAGTGACTATTCTAGCAATTTTTTTTTTTGCCTTTACACATATATCCACATTAGTGATGATTATTTATCTAAAATCTCATTGTGTAAATTTGTAAAAGCCCCATTTGTCAACCCTACAATATCGCCGCACGAGGTATTTGGTCAAAAATATCTTGATATTCGATTTTCTCTATATCGCCTATCTCTAGTTGAAAGATCTGTAAAAGACTTTGAGCTAAAGGTCTTTTTTTGACTAGGTTGTATATTATTTATAATAATAATAATAATAATAATAATAATAATAATAATAATAATAAATTGAATTTATATAGCGCTTTTCATTTATGAAAACGTAATACTACTCACTATATATTTAAAGACTATATTAAAAAGAAAAAACTTCTGGTCTGAAATGGTTATTCAACTCTATTCTGCCAAACTGTGGGTAATTCATGTTTACTGTAGGTGCATTTACCTACCACTATATGCCTGCTAGCAGCTACAACATCAAATTAGGTCCATGAAACTTTAAAATTTAGATTAGCATCAAGGAAATGAGTAGGCTACAAATGATATTTAACCTGAACTGTTAAAAGAAGAGCATCAGCAGCAGAAAGTGGAAAATCGTGATCAAAACGGATTCACCAGCTGAGGGCTGGTTGAGGGAGGTCTGGTACTACAGATTACACTTGTCAAATGGCAAGGTGATGACGCAAAAGGCATTTAATCTCAGTCATAGTAGTCTGGATGAGAGCCGTTCACACTCAAATTTAAAAGTCTGGGAATTTCAAGCTTCCATGCTTGTCGGCAAACATACAAGTACATCAAGGCGTTTAGGAAACAGTCACGATTCTGTGTCATTTTTTCTAAATCAATTGTGCAAAACATGATCATCGTTATGTTATTATGTATTTTTTAATGCATTTTTACTAAAGGGAATTCGCATGTAAAGGCATGTAGATTTTAGGTAACATGTTACTGGAAAGTATTCTGTTTGATGCGTTGGAATGTATGCCGAATTAAAGACTGGTTTCCTAAAGATTTATAAAAACCTCCTCGATCAAACAGTACCTTGGAGTCTGTGCAAGGGAATATTAAACTTAAATTTTTTAATTTGAGTTTTGGGTGGCGATTGCTCTGTATAAGGGCATCGCGAGTGAGATGTAACGTTAAGGTGTTGTCCGCAGCTGCAAACGAACAGTATCCGATGCTGACGTGGTTTTCTATGCGAGAAATTCAGCGAGGACACGACACCACTAATTTAATGTTGCCTACACAGGACCCGCACGTTTTCCGTTCATAAATAAACCAGTCAAGGACATGACATCGATACTCTCGGGGAATAAACCTGCGTCAAGCTAGCCGTTAAGAAACGGTACAAAGCCGGAAATGCAGGCCATCGGATTTCAAAATAAGAATTTTAAAGGGGACAAACATTTCAAATGACAAAAATGTAAACATGAAAAATACTAAAATATTAAAACCTCATAAACAAAGAACCCAATCAGCCTCCCATGTTCAGTGATCAATTCAAATTCCAACATTGCTTATCCAAGAAAAGTCTGGAGTGCTTGGAAGAGCAACACAAATCACGAAGGTGCTCTTTGGAATGGGAACAAAACTTCAAAAGAGAAGTCCAAGGTACTCTTTTTGTGAAAAAGAACAAAGAAAAGGCCATTTCATATCGTAATCTCGCATTAAAAACAGAACTGGGCATCAACCCACACGTGTAGACACAAAGCGGCCTTCGTCAGGCCTTTTTGCTTATCATATTCCTTTCAAGGATTCAGAGTACAATTAACAGAACAGCTAAAAGAAACAAATACAAAAAAAACATTTGATGTAAACAATAAAGCAAGTAAAAAAATTTACTTTTCATCTGACTTTTCAGAAAACCTTATAACAAAATGTATTTCTTTATATAATTAATCCCGCACTGTAGCTAATTTATTGGGGTATTTATTGCTTAAAATGTCATCCTCTCGTTTTCTTTATTACCAAATAATGCAAGAGCTCGATGGGGGTTTATTTTGAAAATGCTAAGCGGAAATTGTATGTTTTTGTGGTTACTTGCACAAATATCGCTCACGAGTATTTGTTTTGACATAATTCTAACTCGGCAGGCAATAAATCTGTTTATGTTGTACAACATACATATGAAAAAAAAAATGTGTTCAATCTGAATTACACACGTTGGCATTAGCAACTGACGTTAACGTTAGAAGGGATGTAACGTTAAGCATAGGTCCACAATGACTCACATTTGAGTAACGCTAACGTTTAAAATGTGTTGCTAGCTTTAGCAACCCGTTTGCTGCCAAGTTTCCACATAATTTCATATTTCTATACTCAATTTCAACACTGCCAGGCTTACCTTTTGCCTCACAGTCAGCACAGAACTTGTTGTGTTCTTCCCTCAGCAGTTTAGACAGAATGGCCTGATGCTGCTCATTCAGTTTCTGGGCTTTCTCTCGCTCTGAGCGCGTCGTCATCTCGCCAAAGTTTGGGAGTTATTAGTCCTGCTTGTGTCGAGCCGATAAAAACCACGAAGTCCTCAGTTCGTATTAAAAAACGTGTGACATCCTCTTGTATCCGCACTGTACCGTCTGTATTCAGCTAGCTTGCAACCTGCTAACAAGGTAATATGGATCCAAGGCAACATCATCCCTGCTGCATTCAAGACTATCGGAATTTTTCGAATTCACAATTATTTTTTACTAGCATGTACTATAGGCCTACAATACTGTAGTATTCAGGATTGTGTTATCACTCTCAGCCAGAGCTCCTAGCTGAACAGATTTTTGGACAGATGTTACAAAAATGCTGTAAAAAAAAAAAAAAGGTGCACCTGGTGCTTTGATCCAGGGGCGGTGTGTTCATTAGGGCGATATGGGCGACGCACTGCCAAACGGGAAAAGGAAGGGATTTTTTTTCTAATCAATTATATCACGGCAACAGTCGTTATCAGTGCTCTAATCTAGACGTCTGATCTGCCACTAAATGTCCAATCAGGCTAAAGTCGTGCTTCAAATAGCCCCGCCCCTTTTGGGGTGATTTCAGTCAGGTTGAAAACAAGGGGGATATGGTGCGTTCTATTATTTATCCGTGTCGGACTTCCGACTAGGAAAACATACGTTGCCTAGCAACAAGCACCAAAGCGTCACTTTTCCTCGGATTTCCGAGCTCGGAACTCGGACAACCGTGAGGACACCGAGCAAGAATTCCGACATGGATTCCCAGATGGCAGCGCCCTGTGTGACTTGTAAGTATTAATTGTTGTCATTGTTTTTTAAGATTTTAATCACTTGTTAATCGATCTTGTGAGTACAATATTGAATGAAGCCTTGATTGTAACTGTTACTGTTACGTGGCTAGCGTTGTTAACAGAAGATAAACTAAAACATGAAATAAAGTGAACATTTTAGAAGTTGAAATGGCTGCGTTTTGATAAGAAGGGGTAATAGTCATAATCATAATCCAAATAAGTACTGTAAGTGCTAGAAGCTTGTATGAATGGCTTGCTCCTAATTTATTTTAAACTGATATAGTTATATGTAACTAGCCTACATAAACAAACTACGGTTTTTAAAGTGTTTTAAGTGGGTGAAATCTTAATGTTGCACTGTGTGTTAAACTGGTATTTGAATTTACAGTGTGATAAAGTGTGATAGAATGATAACTGTACATTGTAGCATACTGCCCAAAAGATACAGAGTGTAATATACAGTGTTTCATTTTTAGTGTTTATTGATGGGAAGATGGATCTGTACTTGGACCAGGAAAGGACCCGTCCCTTTCCTGGGCCCTTGTACCAACAACAAGCCAATCCCAGGGCTGGTTACTACTTGGACCAGGGGCTCATGACCTCGGTTAAGTTGGTGTGCATTAAAAGCACAGGTGAGATACTAATGCGCATTCGCTGTTATTAAACCATGAGGGCTGTGCTAACATCTTTTTATTTATTTCTGATTCAGATATCAGCCAGGTGGGAGCCACCGCCACCACCACCACCCCACTGCCTTCAAATGCCACATTGCCTGCTACTGCCTCACTTGTCGCCAACGAGACATTCTTGAAGGAACACACGTTATTTCTAATTGACCTCATGCGGCTGCAAATAGAGGCAGAGGGTAAGGGCCCTCCCAGGTCCCTCCATGACCTGAACCAACGCCTGAAGCTGGCCAGGAAGTCCAAGAAGATGCTGTGGGAGGATATTGCTGGCAAGCTGAGCCACAATTTCAAGCAGACCTTTGCCCAAGAGAAGGTGGCTCGTAAGTGGAACACGTTGGTAGAGGCCTACAAGAAAGTCAAGGACAACAATTCGTCTACAGGGAGTGGCCCTAGTAAATTCCAATTTTTTGATGAGATGGATGACCTCTTGGGAGGTCACCATGATATTGTCTTCCCTGTTGTGGGAACAGCCATGGGCCTGGATGTGCGCAGACCAGACGCACTGCAGGTCAGTGTGTCTGCGCCAGACATCTTACCTGCACAGTCCACCAGCTCTCCATCACCTGTGCGTCCAACCAATTCGCCCTCTCCAGCTCCATCCAGCCCTCCATCACCTCCTCCGTCCTCCTGCGTTCCTCCTCCCACTGTTACCACCATGCCCACTGACACCCCAAGGAGGCCACGCAAGCGCCAGAGGGAGGATGACCTGTTGGCATTTCTCAGGGAGTCCGAAGCAGCCTCCCAAGCGGCCTCCCAAAAACGCCACGCTGAGACCCTGGCACAGATGAAGGAATCCCAGGAGGGATTCCAGAGGTTGCTTGCCCAGATGGTGGAGAAGATGTAACATTGTTGTTTTTGTATTTATACATTTTTGTATTATTGTCTTCTTTTTCTCTTGCTATTGTTAATGTATGTTGGTATGGGTTGATTGTTTACATGCCATTATACAATGTATTTACTGTCCTCATAAAAGATGTGATTTTTATGAAATGTAGTATTATATACCGTTTATTTACAGTTTATGTAAATATTTTATTAAATGTAATATTATATATTTATATATTTATCACTATTATTATTATTATTATTATTATTATATATTATCTATATTATCTGGAGTGCCTTAACTTTCCAGTTTTTTCAGTGTTATCCTGTGTTTTGTTGTTGTTTGTCAGTTGCCCAGACTGCCAGGATGGTGTTTGTGAATGACCTAAAAAAGAGAAACAAAGCACAGTTCTGTGCAATTTAAATTATTTAAGTAATTTCAATAAAACATTGTTTTAATATTAACCAAGCCATGTCATGGTTCAATGTTACCAGTCTTTTCAGTTACAAAAAACACCTCACTGGCCTTTGGAGCACGATGAAGCATTAAGTTAAGGTTTAACACTGTATTACAACACCTAGAAATACATGAACATTACAGCACATGATGTAGCATCGCTCTACTCTACTAATAAAGAATATACTTTAAAGTTATGTTAGGAGAGTGCTATCTATCTAGCTTAACTCTGTGGGTTATATGTTTAGGCCAGTTGTAGGTAGGACAAAGTGGGAGAAATTGACACTGAAACTGTTTAACAGGTGTAAAAAGCCAATACAGCTTTATTAGATGGCAATAGTCACAACTATGAATGAAGTTTAGTGGTCATAACCAAAGGGTAGGGTCAGATATATAAGGATACCCTTCTCACATTTTTAAGAGTACCATATTAGGAAAATTTGCAAAATAAAGATAAAAATATATTATACAAAAAACAACTAAAGAACATATGCACTTATCCAGATAACTTTGCACATGCATGCATACATGCATACATACAGTGTGTTTGCATATGCATGCATAAATACACTTGCCTACACATATACATACGCGCCTACATAATTACTCATTGCCATCCTCCTCTCTTGGACATCCCTCTGGGTGTTCATCACAGCCATTCACAGCTCCAAGAGCAAAGTTGTGTAAGAAGCATGCAGCCATGATAATCATTACCACAATGTCCATCCTGGTGTTCTGCAGGTCTCTTACGCGCCGCCACTTGCACTTCATCCTGCCAAATGCCTGCTCAACGATGACCCTCCCCCGACTGATGTTGACATTTTGCTGGTGGTCAGCATCGGTGAGGGCCCCGTTGTCACGCTTTGGTGTTACAATGAAGGGGAATGCCTGACCAATATAGGCACTGTCCCCGAGCAGACGATAGTCCCCCATCTTCTCCTGCCATTCTGTGAAAAAAGTGGAGCCCCGCAGCATCCTGGCATCATGCACCCTGCCTGGTGGTCCAGCAAAGATGTCAATGAAGCGGCCTTCATCATTGACAATTCCCTGGAGGAGGACAGAGTAGTAGGACTTCCTGTTGATGTAATCCCCTCCTCTGATGGGTGGCCTCTGGACCCTGATGTGGCAACCATCTATCGCCCCAATGACTCCATCAAGGCCAGAGATGCGCTGGAAGATAGCAGAAGACATCCTCTTCTCACAGCCCCTTGGCCAAGACACAAAGTTTGTGCCGATCCCTGACATGATGGTCAGCACTTGTAGGATGGCTCCGTGCGTCGCTGACTGGGAAGCATTAAATTTGTCTGATATCTCTCTATAGCTGTTCTGGTTAGCCATATACCAGAGAAACATCAGGACCTTTTTGGGAACAGGCAAGGGGGGGAAGTCCATGGCTATGTTCGCTGTGCAGGCCGCCCTCCTGAAGCAGTCCAAGGAGCTGCTCAAACCTGGCTCTTCTGATCCGGAAATGACGGGCAAATGTATGGTCATCCATATCCAGCATGATCTCCCACTCCGTTCCAGACTTGAGGATGATCTGCTGTCTGGACAAGAGCACAGCTGATACCACAGCCCTATGTGAATGATAAAAAGAAATAGAGATAGAGATAAAAAAAACTGTAATTAATACATGTCTTTTAACTCATGTAACTACTTTTCGCTGCGTTCGCCAGCAAAGTTTTCATCTTGCACAAGTTGTCAATAACATGCATGAAACATTACCTTTGGCTTTTAAGTACATCTATTTATAACGACAAAAAAACGTTCTGTAGAAGAGCAACACTGCAAGGAGTTCAATTTCATTTTAGCGACGTCGCCACTGTTTGTTTTTAGCCCATTTCCTGCTAGCTGGCGTACTAGCTAGCTAGCGTTCTAAACGTATCTACTATAACGTGGCTCAAACTTGACCAAAACATACCGAAATATGAGCATACCTTCTGCGTCTTGTGTCCTCTTCCTGGATTTCTTCCTCAGTGTTGTGTAGGTGAAGCACATACTTATTTTGGAGCGCTTGGTACTCGGCCAGTGCTACTATAGCAACAGCTTTCCGGGTGGCGTCCATGTTTCTTTTTTTTTCTCCGACTCGGACGCATACCAGAACGCTTGACATGCGGAAGTGATGTCATATCCGAGGTCCGAGTCGGTTCGTTGAGAATAATAGAACGCACCATAAGCTTCGCTTCAGAACTCGAACCTCGGATGGCGCCATTTTGTTGCTACAAAGGTATCACCTCCTGTTAGCATTCCACTGACCGCCATTTTTTTTTTACGTCACTTGACTGTGAATAACTTTACATCTGAAGCGTTTAAAGACTGTATTTGTCCATTGTTTAGTTCTAAAGAAACACGACAATGTATAAAAGGCTCCATTACCTTGTACCTCACGTTATGGCTCCGTAGCAGACGTTTTTGTGAAAATAGGCTAACGATTGTGTCCTAACCAAGTGACTTACTGTTGCACAGTAGAGGAATTACCGTATAGTACAGGAGAAGCTTGCAGGCAGTTTCGACTTACATTAGCTGTTTAGGTTTAATTGCTAATGTTAACTAACATGTTAGTTAGCAATAATTAGCCCAACCCAGTCTCACGTCAGTTCGTGATGGCATTACGAAATTAAATCTATTAGAACGTGATACCCTCACGTTATTTTGAAGAATTACGTGTTGGGGTCACGTTTTTTATGCTAATGTATTTCAATGAGAAGCATCTTACGTAATCACAGCACGAAACCTTCTGCCAGTTGGGCTGCAGCAGAGAAGCTGGATACAGCTTTGATATTATTGGTATTTTTAGCCCAATAACCGCTGTTTTAATCAACATTTATTCACCAGATCACGGTTTATATGTATTTCTTTTAATGTTATTATTTCGGTCAATTTCGGCCAGGGAAGCTGGATTGCTTTGTTGTTTATTGATATTTTTAAAACTCTAACGCTACATCTTTCAACATGTATTTAGCTGTTATCATGGTATGCATTTCTTTATTTTAATAATATTATTTCGGTCTTATTACCGGTGAAATATTACAGTAAATAAGACAGGACAGTAGGTTACGATATGAGCGAGCTGGGCGCATTCAAAGCCGATGTCCCACGATGCAATGCGGGCATTCATTCACAGAATCAGACAGCGATCAGTGGGTCTTTAACGCCTGTATCACTTCAATGTACGTAAGGGATCATGTAGAGCGTTGTTATAGCGAATACAACAACGACGGGGTTATCAGGACCCCGACGCCAATCTTCTTTCAGCGGATTGATTGATAGCTCTCCTCCAGAGGGAACAGAACTGCGTCCATGGCAATGCTATGCTATGCATGGAAACAGTGTGTTATACTTAGCAACGGTCTGTTATCAAGAAAATAACAGACCGTATTCTACATTAGAATTCAAGCAAGACATGTAATAAATATAATATATATAATCAGTGGTTTTGTCACCAGCAACAACGTGTTGCTCAGTTATGTTCCAGTAAGTCATGCACCGTTTAAAAAAATCAGCTGAAGACTCCGGAAGTGACGTCGTAATTACTGCTCGGCGGGTAGAAAAGATACAAATACATAATATTCGTAATATTGATGTTTTTGTCTAACGTTGTATTTGAGGAGTTAAACAATAAACATAGCAATAATAATAAAATACAGTTTCATGTATTTGTCTCATGTACTGTGTTCTCGGCCGATGATTCGATTTCAAAAATTGAATCGTTAAATAGGTGAAAATAGCTTATTACCATATTTGACAGTGCTTACAGTGGGTAAACTTTGGTGACCATCTCTACATGATAGCTGAGGTCCAGAGCTTTCTAGAACAGCTGGTCTTATGTGTGTAGCACCTTCTGTTGCTAAATGACAAGCCTTCAAAGATGTACTGGGTTCAAGGTTCAGAGGTCAATATTTCAAAGCAGGAGTAATTGGACAGCGACTGGTGTAACGGACATGCACCATCTTTCAGAAAAGATTAAGAAACATGAGCTGTCAAAGACCCACATGGATAACTGTTTGAGATTGTCTGCTTTGGGGAGAGTGAACATTGCCACTCAACTGGATGAGGGATACAGGCTAGCTGTCCGCCGCCACAACGATGAGGTTAGCAAGAACCGCCACATCCTCAGCCGGCTAATCAAGTTTTGCGGAGTGTTTGAGTTAGCTTTGCGAGGCAAAGATGAAACTGAGGGCTCCACCAAACCTGGTATTTTTCTTGGACTTGTCAACTTTGTGGCACAGTTAGATGAGGTGTTTGATGACCATCTTAAAAATGCTAAAGTTTTAAAGGGCACATCAAAGACCATTCAAAACGAGCTACTGGAGTGTATGCTAGCGGTCATGAGGGAACATATTGTGGAAGAGGTGAAGTCGGCGAACTTCGTAGCTATCCAAGCTGACGAGACCACGGACGTTTCTACACAGACACAGCTGGTGCTTGTGCTGAGGTACATAGATAGCAACCACAAAGTGCAGGAGCGCTTTTTTGAGTTCCTTCCCATCTCGGAATCAACCTCAGTCTCAATCGCCAGTGTGCTTTTGGAGAGACTGAACGGTCTTTTTGCCGACGACGAGAAAGTCAAACTCATTGCGCAAGCTTACGATGGAGCCAGTGTGATGAGGGGAGAGAAGGCTGGTGTGCAGCAAAAGGTGTGTGAGCATTTCAAGAATGCCCATTACGTGCATTGCTATGCGCATCAGCTGAATTTGATCATGCAGCAAGCTACTTCTCGCATCAAAAAAGTGAACATTTTCTTTTCCGATCTGAGCGGGATTGCAACTTTTTTTTCCCGGTCACCCAAACGCACCAGCATTCTTGACCAGACTGTTGCACGAAGACTGCCCAGAGCTTCATCCACACGGTGGAACTTCAACAGCAGAGTCGTGAACACTGTCTACGAGAATCGAGACGACCTCATAGAATGTTTTGAAGCCATCAGGACAGGTTCATTGGGTTCATTTGACCAGCCCACCGTGAGAGAGGCATCTGGCTACGTAAGGATGCTACATGATGAAGATTTAATTTTTTTCCTGGGGCTTTTTCACAAAATCATGCCCCACGTCGACATTCTGTACCAGAAGCTCCAGAAGAAGGACATCGATGCTGTCTTCATCAAACGTGCCCTCGACAGCTTCACAAGCAGTGTGCAGGCCATAAGGTAAGATTAAACAATATCATTCGATCTTTCTCAAAGCAGAGCTTTGTTATTTGAAAATGTATGCATGAAAGGAGACTGCATTTGTGTTTGAAATTACATTATTCTCATTATATATGGCCAGTGGTGTAATCTAGCTTACTTTATATACTATGTGTACTGTAGAGTGGTGCTCATAAGTGTATGAACACATGCTAAAGTTGACTAAAAAGAGGAATAAAAAAATAAATAAAAAATCATCTTTTGGAAATTGATCTTAATGCCTTAATTAAAAAAAGTTGGAAAATCCAACCTTTAAGGACACCAATTTTCTTTTCTTTTTTTATTCCTCTTTTTAGTCAACTTTAGCATGGGCTCATAAACGTATGAGCACCACTGTATACTGTGCTGAACATCCAGGCTATGTAGCGAAGCACGAGCTAACTTAAACACTAAAGACTTTATGCATCCCTGCCCATTTTAAGTGGAACTGAAGTATTTGTACTATACATGGATACATTGCATATACCTGTGCATCACATAGACTACAGTACTGTACATAGCCTAACAAACACATTGGTCTGTTTGCCTTCAGGGACGCCTCTCAACAGCAGCTGCAAGAAGCAACAGGAGCCAAAAGACCCAGAACAGCTTTGAGAGAAGAGGAGAAGCAGAGGCTGTCTGAAGAGGTCTGCAACACCATCCTGGATCACACCAAAGAAAGGTTCTCTTTCTCTGGCCACCTTGTGAGTGCTACCTTACTGCAAGCAGACATGTTTGAAAGGTACTGCCATTCATTTCCTGATGAGGCTCTGAATGCCACTGTGAATGCATACCCCATGCTGAGCAAGGCAAAGCTCAAGACAGAACTCTCTCTGATCTATGAGAATCCTGAATTCAAGGGCTGCTGTGGTACACTGGCACTGTACCAGGTTCTCATGAGCTACAACCTCCAGGAGACGTTCTCTGAGACTGTGACTCTGTTGAACATCCTCACAACTACTCCCATGACAACAGCTGAAGCTGAGAGATGTTTCTCAACTTTGACACGAGTTAAGACATTCCTGCGAAATTCAATGGGCCAGGAACGTCTGAATGCACTGGCCATGCTTTCCATGGAGAGGGAACTAGTCCTCAGCATGCCTGATTTCAATGAGAGTTTGAGTCAAGTCAAGTCATTGACCGCTTTGCTGCATTGAAAGAGAGAAGAGCACAGTTTCAGTACAAGTAATGTAGCCTCTCTCTCTCTTTGTCCCTCCCTGTCTGTCTCTTTAACACACACACGCCCAAATCAGTTCACAGTTGATGTTGTTTAAAATTGTTATTTTTCATTCAAAAAAAAGTAAAAAAATAAAAATAAAAATCTGTTCATGTTCATTTTTACAAATCTATACAATTGGCCAGAATATGGTTGTTCATTTTTACAAAGCCATACAGATAGTTGTGTTTACCTTTTCTAGAAATTATTTTCAAATGCTGTTTTCAGGCAAAATGTCTATCACTGTTCATTTTCACAAATCTATACAAGAGGGCAGAATATGGAAGTCTATACAAATTGCTTATTACCAATAACTTGCATCAATGTTTTCAGTAGCCTCTATCAAAAGCTCCTGCTTGCTTGTTGTGAATTATGCTCAGGTGCACATATTTCCAATTCAACCATGAGGCCTTTTTGAAGCAAGTAATGTGTATATCAGAATTCTTTAGTTAAACTTAGCAGCACCTCATCATTCTGGTTTGGTCTTCAATGTGTAAAGCCAAGATGCCCAGACCACACTAGGCCAAGCCTCACTTGTTCATTCTCCTGTTTGGGACAACGTTACTTTGCTTTTATTAAGTAGCACTTTGGTCATATCCTACATTCCACAAAATGTAGTTCTAAAGATCCACTTCTCTCAACAATTTGTCTACTTGTTATTGCCATGCTGTTACTATTTATTGTGTAAGTGTGGATTTCCCTTTTACTCTTAAACATTATTTGGCTGCACTACCTTTGAAATGTTGTAAATGTGGTAAAAGCTCTTGTTGATCCTGCAATCTGAACAAATACCAAGATGCTGTATTTTCAGCTGATATTTCATTTGTTTATGGAAATGCATATTGTTTATGCAGTGTTGAGGAATGTGAAAGAACACCCTTGATTATTTTTGCTGTGATAACTTATTTTGCTTTTGTAAGCCAACACTTTTGAGATTAGTCAATAAATGCTTCTGGTATTGACTTATATGCTGCCCCTGTCTTCATGTTGTTGCTGGACATATCTTTTTTTAAATGTGTGTAGGTCACCTAAATCATCAGAAAAATTGCCCCCCCTGAGAATTTTTTCAGGAGCCGCCACTGCTTTGAGCCCTGATGCTAGTGTCTTTAAACCAGCTTTCTATCACGACTATGAAACATGCGCATAATATTTCGGGCTTTGCCCTTTTCCGAAAAAGACGATATTCCGACTAAGCTGTTCACATGGCTAGCTAATGAAAGTAAACATTCCACTAATATTCCCGTGTACATGCAGCCGTGCGAAAATAGTTTTTTTTCCAAAGTTTTCCACCGGGGGCGGATTTGTTTTAAGATTTTTTTTTTATTTTGGGGGGGGGGTGTTTGATAGTGACAGTGGATAGACAGGAAAGGTGGGAGAGGGGGATGACACGCAGCAAAGTGCCGCAGGTCAGACTCAAACCCAGACCACTGCAAAGGACTCAGCCTACCTTGTTGACCATGAACACAGCCTCTCTCTTTCATCCCTTTAACCGCTTCTTGAAAAGGTCAGTGTTGGGATGTTTATGAATATTCAAAAACCTGTTGATACCCAAGTCTTTCATAATGTTTAAAAGTAGCTCTGTTTCTCGTCACTTGACTGCAAATAACTTTACATCTGAAGCGTTTAAAGACTCTATTTGTCCATTGTTTAGTTCTAAAGAAACACGACAACGTAAAAAAAGGCTCCATTACCTTGTACCTCACGTTATGGCTCCGTAGCAGACGTTTTTGTAAAAATAGGCTAACGATTGTGTCATAACCAAGTGACTTACTGTCGCACTGTAGAGGAATTACCGTATAGTACAGGAGAAGCTCGCAGGCAGTTTCGACTTACATTAGCTGTTTAGGTTTAATTACTAATGTTAACTAGCATGTTAGTTAGCAATAATTACCCTGTGCTTATGTTATCTCCTTACATATACCTACGCTCTCCGTCTCTGTAAGATTGGGAATGATTGAGATTTCTCTTGGCACAGCTACCAGAAGACACGTTGCTCACGTCACATTTACGTTGTCTCTCTGAGTTGGAGGCTGCGCAGCAAAGCAAGAGATCACCGGAAAAGTGCTTCTAATAGCCTTGGTCTCCGTCAAGAGCAACAGGATCTATTGGTCCATTATATATATGTCAATGTGCAAATTCTGATCATAGACAGTATATAAGAATGGACCAACAGATCCCGTTAGTCTGGATGGAGACCAGTGGAGGATATTAGAAGCACTTTTCCGGTGAGCGCTGAGGTTACTGCGCAGCCTCCAACTGAGAGAGACGACGTAAATGTGACGTGAGCAACCTGTCTGAAAGTTGTAAGTCTGGTAGCTGTGCCAAGAGAAATCTCAATCATTCCCAATCTTGCAGAGACGGAGAGCGTAGGTATATGTAAGGAGATAACATGGGCACAGGCTAATTATTGCTAACTAAAATGCTAGTTGACATTAGTAATTAAACCTAAACAGCTCATGTAAGTCAAAACTGTCTGCAAGCTTCTCCTGTACTATACGATAATTAATCTACTGTGCGACAGTAAGTCACGTGGTTATGACACAATCGTTAGCCTATTTATACAAAATGTCTGCTACGGAGCCATAACGTGAGGTACAAGGTAATGGAGCCTTTTATACATTGTCGTGTAAAGTTATTCGCTGTCAAAATGAATGGCAATCAATGGAATTGATGATGATATTTAGGTGATATTTATGTAGCATCAAAATGGCGCCATAGGAGGTTCGAGTTCTGAAGCGAAGCTTACCCCCTTGATTCTGATGCACTGTTGTGATTAGTGCCCTTTATATAGAGAGTGTGGCCAACTCAAATCATGGGCACCATATTGGATACCAATGTCAGATGACTACAGTGTAACCCTATGGGGCAAATATGTTATCTTGAAATAAATCACTTATTTTCACCATAAACAGGCAAATACATGTTATTATCAACGCTTGTCAATATGTAAAAGGTCTATACGGAAATATTCCAGCGTATATTTACATTCTATATTGTAAATGGGCCTCAAAAAATGACCATTGTAGTGAGTGACAACATCGCCTAATAAGTCTCTCAGCAGTGTTTACCTTTCTAATGTCCGCTAGCATACAGGCTACCTATAGCTAGCTTTGTGTGTAACGTAACACAAACCCACCCATCTCAGGAGCGAAGCTCAATATTTAATTCAATAAAATGATGGTACAAAAGGAGCACTAACGCCACAGGTCTTATGTTGACAACGTGGACGCATATATAGGAAACTCCGAAGGCAGTCGTAATATGTATCTAGCAGGCTAGGCTAACGCTGTTGTGCTAACGTTAGCTAGCTGTCTAAACTTGTGAAAAGCCGAACAACATCCCGTCCAAGCTGTGTTTCACATTCCCTCCAATATTATTATGAACATAATAAAGACACCTGGACTCGGTCGAGACCAAAAGCCATATGACTATGGCTAGCCTAGATCACAAGCATTTAGGTACATGGAGTGCTAGCGAAAAAGCTAACGCTAGCTTAAGGCTAACTTCAAACTTCATTCATTACTAAAGCAGTGTTAGAACTTTTTTGACAGCATGGTACACATTAACGATGGTATTACTATATTTGTCCTATGTAATTTGTTATATTGAAGAGATAAATTGTCGTTTACCTCACACAATAATGAACAACCCCATACTTTTCGCCTTTGTGCTTCATCTTTTGCCGCTTCCCTGTCTTTCATTGCAGCCAAACACGCAATAGTTGGGCATTTTTTCAGTGATTTATGTCATTTTTTTAAATAATTTATTAAATTTTTCCACTATTCTCTGCACTATGTCAATGGGAATCAGATCAGATGATTGTTGGTATGGAAACATGTGACCCCCCTCTGAACCAATCGCATAACGGGATAGCTCAGAACATTCGATTCCCTGGTTGGCCACACTCTCTATATAAAGGGCGCTAGTTGTGATGACCCCTCCCACTTTGTGGGTGGCTCTTCCCTGTGAGCTGTTTAGGAGGTAGTCCGAGTGGCAGAGGTGTCACAGGAGGATCAGCCACACCTGAGTCCACTCTGCCTGATTGCCCTTCTCTTCCTACTTAAGGGCTGGAGTTGCAGTTCATGCAATCACTTGGTCCTCAGCCAGCAGGGTTTGTTTTTGGTGTGGTTTGTCTTTAGGGTTCTGTTTTTCACACACTCACCCACACGCATGCACACACTACACTACTGATACTATTAAAATACCTGTTTTACCTGCTTTTTTTATAAGATAGTTTTAATATAATCCTTAACAATGTGTTGTCTCCGTTATGTTTGTCGAACTATGAGCTGGTTCATGTCACTGTAGGCCTATACGTGCCCAAAGAATGCTTCTAAAACCCAAATAATACCGACATATCACACATCACACTTCTTAATCGGAAAATGCTAAATTCAGAAGAAAGGCCTTATTCGGAATATCCAAATGGAATATGCATATGTAGGCTATCAGATTCAGAATATTGTCATATTTGGAATAATAGTGGAATATTGATGAACGTAAACGTACTGAATGTGTGTCGCAGCAGCCCCCTCTGATCCTCAGTTTGGATCAGACAGAGTCATTCTTCTGGAAGAGTTCAGTGAAAGAAAACAAATGTGTTTTGCCCATCACAGCCTTGGCACTGTTGAAGGGCAAGTTCTTTGTCTTTGCAGAGACAGCATACATAACATCCGCCAACAAGATGGATCAAAGGGCAGATCTAGAGTAGCTGTGTAGAGGAGATGCAGTGGGAAGAGTTGGTTTCAACTCCCCATGCTATAATAGATGAAATGTTGAAAGACACACCCAACCCCTCCATCTCAGAATCAGAATCAGTTTTAATGGCCAAGTAAGTGTAAACATAGACAGGGAATTTGACTCTGGATTTTTGTTGCTCTCAAAAGTACACAGAAATAGAAAAAACAAGGACAACAAAGAACAAAGCAAAAATTGACTACTATGTAGAGATTTAAGTTTTTCTTCTGGCCCTGCTGGGCCGGGCTTCAATTACACAAGTAATGTGTATCCCGAGTTCTCAGTGTAGTGAAGCTGTTAAAGGGATGATAGAATGCAAAACCGATTTTACCTTGTCATAGTTGAATAATGACAGTTTGGAGGGTAAATAGGACATACATAGAACCTCAAAATCCCATTGACACCTCTTTCCTCTGCAAATCTCACATTTTGAAACTGCCTGTGAAAACGGGCAAATCTCAAGCAAGTTAAAAGTTGACGTCAACTCCTCATTTGGCTCTACCTTCTATATTTGTCACGCCCCAAAATTTACAGAGCCCACTGATCTGGGATCAGTTTGTCTTGTGAATCTAAGACCCTGTTTACACGTACATGGTTATTTTTACAAACTGAGACATTTCCCTTTGTTTGTACCCTTAGTTTACACGCAAACGGTGAATTCGCCTCTGAAACAGAGTCTTTCTAAAAACTCCGGCCAGAGTGGAGATTTTTGAAATCTTCGTTTGCACGTTTGCATGTAAACTGAGACAAACGGAGGTTTAAGCAGCCGACAGAGAGAAAGAAGAAGTTATTCGTTGCTGTTGTTGCAATTTTCGGGATTCTGATTGGCTAACGTGGGCTTGAGCTTCCTGTTACACTGCCACCTACAGGTTTGGCATGCTCTTGACTGCATTGATGGCATATATACACGGGTAAATGTAAACGAACACTTTTCTGAACACTGACAGCTGTACACAATGTTATTTTTGAAAACGGAGAGGTTGAAATGTCCGTTTATGAAAATAGCCGGCCACGTGTAAACGTAGCATAAGTCGCGCAGATCTCAGAAATGTTATACATTGTTTGTGTGATATTTCATTACTAAATTCACTTCTGAGACTTTTTTATGTGAGAAATCAACTATGTAGAGCTCAAATATGGGCCGTTTTACTCAAATTGATGGCTAATTGCAAATTTTGTATGACTGTTTCGGACTCCAGAAGCTCCACAGTATGACGTGGGAGAGGCCAGTGCCTGCCCGAATTGCTGGCTTGCATCCTGGACTGTACACCTTCACACCCTGCTCCGCACTGGCTGGAGCTCTCAGGAGATATGGAATACTGGCCCAGAAAAAAGTGTTTAGGAGTAGACATCGGACAATGGAGCGGGACATGGGGACTTAATGCAGCAGTGCAGTGGACTCGCGATGGGCGGTGCGCAGGAGCTGCCTGCCGTTTAGTAGTTCATGTAGTAGTTCAGTAGCAGTTCACAGTACATTAACTTTTTTTTCTCCAACATGGATCCTTGGGGAGTGTCGAAAGCATAGGTGTGTGTGTGTGCGACACACTGGAGGATGAATAAACTAACGAAACTCTGTATCTAGTGCTTTGTACAGTAACATTAGTTGATGAGTTTATGTGTTGGGCCGAAATGAAGTTTGAAGCCAGCGGCGGCCGGGCGTGTCTGAACACGTCTGTAGTTTGGAACATTGTGAAAGCTCAGCTGCCGCTGAGAAAAAAAAGGGATTGTGTGTGTGTGTGTGTAGAGCGCTGTCTGTGTGTGTAGAGCGCTGTCTGTGTGTGTGTGCGCAGCGCAGTCTGTGTATGTGTGTGTGTGTGCGTACCAGCGCTGTCTATGTGTGCCTGTGTGCCTGTGTGTGTGTGTGTGTGTGTGTGTGTGTGCAACCAATCAGTACACAGCTCATCTAAATATTCATGAGCATACCATATAAGGCAGAAAACATGTTCATTCTAAGGCCAATTCACAGGGCTTTATTAGGACCTATAAATTAGCACTCGGGCCATTTTCAGCCCAATCAATGTTACATACCCTAAAATATCTTTTGTTTATTTTGGGCTGAACTTGGGCGGCTGTGGCTCAGTGGTAGAGCGGTTGCCTGCCAATCGGAAGGTTGGTGTTCGGATCCCTGGCCCTGCAGTCCCATGTCGAAGTGCCCTTGGGCAAGACGTAAGGGCAAGTGTAAATGTGTGTGAATGTTTATCTGATGAGCAGGTGGCACCTTGTACGGCAGCCTTGGCCACAGTGTATCAATGTGTGTGAATGGTGAATGGTTCCTGTACTGTGTAAAAGCGCTTTGAGTAGTTGTGAGGACTAGAAAAGCGCTATATAAATACAGTAAATACATTTCCATTTCCATTTAACTCTCCCTCTAACGTATTTCACTCTATTTTAAAAGGATAATTTGCCGATTTAAGGCAAGGTAGGGCAACTTTAGCCTATTTATAAAGCACATTTCAGAAACAAGGCAATTCAAAGTGATTTACATAAAACATTTTTTTTAAAGAGAAAAAAAAAAATGGAGTAAGACGGATATAAAATAAAACAAATTCCAGTACAGTGTAAGAAATGAATTACTTAAACAATTACTTAATTTAAAAAAGGCATAAAAAAGAAAGGTCTTCTCAGCAGTCCTCTCCGGAGGGAAGCACACCTTTCATCTGCACACACTGCCCACACAAAGATGACACAGAACTGGATTTGAATCAGCAAAATTTCTCTTTAATAAAAGTATCCCAAAAAGAAATGAAAAAAGAAATTGAATGAGGCAGGAAACATGTTCTGGTGATAATGTACATAATGTAACATATTCTTCCTGTAAAGAGAGATTTGACCCATATCAAATTGAACCACACACAGCAGACAGTTATTTAAAAAAGGTCACCAGCAGTATTTTGTTCTGGTTCAACACTGTCCTGGATAAGAAACCAGAGAAAATAGCATGCATTTTACATTTCATGTATGCACTTGGCACACATAATTATGGTGACTTTTCCATCCCTGTGATGGAAATTCACCATAATCACGTGTGCCTCTAATGACTGCTTTAAGCAGTGCAGTAGACAGCAGGTTTAGTGGCATTGCTAGGGAAGAATGATATCAATGCTGGAACAGTCACAGCTGTGTGAACAAGCATGCACCCATTTTGGTCTTTGTACTGCAGTTCCAGTACAAAACGTCGATAGAAAAATTACACGTTTGAATTATTTAAAATGAAGTTGCACAGTCTTGTAGCTTATATTTGTTAGGATTAATAAACAAAGTTTCAACCAGGCTGTCTGTGTCAGACTTTGAGCTCAAGTACACCTCCTGATTAAACTAAATTACAATTTAATGAGATCAGTAAATCAGAAAAATAGACCTGACTTTCTCTAAGGGATGTGACTGGATGTGAAACAGCAGTTTGACTTTTTCTACCTTGGTGGCGCACTCTATGACCCTCTGCTGAAATATTTAGACATATTATGGCTATCTGCCTGTGTGCCAACTAGGGCTGGGCATCGTTCAAAATCTTTCGATCCGGTACCAATTTCGATACCTCAGTTTCGATGCCGGTTCCTAACGATACTTTTTCAATACCATATTTTTTTAAATCCATTTCAACATCAACAAAAATACATTAAACACATTTTTTTTATTTTCCACCTTAATTGTGAATCTACGGAGCCCCCCTGGTCCCACTTTGTCAAAAAAAAAAATTATAACTATCTCGTGGCCCCGAGATACGTATCTTGAGGCCTCAAGATACGATCTTGTGGTCACGAGATAATTCTTCTTCATATTTTATAGCCTATATTTATACTTTTACATGTATATATGTCACAGAGTGGAGCCAGGCACCCAGAGTTTTCTTATGTTGTATATTATGAATGGCTGAGACACAAGGAGGAAAGACGAGCGGATAGAGAGCGAAAAATAAACGTTGGGGACGGGGCACAGATAGACGGGCAGGACAGCGGAGCCGGAGCCGGAGGACAGCTGTGGATGTTTGGAGGATCGGCACGTTTGCGTTGTGCGAGTGCGATTTGGGCAAAAATTGAAAATCTGATTTCAACCAGTCTATAGAGAAAGGGACTACAGTCTTTACCCTTTTCTGTTTGAGGTAGGGGGAAGAGGGCCAGCAGCACGCAACGTCCACTCTGCTTTTCCCGTTCGGGCCACAACGCGCCGATCCGCCAAACATCCACAGCTGTCCTCCGGCTCCGGCTCCGCTGTCCTGCCCGTCTATCTGTGGTGTTTTGGTTTGCCTGGCACAGAACTGAAGACTCCTCCCAGTGCAACTGAGGCAGATCTCATCAGGAGAGATGCTGGAGGAACACGGAACGCGCTCCACATTTTGATAATGAATGGCTGAGACACAAGGAGGAAAGAGGAGCGGATAGAGAGCGAAAAAGAAACGTTGGGGACGGAGCACAGATAGACGGGCAGGACAGTGGAGCCGGAGCCGGAGCCGGAGGACAGCTGTGGATGTTTGGCGGATCGGCGAGTTGGCGTTATGGCCCGAACGGGAAAAGCAGAGTGGACGTTGCGTGCTGCTGGCCCTCTTCCCCCCTCCCTCAAACAGAAAAGGGTACTGTAGTCCCTTTCTCTATAGACTGGTTGAAATCAGATTTTCTATTTTTGCCCAAATCGCACTCGCACAACGCCAACGCACCGATCCTCCAAACATCCACAGCTGTCCTCCGGCTCCGGCTCCGGCTCCACTGTCCTGCCCGTCTATCTGTGCTCCGTCCCCAACGTTTCTTTTTTGCTCTCTATCCGCCCCTCTTCCTCCTTGTGTCTCAGCCATTCATTATCAAAATGTGGAGCGCGTTCTGTGTTCCTCTCCAGCATCTCTCCTGATGAGATCTGCCTCAGGTGCGCTGGGAGGAGTCTTCAGTTCTGTGCCAAGCAAACCAAAACACCACACTATATGCAAAATAAAACACCCGAAACACCACACTATATACAACATAAGAAAACTCGGGCTGCCTGGCTTCACTTTGTGACATATATGTAAAAAGTAAAAATATAGGCTATAAAATATGAAGAATTATAAAGGACTATGGATATGCAGCCTACAAGATTTACATTACTGTATTAACAGAATTGTGATGAACAGTACTAGTAAACCACGAGATACTATCTTGAGGCCACAAGATAGTTATAAATAATTTTTTTTACAAAGTGGGACCAGGGGGGCTCCATATGAATCAAAACAGTTATCAAAATTAAAAAATTCTGGTAACACTGCTCACTCAGAGTAACATTATTAAAAGTGCCTTGCCTTGCAAGCTCACTGATGACTCAGTCAGTAATCAGGGCAGAGAAACCACTGCTGTGCCTGCTTATCTAAGAGGAAGTGTAACGTCAATAGCACAGCGACCGCTTTCGGCTCGCCATTAATATCACATCACAGCAAACGCTGTCTGCGTGAAGTTTTGAAAAACTGTAACCACACTTGAAACCACTTTATCGGCATCGCCGTGACACTCTGTGACTTCAACAAAACTGCAGACAGTTTACTCCGTCCGCACCTCTCCGTGTGTGTGTGTGTGTGTGTGTGTGTGTGTGTGTGTGTGTGTGTGTGTGTGTGTGTGTGTGTGTGTGTGTGTGTGTGTGTGTGTCGGTCGGAGCTCCGCTCTGTGTCAATATGCGGAGAGGACAAATAAGCTTTTGGAATCGAAATTTGGCACCGAAAGATAAATACTTTTTTCCGGTGCCATAAAAGTATCGACGTTCGGTATCCAGCCCTAGTGCCAAGATTCTCCAAATGGGTTTTACCTTCACATGTCACTTCAGCCCTGACAAGCTTACTATAACCAAAGAGGGGAAACTCTGACACCTGGTGGACAGATGCCATATCTACATGTGAGTTACCATTAGTATGGAAATGTGCAGTTATTACTCCTTTCCATAAGATTAATAACACCCTATCTCAGGTTCCAGTTGTAGATCGAACTTTCTACAAACTAGTACTGCTTGCTAAAAATATTAAACCCATTCATTTATTGCTGGAAAAGGCCATAATAACACTTGCTCTCTCTCCTGAGATGATCGGCCAATCAGTGACGAGAGTCAGCGCTTTGATCTCCTGTCAATCACTTGCGCTCAGACAGGAGAATGAGACAGAACGCGGGGGGGCCAAGATGGCGGCGATGTAGGTGGTTGTGTGTCTTTTCGCTCTGTCAGGTAATGTGGAGGGTTTGAGTTAAACTAACCGATGAAACTTTAAATACTACTTGAGGGCAACGCAGATAAGTGACACCTTATACATATAGAGCTAAGTCGGACCTGAATGGCCAAAAGAAAAAGCAAAAAGACTTTGAGTCTGGAGAAAGCTGACAAAGCTAACATTACTCCAAACATGCTAACGCTACACGTGGATGAACAGCCCTATTGAGATGCGGGATGTGGATGAAAATAGCGGACAAGAAAAGGATGGTGACTGGTTTGAGGCAAGTCCAGACACACAAGTTGAATTCGAGGCCCTTGCAACTCCATTGCCAGATACTCCGTTAAAACCTCCAACAAAAAAGGTAAAACGTGACAACAGAGAGACTGCAGAGATTTTAGAAGCCATCCTTGTGTTATCTGGGAAACATGATGAGACTTTTCGGAAAATATCTGCTATAGAAAAAACGACTGAGTCAACTTCGAAACAGATGGAAAAGCTAACTTCGACCGTTCAGCAGCTTACTTTGGATGTTAAACAACAGAAACACACACTGGAAGTCATGAAAAAAGAGATCAATTTATTGCAAGCAGAAAATAAAACTCTGAAGGCAAACATCGCTGACTGCCAGAGTTACAGCCGAAGATGGTCCCTGAAGATTCACGGCGTGAAGGAGGAAGATGGAGAAAATATCAGAAGCAGAATCATCGAGATCTTGGGTAAAGTGGCTCCTAATGTTCGTGACAGCCTGAAGGATGGGGTCGACATCGTCCATCGCATCGGGCAGCGACGACAAGACGGCTCGAATAGATCAACCATCATCCTTTTTGCAATGCGTCGTTTTCGTGATGCTGTCTGGAAGGAGGCGAAAGGCTCAAAGTTTCTTCTGGACAACAACTTAAGGCTCACCGAAGCACTGTCCCCTGAAGAGAAAGCAGCCAGAGAGAAGCTGTGGCCCTTGGTGAAGAAAGCAAGAGAAGAAGGGAAGAAGGCTTCTTTTCGCAGCCTTTTTGTCTTCATAAACGGAAAGAAGATTGATTGTTCAGAGGTAGCATAAAATGTCTATGCAGACGTAGCTAAGTCTCATCTAATACTGAAAATAGTCGTTCAAGCTGTTTGATAGCTACTTAGGTTACTAAAAAATATATTTTATTGCAAGTATGCTACTAAATTTGCACCTTATCATCTCAGTGAAAGTAGCCCAATTCACACCTTATTGACTTAGTTAATTGTGGAGCAAAGCCGAATTTTTTCTTTGTGCTCCCTTTTTGTTTTTGTTATTGTTTATCATCGAGAGAATTTTTATGTAGTTGTCATAGAAGCTACATTCATGGGCACAACAAAAAGGAACTTTAACCCTATTATTTTCTGTTGGAACCTTGATATTTTCTTTTTTTCTAAAATGCTATTTTTCTCTTTTCAGGCAAAAAACTTGATTAGTCCAACCTAAGATGTTATAATTTTGAATAGTTGGTTGTTGTTGTCTTATTATACAGATATATGGGTTTGACCCAAGACCTTTTTTCTTTTTACTGCCTCTACTATTGGCTACCCCATATTTTCTACTTTAATTGTTTGATTTTGGTGGGAATCTATCAAATCTCTGTTCGCATATTTAGAATTAAAATCCATGGTCCTTTACTTGAGTAGCTATATCTATAATAATACTTATTTTTAAGGTGAAAACAAATTGTGATGGCTATAACGTCACCTTCTCTGTCACTATCTGTTATGCCAAGTTAAATGGTTGTTAAGCTCCACCTCCTTTTTGGTGGATTTTCTTAGCACTCTTCAAGTTTTTTGGTGCTCAAGCGAATTACAGGTATTCCTTTTTTCATAAAAGTTTTTGTATGGATTTTATGTTTAATTCTCTAAATGTTATGTCTTTAAATGTCAGAGGTATCAGGGATATTACTAAGAGGAAAGCAATCTTTCTTTTGTGCAAGAGAACTGAGGCTGATTTTATTTTACTTCAGGAAACACATTCTTGTGAATCAGATGCCAAATTCTGGAAGACTCAGTGGGGTAATTTAGCTCATTTCTGCCATGGTACTAATCATTCAGCAGGGGTTTTAATTTTATTACATAAATTTAAAGGGGATATTCTTGAAACGGTCTCTTCTCAAAATGGTAGATGGATTACGTTGATAATTAAACAAGACAATGCTATCTTTATTGTTTGTAATATATATGGATTTAATTCCCATGCTTCTAATAAGGTCTTATTTACTGAAATAGCATCCAAATTGAAAGATCTGAATATTAAGTACCAGGGTTCTTTTATAATTCTTTGTGGTGACTTTAATGAATGTCCTGATGATGAGTTATATAGAGACCCCCCTAGGCTTAGTCAATCTTCACAGTGCAATAACCTTGTGTCATTTCTATGCTCCAACCTTTCCTTGACTGATGCATGGCGTTTCTTCAATCCCAGTACCAAAGACTTCACTTGGTGTAACAGAAGACTTACTTTAAAATCCAGAATTGAAGTTTTTTTGATTTCATCATCTATCCTTCAATTTATGAAAGAAGTTAATCATCTTTACGCCCCATTAACTGACCATAAACAAATTATTTTGAAATTAAGTGCTACTCAGGAGACATCAGGTTTTCGAGGGTATTGGAAATTCAACAACTCTCTTTTGAAGGATGATTCCTTTAATGACTCTATCAAAAAACTAGCAGAAGAACTCCTCAATGACGACCTAAACGACAACTACAGAATAAAATGGGAATTCTTTAAATACAAAGCCAGATGTGTTGCGGTTAAAAGAAGTAAGGAACTAAAAAAAGAAAAAAGGTAGAAGCTGAATTGATGCACAAACTTCACCTTTTACTGACAAAAGTAAATATTAATTTGGAAGAAGAACTCAAAATAAGGAAAATCCAGCTACAGCTGGACCAAATTTATCTAGACTTGGCAAAAGGAGCATTCATTAGGTCAAGAGCCAAATGGCTTGAAGAAGGGGAGAAGAACACCAGTTACTTTTTTGCTCTTGAGAAGAGAAATTTTAAAAGAAAATCTTTATCTGTCCTTAATATTGACGGAGTTCCTTCTAAAGATCCAAAGCTAATTTCTAATTTCGTCACCAAATTTTTTAGGAATTTATATGAGTCACAATTTAATGCTAGTTTTTGTGCAAATTTTTTGAATAATCTTCAAGCTTTCATCCCTTCGATTGATGAGGAATTTAAATCACTATGTGAATCTGACCTGTCAGTCAATGAAATTAAAGATGCACTTTTTTCAATGAAGAAGGGAAAATCTCCAGGAATCGACGGCCTATCTGTTGAATTTTATATACACTTTTGGGAATACCTTCATAACTCTCTATTAGGTGTGTACAAAGAATGCATCAGTCACGGGGAAATGACAGCTACAATGAAACAAGGCATCATATCTCTTATCCCCAAACCTGACAAAGACCCTCTTTTAATTGATAATTGGCGTCCATCACTCTTTTAACAATAGATTATAAGATATTGGCTTTAGCTTACTCAAACAGACTGAAAAAAGGGCTAGACTCTATTATAGCTGAAACTCAAACAGGTTTCATGAAAAATCAACATATTAGTTGTAATATCAGACTCATATTAGATCTGTTGGATTATGCAGATGCAGTTAAGTCTGAGGCACTCATTTTGTTTCTAGACTTTTATAAGGCCTTTGATACAATTGAGCACAAATTTCTTTTACAGTCCCTTAATGTGTTTGGCTTTGGTAACAAGTTTGTAGACATTGTCAGTATGTTTTATAAAGATATTAATAGCTCAGTTATAATTAATCTCAATACCTCTAAAAGATTTCAAATTAATAGAGGGGTCAGGCAGGGGTGCCCTATCTCGCCCTTCTTATTTATTTTGGTCACCGAATTATTGTCGCTTAAAATTACATCTGACAGAAATTTTGAAGGAATCTCTGGGGATATTTATAACTAGAAATCTCATTGCTAGACAACATCTAAATTTTTCAAGTAGAATAAAGAAAACAAAGAATATTTTTAATATCTGGCTTCAAAGGGATTTGTCTATTTTGGGCAGAGTTCTCCTCTCTAAAGCAGAGGGTCTATCTCGTTTTGTGTATCCATCTTTATCCTTATTCGTAAATAACTCATCAATCACTGACGTAATTCGAATTTTTCTGGATTTTATTTGGAAAAATAAGTCACACAAGCTAAAGAAAAATGTACTTTCCAGTAGTAAAGCAGGAGGTCTTGAAGTCCTAGATTTCAGTGACATTGTGAACACCTTTAAAATTAATTGGCTAAAAAGATGTCTTAAAAACCCTGAGTCAATTTGGTACTTTATCCCAAATTACATTTTTAACAAAATTGGAGGTCTTTCCTTCATTTTAAAATGTAATTTTATGCCAAATAAATTGCCAATTAAATTATCAAAATTCCATCAGCAAGCCCTTTTAGCTTGGAAGCTAGCCTTTGTTCACAATCTTTCGCCGCACAAGACCTTCCTCTGGAACAATTGTAACATAGTCATTAGGAACAAATCCTTATTTTTTCCTAATTGGTTCCATAGAGATTTAAATCATATTCTTAATCTTTTCGATGAATCTGGTGATATGCTGTCCTATGAACAATTTATGAATGTACACAATTTTCCAATTCCTTTCAGAGAATTTAATTCCTTAACTCGTGCAATCCCAAATGGTTTAATTCTACTTATAAAAAATTACTTAACCTATGATGCACATGTTATATCACAGCCTTTACTATCATTGGATGGAATTGAAGTAACACACATAAAATGTAACAATAAGCATATTCGCCAAATTTTCCAGAGAAAGAATGCAGTTGTGCCAAGGGGCAAGTTTGTGTGGAGATCTAAAATTGAGAACATAAATTGGAGAAAGGCTTGGCTTCTACCGTATAAGTATTGTGTTTCTAACAAAGCTAAGGAAGTACACCTCAAAATTTTACATAACATATACCCTACTAATCACCTTGTTGATAGATTTACTGACATTGACTCTTCCTGTACATTTTGTAAACAGAATATTGAAACAATATCTCACCTTTTTTTTGATTGTGAAATCTCCAAAAGATTTTGGGCAGATTTGGAGTCTTACTTCTTTGAACCCACCAACTACTACTACTCCTTTAATCTTAAAGATATTATCTGTTTCTACAATAATTCAGATAATGGTGCTCTTGAGTATCTTATAAATTTTGTTATTCTGTATGCAAAATTCTATATTCACAAGCAGAAATTTTCTAACTCTTCTCCTAATTTTGTACCTTTTCTCATAGAATTTAAATTTCTACTGAAGTGACTTAGAATGTTGGATAACAAAAAAGTATTAAAATTGTAGATACTGTAGAGCTTTTTTTCCCTGAAACCTCTGACTAAATTGATCTCTTCTCGTACATTTTTTGTTGTTTTGTTTATATTGTATACATATATATTTTCTCTTTTTTTTATCTCTCCTTTGTATCGCTTCGTTTGTTTCTATATATGTATTTTTTATTATTATTTTTATAAGTTTGTGCACTTGTTCACGTGCTATCATTGCTTACCTGATTTTTGTAATCTACATTTTGTCAATAAAAAAAAAAAATAAAAAAAATGAGACAGAACGCAATTTGAAATTGAAACGTAATGGTGAAATTAGAAATTAATGCTATTCGTACCGCGCCGGTGCACACAGCAATGTGTTCTATTAGTACCCTATCTGGTACAAATATCAATGTATGCTATTTGCACCTGCATTTACAGTACCTTGGCATATATTTACACACAGTTATCCATACTACTCATGTATTACACCTTTTTGGAATATTATCGCCCTGACATTCTTACCCTAACCATAACCAATCCCACTCCTCTTGCCTAAACCTAACCAACCCAACCAGAGCAGGCATATTCATGAGTCTTCCCCTACCACCCTGCAAAAAAAATGTCGTGTTCGCGGGCCCTGACTTGCGCAATTGCATGCAAATTATCTAATCCAAAATGAAAAAAACAAGATCATCTCACCAGGGAATCAAAATCCAAACTCCCAGACCAAAGCTCAGTGTTCTAACCACTCACCTATAAGTTTTTACTGGATGTTATACAACTGTTTACCACTTGGTGTCTTCAAGCCTCGGTTGCAAGGTAACCATACTGTATAAAAAAATAGGTAGGCTACTATGGTACTACTTAACAAACTAACGGTTGTATGCTTTCACTGAAGACAGAAAGCGCAACTGACCGCTAGAAATTCAATTGTTATAAACTTTAGAGACAAAACTTTCCTAATATGCCAGTTTCTGCGGTCATGGAAGATCAACGTCCACCATGATTTCGGTGCACGTGTTTTTGTTGTTACGTCACAGGGTGTGAATAGCTCAGCTGTGTGGCCGAGGCTATTCATACGGGGGTGCAAATAGACACTTCGTTAAAGAAATGCAAACAACCCAGAGCGTTTTTTCTCCTATCCTGGAATGAACAAGTATGTGGGGTGTAGCTAGACCTTACTCCACAGCGCTGTGGAGATAGATCTGGCAATGTGAGACTATAATGAACATGAGGTCTTACCAACATAGGATAAAAGGACATTTAATCATATAAATTACATGAGAAGTGTAAAATGTGAGGATGAGTAAAGCAGTTACCTTTTACTATTTGGAAGAGGTTTTAACAAGGACTGTGTAATTCTTTTCACTGATTTTACATTAGCATGTACAAGTCAGGGCTGTACTCAAGTCCACCTTTGTCAAGTACAAGACCAGGACTAGTCGAGACCAAGTCCAAAGAGGATCGAGTCCAAGTCAAGGCCAAGTCCAAATGAGTGATGATTTCAGGGATATGACACAGCCAGGCATATACCCGGCGACCAATGTCAATGCCAGTTCAAGATGGATTTAAGCAATATTACTCGAGAGGGTTTGATTTAACGTTTACCAATCAGTGATACTTCTGTGATGCTTACAAACCTTGGCGCAAGCGCCTCGGTCCTAGCTACATTTACCACGTTTACCAACAAAGTAAAAGTTATAATCAAACTGTATTCGTATTGTGGGGCAATTCACTCTCAAAATGAAAAAAAAGCAACAGAGACAATTTCTAGTCCCTCCCTGTTTAGTCAGCCAGTCAATTTAAGCTAATGTTAGCTAAATAGAGATCTGAATAATTACCGGAAATATAAACACCAAACTGCTTTGCTAGCTTTATCCTGTTATAACTAAGATATCTGCTGAAAAAAATATTTTTTCCATGGATAGATTTAGATACTTAACATCTGCGAACTTCAAACAACAGAGATGATTCCCTGTCCCTGTAAAACGTTAGTCAGCAGCTAACGTTAGCTTTGTAGAAATCGTGGGATTTCCCAAACTGAATAACTACCACACATATAAAAACCAAACTGCTTTGCTAGTTCAATCTTGTTGTAACTAAGATATGATGTAAGACCAAAGGCACAATTAGGCCTGTCGCGATAGTCAATAAATCGAGTTATCGCACGATAAAAAAAAATGAGCTCGATAATTTTTCCGGCCGCGATAATTTCCATTTGCATGCTTGTTTGTTTTCCTCGTCTCTCGCTACCAAAGAGACTGGAGGACCACTCACGGTTCCTTAGCGTAACGAGGAGTGAACCCTCTTGTCAGTCGCATGGTCTTTGTGGGGGCGGGACTGCGGACAGAGAGACAGAGACAGACAAACGCTAGTTGAGAGTTGGAGCAGGGTTTCCCGCAGCACTTTGCAGTTAAGGCGCCGTCAAAAAGAAAGTAGGCCTATAGCGAATATCCACCGTGTTATTTGGCGTCTCGTTTCTCCCTTTCAATCCAAACAACACAGCTGACAACCTGCAGGTGGAGACTGTGGAGACGGGCTCGGACATACACGCCGCTGGTCAGTCTCGCAAGCGGTTTCAGGAAAGTGGCTGCATGTTTCCGACAATGCACAGAACATTAACGGTACAAGCCTACAGCTGTCCGCGGACACGGAGTGTGGAAAGTATGTCAGAGTTGCACCTGTGTGTGTGTGTGTGTGTGTGTGTGTGTGTGTGTGTGTGTGTGTCCCGCCCGCCCCCACGAAGCTCCGACCTGAAGAGGAGCAGAAGCCGCACCTTCGCCAAAATGAAGACTGAAAAACAGAACTATTTTGGTACATTTACTCGCCATGTGGCAGATAGCCATACAGATAGATTTAATTTATTAATTATATATTATTTAAATTTAATATTTAGAGTTAAATAATTGTAAAATGTAGTACAGAGTCTGTAGTCTGAGAACTTACGTGTCACAAACGGCAATTCCACAACTGTACATCAGCGTGAAAGACGACATACTAAAGGAGATCAAAGACATGTTCTGGATATTTAAAATGTCTTGCAGTTCCAGTGTTAAATATTATTTAGAAATAAAAGTGTATTGATCTTTGAAAAGGTGTACCTGTATTATTATGCCATTATCATTATATTAGATGCAAATGGTCTCTCGATGACAATATTATCGTTTATCGCAATAATTTCTGGGACAATTTATCGTCCAGCAAAATTTGTTATCGTGACAGGCCTAGGCACAATGGTGTTCGATGAGCTGGCTAACCACAACCGTTAGCTTGTAGCGTTAGCGTTAGCGTTAGCCGGCTAATGCTAGCTTTAGCCGGCTAACGCTAACGCTAGCATGCTACGTCGTTCTCAATAGCAAAGCACTGCTACAACACACACAAGTTCACCATAATCTACAAAAGAACTACTTACATGTGTGCCCTCATTTAGAAGTCTCCCAGCTAATCCTGCCTTGTAACTGACCAAAGTTGGAGAAACAGGCTTTCTTTTACTGTATCTAGAGTTAGCTAGCTGACATGCTCTACATCTGAGCTACTGCGCAT
Organism: Perca fluviatilis; assembly: GCF_010015445.1. Taxonomy (NCBI): domain Eukaryota; kingdom Metazoa; phylum Chordata; class Actinopteri; order Perciformes; family Percidae; genus Perca; species Perca fluviatilis. The sequence continues at coordinate 30,682,934 of NC_053130.1, read as the reverse complement.
GTGCGAGTGCAATCAAAGATAGTACAGAAGAAGAAAATGAAAAGAGGTCTCACTCTGTAGCTAAAACAGAAACCAGGTGAAAAGAGCATCTGCAGCAGTGAGAGAGAGCTGTGCATGACCTGTCTCTCTTAGTTACCTGTTATAGTTACGCTGTTATAGTTCTAGACTGCCGGGGGACTTCCTTCCTTTGACACACTGAGCTGCTCTCTCCTCTCCCTTTCTATTACTGTTACTATTACTATTACTATTTGTGTGCAGCCCGTCCCAGAAATTACTAAGTTACTAAAGTTACTAATCCTAGCTTCTGGGGAGTTTACTCCCCGGAGTCCTTATGCTTTTTTCCCCCAGCGTATTTCCTTGGAGAACGTTGGCACCAAGATCCTGGTCGCAGCTGTCGCCGTGGTCCTGCTGCACTCCCTGCTGAACTCAGTGATGCCCTGCAATGTCATGCTGCGTCCTGCTGGACCCTGCAGCTTCCCGCTACATCCAGTCACTGTTCCATTATTAATGTGACTACTATCTCCACTGTTCATCACACCCCCAACCGGCTCGTCAGACACCGCCTACCAAGAGCCTGGGTCTGTCCGAGGTTTCTTCCCAAGAGGGAGTTTTTCCTCGCCACTGTCGCACTGCTTGCTCTTGAGGGAATTACTGGAACTGTTGGAATTGTTGGGGCTTTGTAAATTATAGAGTGTGGTCTAGACCTACTCTATCTGTAAAGTGTCTCGAGATAACTTATGTTATGATTTGATACTATAAATAAAATTGAATTGAATTGAATTGCAGTGCAACAACAATATGGTGTTTTTTGAAAATTAAACCATGTAAACCTATTCTGGTAAAACCTTAAAATACAGTTATGAACCTGAAAATGAGCATAATATGGGCGCTTTAACAAGACTCAATGCCACTCTCCTTTATAATGCCCAATGTCAGGACTTTAACCAGTGACCTTGTCACTGGGAAACCATGGTCTGCCATCCATGAAATGAAGGACAGAAGGGCATCTTACTTTTCAGGTGTCAGGGCAGCATTGGGATGAGGGTTGTGGGAATATTTATTTTTGTGGTAATCCTGCAGTGTGATGTGTGGGATGCCAAATGTTTTCATACTAGCACCTGCTGCCACCTCCTCAACTGCCTGAGCCAAACTCTCCTTTGTGTAATTCTTTTTCCCTGACATTTTTGTTTTTTGTTTTGCTGACATTCCTTTTGAAATGGACATAGTAATGTACTTAAAATGTTAATAATCATGTTTATGTTCATTGTTAAAATCATTTTAAATAAACAATTATGTATAAATCCTATTCAATCTGTGAATATCCTAACATTGTGTTTAACTTTTTTTTTCATGAAACCTTGGCTATCAAATAACATCACAATCAGTGTTAATGTTATGTAAGTTAATTTAAAACATAAGATTATCTCTTAAAATTTTTTTTATAATAATAAAATGGGCATCACAGCGTTGCGTTTTGTGAATTTATTAGCAAACTTTCCTGTACAGCCAAAGTCCTCTGTTTTCATCCAAAACATTTCCCCGAGCTTCTCTCAGACAGAAATCCACATTGAAAATGTCCAACTTGCTGTTCCAACTTTCCGACCTTGTTACATTAATTATTCGTTACAAACTTTACATTAATTTTTACGGTCAAAAAACCATTTTGCCCCGCAGCTACCACTGACCCAAAACAAAAAACTCCTTCTCTACATAAAACAAAAGGCACCTGCGCTGTAGCTTGAACATAGAACTAGAGTAAATTAGATCTGTAACAACACTCATAGTTGAATACAATGTACGTCAACATCAAATAACCATAATAATATAGAAACTTAAACATTAGTAAATACAAAAACTCAAAATGACCATTAGTTAGCTTTGGCGCTTACAAGTAACGTTAATGACATTATTCCGCCACAGAGGCTAACTGTATTAACGTTAGACTGTTTAACTTGACATCAGCACCCAATACGACAAGAACTAAGAAAAGAGATTATATTTCTCCTGTATTAGCTTCTCTGCATTCGCTTCCTGTAAAATCCAGGATTGAATTTAAAATCCTTCTACTGACCTACTTAGCTCTAAATGGTCAAGCACCATCATATCTTGAAGAGCTCATAGTAACTTATTGTCCCACTGCGCTCCCAGAATGCAGAGTTACTTGTGGTTCCTAGAGTCTCTAAAAGTAGAATTGGAGCCAGAGCCTTCAGCTATCAGGCTCCTCTCCTGTGGAACCAGCTCCCAGTCTGGGTTCGGGGGGCTGACACCATAACCACATTTAAGAGTAAATTTAAAACTCTCCGCTTTGATAAAGCTTATGGTTAGGGAGTGAGGAGTTGCAGCGTCCGCCTAGCCCGTCCCACCTGTTTCTCTTCATAGTTATCACATTCATCTACCATATAATCAATAACCACGATTTGGGAGACGCTCAACCCTTATGAAGCTCTTGGGCCCTCCGCTTTAACACACCTTCCTGGATGTGTAGTCGAGTCCATTCCCTTAAGGCGTTTTGTTGCAGGCAGGAACGCTTTCCTCTCCTCGCTCCTGGAAAACAATTTCCAACCACCCACCCCTTCATTTGGGCCACTGTTTGGTCCCCCTCCTGCCAATCCTTCCAATGGTCTTCGGCTTATGTGCTGGCCTTTGACTCCACCACTGCTGTCTCCACTTGGGCCTGTCTGAAAAAAACAAAAACAAAAACACAGAATACGCGTGGATCCACAAACGGAACATGGACGAGAAGTTGATTTTGGCCATCAGTGATCTCCCAGAGCTGTATAGGCTTCGACGCAAGTTTGAGGTCATACAGAGACCTCAGACACAAAACTATACTGTGGAAGCATATTTTCACTATAATAGGCATGCCAGCTGTGTAGGTTATTGTAGCCCCTTAATTTAAATCATTCAGGTTTGTTTTAGCTATGTGAAATTGACATGGACATGTCTCCACTGAAATACAATCCTATGTTAAATTTTTTCTCAGTTACTTTGGTGCATTTGTCAAATCATAAATTGCATTTTCAAAACAGTGAGTGCATTTCTTAAAACAATTGGTGTAAACTGCACCGCAAAGTGACTGACCTGAAAAATCGTGTATTTTGCTGGAAATCTTTTGTTTGTGTCCAAAGCAAGTGTTTATACCAATGAATGCCATTGTTTATACAAAGATAGTGGAACTGCTTTGTGTTGTCCATATTTAACAGTTCACTCTGTAAGTATAGTCTAATGAACAATGCACATGAAAGGGAGCACTATTCCCTATGTGACAAAGTTACACATTATTGTCATCTCTGATCTGAGAAATGCACCAAAGCAACTGAGAATAACTGTAGCCTACTGTTGTGAGCTGCGAAAACCAAATACCAAGTTGATTATACAGCTCCATACAGGTATTTGTAGGATATATTTGTATTTGTATGTTTGTATGATGTAAAATATGTTTGGACTGATTGACACAAGTCATGTTCATCATTGAAGTTCACATATGGGTAGTTAGGTATATGGCTTTTACACAGAATAACTACCCATTTCCAAGTGTGTAAACTCCAGTTTTGGAGAAATTAATTGGACATATGCATTAAACAAAGTGTTTTCCAGAGAATGAATGATGAATGTATGAATGTAGGCTCATATCTTAGCTTTATTATACCCAACTGCAATGACTGCAGACCTCTTACTTATGTATGTAAACATGCAATGACACATAGGGCCCTATTTTAACGATCTGAAACGCAAGTATGAAACGCAAAACGCAAGTAGCTTTGTGGGCGGATCTCGGGCGCTGTTGCTATTTTACCGGCGGGATAAATGACTCTTGCGCCCGACGCAAATCTAAAATGGGTTGGTCTGAAGTAGCTAGGTGTGGTTTGGGCGTAACGTGCAATAAACCAATCAGAGCGTCATCTCACATTCCCTTTAAGAGCAGGGAGCTTGTTCCATGGCGGATTGCTATTATGACGGCGGATTTGCCTGGCGCACGGATCAGATTCCGCCGGAGTGTCCAATCCCACCATAGTTCAACATCACGTCTCCTTAAGTCCTCTAATATTTCCTCATTTATGTCATCAACACATCCATGATTCATGGAAATGTGTAAAACACAACAAGCCACAAAGAATGCTGCGACTTTTTGAGGACTGTAAGTGCCTCCTGATCTATCCAAACACATGAAGCGCATTTTCAGTAATATTTTTCTTTGTAATTATGTATGGTTTTCAAAAATGGGAACTGCTGTAGATGAGAGAAGTGTATGCGCGTTGTGCACACGCTACATTATGGCCAAGCATGCGCCCCTAAAATAGCATCTGAATAACGCGCTACTGACTTTAGACTAGCGCCACTGACTTTAGACCAGGTTTTTCCTGGTCAGTGGCGGAATTGTTTTCTGAAACTGCAGAATAGCACAAAGTAACGTTTGCGCCGGAACACGCCTTCTCTTTTCGCTGAACCGCCCCCAGGAGCGCAAATACAATCCCTAATTTACCGACGTGCGTCTGTGGAGGGAAAAGTCCGCTGTGCGTCGGGTGCAAAATAGGAATGATACATGCGTCGGTGTACAAAGGCAATTGCGCTGAGTGCAAGATAGGGCCCATAGTGTTGAAATGCAACATTTTATTTAGAAATGAAAATAATCCACATGTTTTCATCTATTTAGAGGGGGAGTGTAAGAAAAGGTGGAAGAACCTAAAGGACAGGTACATAAAGGAGAGGAGGCAACGGAGAGACAAAAAAGTGGTGCAGGGGCAGTCCAAAAAAGTACTTGGAAGTACTTTTCCATACTGTCTTTTCTGGAGCCACACGTCAGGGAGAGACAAATAGCCAGACGTCTCTCGTTCTCTGTTGTAGAAATGGGCTTTCGGAATGTTGTTCGCATCCGGGAAATCGTAGGCCCGAATCTCGTCAGCAGACTGTCAAATTGAGCCGAAAGTACCCCTGGAACCGGTCAAAGTGAAAGCGGAGCTCCTTCACCAGCCGGAATTCCCCCAACTGCTCTCTGGACCTGAGGGTCTCGTGCACCCTTCTTGCTGCTGCTGTGGCTGCCTTGCTCCGTCTTATCGTCGCAACCAGGGCAAGTGCCAAGGCAAGCACAACAAATATATTTTGGGAATAGGACGCAACCTAGAGGTGAGTGCCACGCATGCCGCGTACAATGTCAATGGACCTAGCCTGGTTGACACCAGACCCTTCTCAGTTGTAAGCCTAACTGAGAGTGGGTCTGGGAAAGGTTCATTGACAGTTCATTTCCAAAGGGGCGTCACCAACGGATGGTGCTCAAATGCCTCTCTGGGCGCATTGGATAGTCCTTCAACCAATCAGACCAACGATCCAGGTGACGCTTTTCACATCTAATATCCAATTAAAAAAAATTTGATTTTGGTTTTTGGTGTCGTCCCTCCACACCCTACTTTTTCCTTGCAGGTGTTGCATATTGCAAACTTGTTATCTTCTGTACACACGCTGAAGAATTTCCAAACAGCTGACATGTTGCAGGTTAATTCACGAGGTTCCCTACATGTGCGAGAATAGCGTGGACACGCGCTTCACACTGCGAGCAGGTACGCGCCACACACGGAGGAAGAGTTGAGAGAAAGGAAAAAGAGACTGTGCTGTCACGTCCGTGTGTGCGTCCTTGAGAACTGTAACTCAACTCGTATAACTTATGTTGTCAGTAAATTGTAGCTTTGACCGGCATGAAATCGGCACATGTCAGACTGACCTGCCGGTCGCCGGTCATCGGCGAACGCGCGGGAAACCGCAGCCCGGTGCGCCACTCGTTGAATGTAAACAAAAGCTGCTCGCCGTCGCTGCGCTATCATTGTTGCGTAAAGCCCGCCTCAACGGTTGTGATTGGTGTAAAGCCTGCCTCAGCGGTTGTGATTGGTGCCTCGATTTTTGGGGACATTTGAAATGGGTTTGAATGGGCTCTTCGCCAGACTGACTTGCAGAGCAAATCTCAAATTTGCCGGAAGTTCGTCAGGGTTTACCCAGGCTAGAATGGCCCCTCAGGCGTCGAAATGTTGCAGGCGCGTTACAGAGGCATTGTCACAAGGTCAATTGGTGCTGCCCAAGGGCTGGGGCTTTTCCTTTATGAACATGAACATCCAGCATGTTTTGCAGAAGTCCCCTCAATTCAGGGTTCAACATGGCATCATGACTTTGCGTAAATATATACGCCACTTTCATAAAGCCAAATGGCGTGTTATTTTACGCCATTTTCAGCTATCCACGTATATGATACACGCTGGAAACAGCTGATGTAAACAGACCCACCACGTGGCCTTGCCACGTTGCGCGTTATCGCGAGAACGCGACGTACTATCGCGAGAAGCCACGTTGCGCGTTATCGCGAGAACGCGACGTACTATCGCGAGAACAACGTCACACGCCTGTCAAGAAAAAAAAAAATGGTTGAGTTTAGGAAAAGAACACAGGGAAAGGCTTTAGTAACAAAACAGTGACAAAAACACGGAAAATAACGACGAAAACACGCTTACGACAACAACAAATGGTTGGGTTTAGGAAAGAAACATTGGGTAAGGCTTATTAAAAAAAAAAAATAAAAAAAAACGGCCAAAAAACGCAAACCCGGCTCTCCCAGGTGAAAGTCCTGTGTTTTATGATGCACAGAAAAGGGCCGCAGGTCAGAGTCGAACATGGGGCCTGGGTTTCACCAAAGGTAATGGGGCCTCAGATTAACCAAGGTTGTGCCATGTCAATGTCTAACACTGTCCAGCTGTCTCTTTGCTGTTGGTCCTGCTGTCAGTCAACATTAAAGGTGATACAGTACATTTTTCATGCAACCCAAATGAAAAGGCTACTGTTTTTGTACTACTTACTTACTACTAATAAGGTCATATTATTATTCAGAGGATTACAAAGGAGGTCTATGTCAACACAAGCGTGTCTGATTGCATGATGCTGAATGAAAGAGACCCTATAAAAGCTTTTTGTAGAACCAGGCCCATTACACAGGAATAATAGTATTTTAAGGGCTAATAATTTTTTTCTGAGCATCACACATAAGTGTGGGGTTGATAAGATTGTTGGTCAGTACTTTCAGTATGATTCAGCGATCTGTCGTGATGTTTCTGACTTCTCAAAATGTCAATATTTCTGCAAAAGCTCATTGGGCAACTCAATGCTGTCAATGGAAAATCTTACATTGTAACTACTACTATTATGATTATTATTATCAGCATCAGTGTCATCATTGTCATGATGATAACAACAGTTTATAAAATCTGAATTTGACGGATTTTAATTGTGGGTTAATAAAAACATCCTCGGCCAGCAGAGGTTAGCTCATAAAAGCGTAAAGTAACACTTTGGACCTCCATGTTGGATAAACAGAGATAGTAAAAGGTAAATGTTAGGTTGGATCCACTAGAGGTGTTGACGTGGTTAGGTTAAGGCATGAGGAGTGGGGATTGGTTAGGGTTAGGGTAAGAATAGTCTATATCCACGACGTTCCACTTCCAGGATTGCTCCGGTGCTGCCAGAAATTCAGATAATAGACAGATTACAGATGCTAGAGAGTAAAAGCAAGAGGAACAAGGCAACTTTGAAACTTTATCTGGCAAAGAATGTGTGGAAAAAGGCTGGTTATAAACTACAGTTCTGTTGAGGAAAGTGGGAACAGGTGTTTAGGTGGGAGGGAATGTCATGTGACAAGGACTGAGAGCTAGGCCAGGCAAAACATCCAACCAACTACAAAGTCCTCATGACACACTTGGGTTGAGGTCTTGATGTATTTGTAGCATCTTTGCAGGTCAACAAGACCTTACAGTACATTAGTTATCCAGCAACCTCAGCTTTCCCTCACATTTTCTTCTGGTTTTACCCTCTCCGTTTCTCCAACATGGAGGTCCAAATTGTAAATAAGTGTTTCTTTATGCTTTCATGAACTAACCTCTGCTGGCCTAGGATGATTTTATGTGTATGACCTGCATTACAGCTAGAACAGTCTGGTAAGTTCAGAAAATGACATTACTTTACTGTAATGCAGCCTGTAAAACCAGCAAAAGACAACACTTATGTCATATGAGGATATTATGATATCCAAAATCTAAGACAATATCTTGTCTCATATTATGATATTGGTATAATATTGATATACTGCCCTGCTCTGGTAAAGTTTGGCAGAAATTGTGACATTTCCACAAACCAGAAACATACACAGTACATATCACTGAGTCATACTGAAAGTACTGACTGATCTTATCAACCCCACACTTGTGTGTGATGGTCAGAAAAAAAAAAGATTAGCCCTTAAAATAGCATCAATTATTCCTGTGTAATGGGCCTGGTTCTCCAAAAAGCTTTTATAGGGTCTCTTTCATTCAGCATCATGCAATCAGACACGCTTGTGTTGACATAGACCTCCTTTGTAATCCTCTGAATAATAATATGACCTAATAATAAGTAGTACAAAAACAGTAGCCTTTTCATTTGGGTTGCATGAAAAATGTACTATCACCTTTAATGTTGACAGACAGCAGGACCAACAGCAAAGAGACAGCTGGACAGTGTTAGACATTGACACGGCACAGGCAAGGTAGCAGCTATTCCTCAACAAAAAAACTGAAATTAAAGTATAGTATATTTCTAACAACAGGTTATCAGAAACATGGGCACGAGAGTTCATTAAAAATGTTGTCATAATACAAAAATGTACAATGAGAAATTGTTAAAAGGAGGTAAGTACAAATAAAACAAAAAAGTTTAAACAATTACAATAAATTAATATAATATATATATATATATATATATATATATATATATATAGATAGTACGTATGTAATGTAATTACATGTGATTATACCAGATATACTCAACAAAATCTAGTCATAAAGCTTTACGTTAACAGAGCAGTTGTTAGCTTAGAAAAAGGCATCTGTTAAATCTCAAATGATGTGTAAGAAATGTTCAAACATACTAGTTTACTTCTTCTTCATAGCAGACAGTTACAACATACACACCAGGATCCCAAAACGAAAAGCAGCAGCACCACCACCAAGTCATAATGAGCATCTCAGACATTAGGGCACAGCAACATGCATTAAGCATATGTTCACATACATGATATTCCTTCACCTCTTAGTGGTCTTCACTTTAAAAAACAGTATAACATCACATGACTCAGCTCCGGAGCAGTCTCATCTACAGTTATTCCCTATGCATGTTTAAATAAACAGGTAATACTACCACAGTTTCTCAAGTGTTTCAGACAGAAACAAAAATGGTTAAACCAAACTTTGAGATCACCCTGTTTACTACTTTTACATTAATACCTGAAACCACTAGAGGACAGCACAGGCTCATTCTGTCAGTCAAGTCCTGCATCCTAAAGGGAGACTTTTTTTGCTAAACCATCAGACATTTGGCAGTTTTCTTCATGCCAAACCATATCAACATTGTCATGGTACAAATCCAGTCTTACAGTTTTATCCCTAGATCAAGGAAAATCTACACTTTAAAAAATAGCCATGATAATGGCAATGCCCAGTGTTCCATTTTAAATGATTTAGCAACAACAGCAAGACTAATCATTTATCACACAGACTGAATTAAAAATAGTCAATGTTTTGGTGAAAAGCCAGGGCCTGTGACATGAATTGATCACTTCAACTTTTAAAACGATTAAAATACAGATACTAACACACATCATATAACTTCCAGGCTTATATCTTGATGCAATCCTCTGAAACGCCACTAAGAAATAACACTCTAAAACCAAAGGATGGATTTGCTAAATCATGACACAGTATACAATATGATATGAACTCATCATGCATTTTGGTCCAGTATTTGTGTGTTATCATTTGATGAAGCTTTGATTTTTGAGTGAATTCCTTGTGGATTGGCTGGGATTTCTTACTCATAAACTACTGACCTTACTGACAACCATACATTGAATATCTTTTCTTCAATGAATGAGAGACTGGAGTGTTTTCATGATGTCAAATAACAAGTGTGTTTACAGTACTTGCAAACTAATGTTCGATTAACTGTAATTATGTCCCATTATGTGTTTAACAGGATCCCATGAGCTCATCAAGATGCCTTCAAATAACTCTCAACCATGCGTTGCATTTACATAGCTTACGCAGTTTGCTACCTTAACAGGTCTGGACATATGACGTTCATTTCGTTTCTGTTGTGCCTGGAAGCTGATCTTTTTGCCAATACTTAAATCTTTTCATGCTATATGTTTAGTTTGTTACAATTGTTAGCTAACTCGATTATCAGGCTAACCATGACATAGCCTAAACACCTGATATATTAGCTAAGCAAACATTAGCTAAACATTTGAGCATTAATCATAGCTAACTTATAGCTGCATGTTACCATAGCATTAGCTAACAAACAAAGCCCAAAACAAAGTAGCTTCTTTTTCGACTCCTTGGTAACGTATTTCTCAAAAGCAATTGGCAACAAATCTACTAGCTACTTTTATAAATAAATCATATTGTTAATGTATTGTTAGAAAGGATTTTGTGACAAATAGATAAGACATATGCCAACACAGACAGTTGCACAGCTAACTCACCTAATTCAAAAACTGCTGAAGCATTTTCCAACTTTTGAGAGCTAGCTAGCTGAGACGGCTGGGTGTTCAGTGTGTAGCCATTGTTAGCACACAGACTCAAAGAACAAATTGTAAAGCAACTATAAACTGCTGTCATTACAAAATTAGAGGAGCGTGCTTGGAAAATGCTGATAACAGCTAGGAAAGGAAGGCAGGTTGAGTTGTTATTAAGATGTACCTTATCATGTTTGCAGTTGGCTTTTTGTGAAGTCTTTTTCCACGGTATTAGAGATTTAGAGACCCATGGTTATGTAAATAATCCCAATGTTCTGTTTACTCAAGGATGAATGGGATGTGTCAGGGTAGCACGTATTCAGTGTTTTCAGGCCATCATGGCAATGGCAATGGCACTATTTCAAATGGTCCAATGTTCAAAATGCTTTACCATACTGGGCCAGTGTGTCACTAGATAAACAGATTTTCAGTCATTTGAAAGGTTCATGTTTGATATTGTCTGCTGATGGTCAGCAATTACCTAAAAGCCTGGGCACATCTGGTAAACCTCTCTCTAAATTATGACAAACAACATTTTTAACACTGGGACCTAATACTATTAAGCTAAAAATTGAAAACAAATGAACTAACCAAATAAAATGCAAATACATACCAGAACAGGTTTTTGTGTAATTCAGTTATGATGAATCATACGTGAGACACGTTGACTTGTCAGCATTTGGCAAGTTGTTGGTGTTCGATAGTTAATGCTGGTCGTTCTATTTGCTGTCTGAAGATAAAAACAAATAAATGCACTTGATGATGCTCTAATGTAAAAATGTATGGCCATGAGAATTTCATACAGTACGTCAGACAAATTAACATGTATGGGAATGTTTTAGGGATATTTTACACTGTGTGTTTCCATCACTGTTTATCGCAAAATGCCTCAATCAAAATCTCCAAAGATACAAACAAATGTAGGCAACCTCAAGTCAAGTGAAAATAACAAAAAATGTATTAGCTAGATTGAGGAAATGTTTATAAAAATCAATCATTCTCCAATTCATCATACTCTAATCTGCATTGAAAACCCAGTTATTGAGACCAAGTGAGTGAATTTCAAAAGTACAACAGCCACACTAGGTACACTGTAGACTGTCAATGCTCTATGCAGACTGCTACTATGGCACTTTGTTTTCCCTCAAAAGTGAAACCATCAGGGACCTTTTTTTTTTTTAATGGATACTGAGTCAGAATGGTATCCGGTCAGCAGCAACATCAGAAGTATCGATAGGTCAGGGGGCAAGAGAAAAAGTCTCGCTTAGTTCACAGGACCGACTCAATGGCTTCAGGCATGGCTTTGGTTTGGTGAATGATGTACAGCGAGTTCTCCTCCTCCGCCTGGACTTTGGCCACCACCTCCACCAGGACCTCTGCCAGCTCCCCTTCCTCCTGCGGCTGCTGCTGCTCCTTCTGCTTCTTAATCTCCTTCTGGTTGATGTGATGGAGAATTCCAGCACCCAGAGCATCGCCCTCCACGTTCACCACCGTGGTGGTACGATCCCTGTACGCAAAGTGGACAGAAGAGACAGGCAGCTGAGATCGGTCTACTTTTTAGCAAACATGACATGGTTAAAGTTAGTTCTGAAAACACTACCACAGATCATCTTTGTGTTTCTGTTAGGGTTGTGGTTTCAGTTGTGGTTTTTCCTGTTTTATTTTGTTAATTCATTCCCTATTTGTTCACTGTTACCTGTTTTTGCTGTAGTCTCATTCCTTGTTCGTGGTTCTTTTATTCTGTGTTCTGGACCGTTTCAGAAAGCAGGTTTAGTGAAAACTCTGAGTTTGTTAACCCGGAGATGAGGGAAACTCTGGGTTTTCTGTTTCAGAAAGAGAGGTAACTTAACCTCAGAGTCAGTTACTATGGTAACTGAGCCTGTGAACCTAACCTGGTCGGGATCGGCACCCATTGTGGACATGCTCTACATCCCAGCACGTTCTTTGTGGTGCCGTCAGAAGAATGTGACTCGCTCTGAAATGTTTTTTTTTAGTGTTCCCTGGACACAAACCAGTGAGAGTCATTAAAAAGAAATTAATTATTATAAATTATAATTCTGTTAATGACATGGGCTGCAACCTCAGAATGGAATTAGTAGTAGTTTACTTTTTCACCCGCAGGATTGCACCTAAATGAAATTATAGGTGTAATACCATTCCAGTTTTCACCATTAATATTAAAGGTTATCTGTGATTAAAAATTTAATGTTATAGCTTATGCATTGACTCTAGCAGCAATTTTCTCTCACATCAATTCTCGCTATTTTGCAGCAGCCACTGTTTCTTTTTTAACGAAATACATGTTCAAACTCGCTGTATGTGCTCATTTCCGCCGACCAGTTTGTTTGTGGTTGTTACCATGGTGAATCATAGTATCATGGCTCTATTCATGCTGCCTTTTTATAGTGGTGTTGCATGCACTTAACTCTGAGTGAACCTACTCTGAGTTGACTGAACCAACTCAAATCAGCTGTTCTGGAACCAAAAACTCAGAGTTTCCCATCTCAGGGTAAATCAACTCAGAGTTCAGGGTTAGACTCAGAGTTTGTTAAACCTCCTTCCTGAAACGGGCCCCTCTTTTGGTTTCCAGGTTCTATCCTTATGTATGTTTTTGACAGCCCAGTCTCATGCCAGGTCGTTATATAGTCACGTTATTGTAATCTATTAAGTCGTGGACAGGTTACGTAAATGCCGTTTTTTTCGTGTGGCGATTACGAAATTGAAAGCAATGCATTTTAATGGGAAGCATATTTCGTGATTCCATAACGAAAGCGAGTAGCGAGTAGTTGATAAGACACAGGACTTTCACGCCGGAGACCGGGGATCGCGCCCCGCGTGTGGCAGTACCTTTGTCCCGCGTGTTACGGTTCCTTACCCCGTTCTTTTTTTTTTCCTAACCCCAACCGTCTCGTTATTGTGGCGTTTCATTTCCCGTGTCCCGCGTGTGACGGTTCCTTACCCGCTTCTTTTTTCCTAACCCCAACCGTCTCGTTATTGTGGCGTTTCATTTCCCGCGTGTCCCGCGCGAAAGTGGCGCGCCGCGAGAGTGGCGCCGGGCCGTGTTGTTTTGGCCGGGCGTGGCGGCGCTCCGTTTCCGACGATGGTGGCGGCCCGTGCCGCCGTTTTTTGGCCGGCGTGGTGGCGCCTCATTTCCCCGTAGTCGCGTCCCCCAGAGCAGGTTCGAAAAGCGTGACCTGTACACGTTCAAAAGTCGTTGCATATACACGAAAAAAACGTAAAAATCGTAACCTGTACACGAAATTATGAATCAAAATAACGTGACTATTATACGACCTGGCGTGAGACCGGGTTGGTTTTTGATGCCTTAGATTCCTGTTTTATTTTATTTTGTTTGTTTCTTCTGTGTCATGTTTTGTTTAACTTCCTGCCTTGTGTGTTTTCCCATCTTTGTGATTGTCTGCGCTGCCCTGATGTGCCTCACCTGTTCATCAGCCCACTTGTCACCTGTCCCTTGTTACTACTCTTGTTACCTTGTGTATTTAGTCTCTGTGCTTTCTTTGTCTGTTGTCTGATCGTTCTCATTTCCTGAGTCATTCCCTGCAACTCTCCCTGTGCAGTTTTGTTCTTGCTCTTTTTCATTCTCGGTTGCCAGTTTTTACCTTCCTGCTTTAGGACACATTTTGTTTGTAGCTGTTTTAATTTATTAAACCTTTAAAATCTTCCTGCTGCCTCCTCGCTCCAAGCCTGCTATTACACAAATCTCATTAGGACAACTAAAAGAAAGGGCTGAAAAGAGCATTACTTACTCCTTATCTGTGGACGCTGAATTCTGCAGAATTGTCTTCATATTTTGAACCAATTTTAAAAAATGACATGAAACTCAGAATGTCAACACATCTCCACCACAAGCAGAAAAATAGTCCACAGATTTTCATTCTGGATCACTGCCGAAAACTAAAGAAATCCACAGATTCCATTTGGTTATCAGCCAGTAACAGTGCAACAACTAGGCAAAAAAATTATTTGCATTTGCCTATTTGTCGTATATCAAGACATCCATTTTCAAAAATCAGATATACAGGCCCACTGCTATGGAATTCATTGCCAGCCTTAGGTCACAGTTAAAGAAGTTTCTCATTTCATCCTAAACCTTATGTGGTGATAATTCTGTTGATTGCACGTATTGTCTGACTATGGCTTGTTTTTCTGTTTGCCTTGTCTTTCTACTTGCTTTATTTTTTTTAATATGTATATATTTTGTATGTGTTATTTAGATAGACATTTATTGATCCTTTCGGAAATTAATCTTGCACCATACAGCTCATCAAAAAGACAAACAACAGACCATAAACAACAGACAACACAAGACCACCAACCCTTCCCTCCTCCCCACACACCCCCAATACCCAATCCCAAATATCTACACATCATACATACAAGAATAGCAAAGTGCAATATCATTAGCACCAATGGGCTATCAACAGTAAGGTGCATCATCATCAGTGGCGTTTTAATATTATACCAACATGCAGTATTGTTAGCCAGAAAGGATCAAGTTATTTTCCCTAATTTATTTAGTAGTGTAATGCTGGTAGGAATGAATGATTTGCGAGCCTGGTTGGTTTGTAAGGACGGCACCCTATATCTTCTGCCTGATGGCAGCACCTCATACGCCTGAAATAGGGGATGTAGCCCATCACCGCAAATAGCTTGTCCTTTCCTCACTACCCTGGATTCACAGATGTGGTCAAAGAACTTAACTGAAGTCCAGCAATCTTGCTGGCCATACTAACTATCCAGTGTAATTTACTTTTATTTGTCACTGACAAAGACAAGTACCAGGCAATGGAGCAGAAAGTCAAAATACTCTCAACAAAAGAGCGATAGAAAAGGACCATCATGTCTTTTTCCACTCTAAACTGTCTCAGCTTCCGCATAAAATACAATCGCTGCAGACCCCTTTTTATGGATGGCATCAGTGTTGGTATTACATGATGGCTTAGCATCTATTATTGTTCCTAAGTATTTATACTCCACTACCACTTCAATCCCTTGCGCCTCTATAGTCATCTGCTGGTGGATCGAGCCCCCACTTCTAAAGTCAAATATCGTTTCTTTAGTTTTGTTTGAGTTTAGCAGAAGACAACTGCTCCTGCATTCATTTGTGTACAGGGTAAATAAGACTGGGGAGATTGTACTTCCTTGTGGAGACCCCGTGTTTGTAATAATGGGAGAAGACACAGCTTCATTTACCCTGACACACTGCACTCGGTCAGTCAGAAAGGACTCAACCCATCTGATGACGTCACTATGCACTATTTGTGTTTTTTTCCTTTTGTTTAGTATAAGGTGAGGGCTCTGATTAAGCCTTTAAGGGTTCTTTCCTCTTCTACTCTAAAAATTGCTTCTTTTTTTAATCTATCCTACAGTATGTATGTATGTATGTATGTATCCTTGTGTAAATAAACTGAACTAAATGAAACTAAACAGTGAATACACGGAATCATAACAACATAGCACAAGGCAGAGTGTCTCATCTTCATAGCTCAGATGTTTTTGTTCCACATCATGAGAACAAAAAATAAATCGAGGGACTTTTGAAAGCCAGACCTTTGCACCACCTGGGACCTGGCTTGTGAAACGGATGTAAAGCATTTAGGTATTTTCTGTTTAACCTGCTGATGTGTGTGTGAGGTTGCTCTACTACCCCAAGGCAATATTGCTTGAGGAAAATACAACCAACTTTTATTTTCTATTTATTTTTAACTGTTTCCCTTCATTTCCCCCTGTTGGCGTGCCAGTTGGGGTCCATTTACGCTCACTGTAATGTTGGCAAAATGTGCAGACGTGATCAGACGCAGCTGTCTGTGTTTTCTAACATAAGTGTCATTGGGTTCACAGGCTTTACTCACACAATCCAGTCAACAGCCAGCATAAGGGACAGGTCGTTGGTCGGCAGGCCGATGGCCTCCAGGATGATGGCGATGGTAATGATGCCGCCGGCTGGGATGCCTGCTGCACCGACACTTGAAGCTGTGGCTGTCACCCTAGAAATAGTTATGAAATAATCATATGACTGATATAATACTAAGGTTGGGCATCGTTTTGATTTTAACAATTCTGATTCCAATTCCAGTTCTTCATTTTGATTCTAGTTCTCGGTTCCGATTCTTAGCATTCCTGGAATGCTTTGTGAACTAACCAGACCCTCGTCTGCGGCGCTGTGGAGGAATGCTAGATTAATTCAATGGTGATTTACAGTATTAACAGGCTTTTTCAAACGTAAAATAAAGCCACACTTTAGCGCCACTTACTCCATGGCTATAACACAATAAGCGCCTGGAAGTACGGTGGCTGCTATGGAAACCAAAACCTGCGCGTGTTAAATTTATAACTGATGATCAGATTCAAAACCAACATTTTCCAAACTATTCCATTGGAATCATAACTTTTGAAACGGTTACAAGTTGGAATCGGTTCTCGATGCCCAATCCTATATAGTACTACTACTAATACCATTGTAACAGAAAAACGGGAAGTTAACGTTAACAAATATATGAATGGATGGTTGATTCTGGTGTGTTTTCATCTCTTAATATTTATGCTGAACAACAGAAAGAAAACTTTTTATCATTCCCTGAACTCACAAGATGGTAAAGATCTGTCCAGCGTTCAGATCAACATTGTTAAGCTGAGCGATGAAAACAGCAGCGATGCACTGGAATATGGCCGCCCCATCCATGTTGACAGTGGCCCCGATGGGAAGGATGAAGCGGCTGATGCGTTTATCCACACCATTGTTCTCCTCCACACATTTTATCATAGAGGGAAGAGTTGCTGAACTGGTGCGAAAAAGAGAGAGACATAGCATTATCATTTCATTTTTATCAACTATTCATGTGAAAATAATACCAAACAGTTGTCTTACATTTAAGATTCTTAACCTTTACCCCCAAATCAATGGAAGCCATAAGAGTATCC
Source organism: Perca fluviatilis (assembly GCF_010015445.1). NCBI lineage: Eukaryota > Metazoa > Chordata > Actinopteri > Perciformes > Percidae > Perca > Perca fluviatilis. The sequence continues at coordinate 30,665,410 of NC_053130.1, read as the reverse complement.
GTATTGCCCTAGCTGAATTAAGAGTTTGATATTTAAATTACAGGGTGCAGAATGTTAAGATTAGTTAACGTCACGCCATGTGTAATATGAAAAGTCTTACTCCTCAAGTATGTAAAAACTTGTGTACAGGGTTTATCCCCTTAGCAGTGCTGTAGTACTCGAGAATGGTCTTGGTCCCAAGACCACTTTTTGAAGGTCTCGGTCTGGTCTCGGAATCAACCACATTTTTACTCGGTCTTGTATTAAGAGGACTCTGGATTTTATTTTAAGACCAGGTACAGGTAATTTAGTGATATACTAAATTACCTGTGTATCGTCTGATTTATGTGTTAACATCATTACTGTGATTGGATGTAAAACATCCTGCTTCAAATGCAACCAATAAATGGACTCATTTCTAACTTGAAATGTGTTACTGTTAACCCCCGTTCCCTGCACCCCCTTAACACGCACTCCTAAAGTAAATGTAGGTGACTGTCGCACTGCTTGCTCTTGAGGGAATTACTGTAATTGTTGGGGCTTTGTAAATTATAGTGTGGTCTAGACCTACTCTATCTGTAAAGTGTCTCGAGATAACTTGTGTTATGATTTGATACTATAAATAAAATTGAATTGAATTGAATTGTCTGGGAGATGTCAGCCAAATCGTCTGTAATAACATTTTATTTAATATATTTTCAATATATTAATATATTTTCCTCAAAGTCTTCTTGGTCTTGTCTCGGTCTCGATACACTCTGGTCTTGGTAATGACATGGTAAACCTTTTTTTATCCAGAAAGATGTATGTATGTTATGTATTGCTACTGAGGCACGAGTAGATCAGTACAGACAAACCTCCACACACATTTGTAGATCTCTGTCAAAGCAGAAGTGTAGAAATAGTCACGTGTCGAAAGTCGATGATGACTTGTCTGTATTTCCAGCTTTGGAGCAAAACGCTATTTATGCATTTGATTTAAGTCGTTCTGATTTAAGATTTCTTTATTTTGATTAGGACAATGCACATTAATCAACATTTCTGTAAATGCGCCAGTGTTAGCCAGTCAGCTAATTTTCAACTGTAGTCCTAGTTACCTCGCATGCATGTCACATGAAACCCCATGCAAACACATGCAAACTCCACACAGAAAGGCCTAGAACAACCTGGATTCAAACCCAGAACCTTCTTGCTGTGAGGCAGAAGTGCTAACCACCGTGCTTTTTACATTTTTGTCTACACATTTACAAATCTATGAACGCATTTACAGATTTGTCCACACATTTACAAATCTCAATACACTTGCAAATCTGACTACAGATTTGAATATTTGTTTTACACATTTACAACTCTCCACACATTTTCAAATAGTTTTGCTAAAATGATGGCCCAAAAGGAAACATTTTATCCCTTTCGTAACTGTGTGTACATTATTCTACTCCTAATTTCATTGAGATGCACATTTCTTCCTGATTCTATCACTGAAATGCAAACTTCTTTTCCCATTTCAGTATAGTTTATCTGGCCCGGTGTGATGTGACAGTATTGTATACCTGGAGCAGGTGGCGAAGGCAGTAGTGAAGGGCGTGATGAGGCCTGACAGGAAACTGAAGGGGTTCTTGCGTGTGAAGCCAAAGTAGATTAGTGGCAGGATGATACCTCCGTGGATAATGTGGCCCAGGATTGAAGCAAATATGTATTTTCCCAGACTAGTGACCAGAAGAACCACATCTTCCATCTCCACAATCTTACTGCCCACAAGAAACATGATGCCAAAAGGGATATACCTGAGAGACACGAGGTAAGGATTTATCAGGAAAGAAAAAGTAGAAGGAAAGCAGTTGGAATGTGGGATTATAACAGTAACAAATATTTAGTAAAGACAGTCAGTGCTTCATTCTGACCTTTAACCCTTGTGTTGCAAAAAAAAAAATATCAGAAATATGGGTTTCTTTCAACCAAACAGTTTAGATGGTTTCTAAACAGTATCCTGACTAAACTTTGACATATACCTGTCTGTGATCCACTCAACATCATCTGATTTTAACTATTGGTCAAAATAAATAACTTTTTTAACAAAACAAATTGGTATAATTTCACATAATTGAGGTTTGTTGACCAATGTTTCAAGAATAAGTGTAAAACATATTATTAAACCAACACAATTTGGTGTTAGTGGTGCATAAAAGTGACCAAATTGTTTTAAAAAAAGTGTCAAAAGCACCTTTTTGGTGTCAAAAGCACCAAAAAGGATCATTTTCAATTATTTGCTGGAAGGACAACCAGTTCATGGCCAAAGAGAAGAAAACACAAGGGTTAAACCATATGATGCAGTCTAAATACGGCACTACCAAATACCACTGTAATCCCATATGCATTTAACTCTACTCACCACATGATCCAGGACACCAGCACCATGGTGGCCTCGTTGAAAGCGTTGAAGAAACGAATGAGTTCTTCTCCCTCATCTCCCAGCTTCCTCAGCGCCACTCCAAACACCATGGCAAATAACACCAGACCTAGGATGTTCATGCCATCTGCTTCTGTACCAATAGGAACCTAAAACACAAAGCAGAATCAGACTCTAAGAGGCAAAACCAGTGGTGGAATTTAACTAGGTACATTTACTCAAGTACTGTACTTAAGGACAAAGTTGAGGTACTTGTACTTTACTTGAGTCTTTTCTTTTCATACCGCTATCTACTTCTACTCCACTACATTTCAGAGAGAAATATTGTACTTTTTACTCCACTGCATTCATCTGACATCTTTTGTTACTTTACAAATTAAGATTTTTGCAAACAAAAAACATGTAATTTATAAAATACGATGTTTTATTATAAATTAAACTACTCAACAATTAACAGGCCTACAAGTCCAGCTGAAATGATTAGATGATTAAACAAATAATTGACAGAACTGTTTAGATTGTTTTTTTGTTTCTAAAATGTAAGGGGTTTTCTGCATTGAGTACTTTCACTTTTAATACTTTAAGTACATTTTCTTGATGATACATATTTTTGCGGAGTATTGTTACAATGTGGTATTACTTCTTTTACTTAAGTGAAGGATCTGAATACTTCTTCCACCACTGGACCGAACACAGTGAAGAGATTGTGGTAAATAAAAATGTGAAGAACCCTCTGGTTGGTTCAAATAAAAACATATAAAAAGACAAAACGGGAAGACAATGTCTTACTTTTAACATGGGTATCATTTCATTGGAAATACCATTACACACATCTGCACTGGAAGCAGTTAAAAACTGTCTACTTAGCAGCTAAGACAGGTTACTTGGACAGGTTATGTGTGACACGGGTCACTTTAAGTAGGCTACAGGCACAGTGTGTCTTTGAGCTAGGGTCAGCATGCTAATACGGTCACAATGACAATGCTAACATGCTGATGTTAAGCCACGTTTACCATCATAGTTAAGTGTTTTAGCATGCTAAGGCCGGTTACACACAGCCTGCGTGGCATTTCTGTTGCGTGTCAGCTGCGTGGCGTTCTGTATTGAAAGGTGCAATATTAGAAAATCAATATTTATTTAATTACATTTATATCTGCATTTATATCAAAACCTGGAGACTTTCAAACATCAACATGTCATTTATTAATATGTATTCGTGTCTAAACGACATATAATTTCCTATTCTATTTTGCCTGGAAACCCTTCCAACACGCTTGCATGTGGCGTGAAAAATAGGCGTTGGTTCTATTTCTAGCAGGCACGCGTTTTTGGCGCCTGAGCTTACACACTGCCTGCGTGTCACGCAGGCACTGTGTAAGCTCTAACCTGTTAACATAGGAGCCGAAATATAAACGGACACGCCATGCAGCTGACACACTCACGCGACGCATCCAGTGTGTAACCAGCCTAACATTTGCTTATTAGTACTAAACATAGGGTGACCAGACGTCCCCGGTTTCCGGGGACTGTCCCCGGAAATGTCCCCGGTTTTCACTGTGACTGACAGACCCGAAATTGGAATGAAAAAAAGAAAACATTGACCAAACGTATAGTCGTGCTGACTCACGCAGGGTCAAGACTGCCAGATCAAGCGCTGCTCAGAGCTCAGAGATGTTCGAGAATGCCCATATTTTCCAATGCTAAAATTTTTTTTTTTTAGTTTATTTGCATGGAGTCTGGTGGGTTTAGCGATAGCAATTTCGCGGAATTTTTATGTTTATAAAGGATCTTACTCTTTAACAGAAAGGTCGACCTCCTTAGAAATTCTTTCCATAATGTTGTCAGACACTTAGAATGGTACAACAAGTTAATCTGAGCCTGGCAGTGGCAAAACAAGCACTTTTATGAAGTAAGTACAAGCTGGACAATTGACGTCCTATTAACTTACACTGTAGCTTGTTTTGCCAACTGCAGCGATCTCGTTTAATACTGGACCAATGTCAAAGGAAAATATTTCCTCATTAGTTTTAATTGTATCCGATACTCAATGAGTTGTTGCAGAAACAAGCCCTTAGTGAAGCATTAAAGCAAAAGCTGTCAGATAAATGTAGTGCGGTAAACATTACAACATTTCCCTCTGAGGTGTAGTGGAGTAGGCTACAAGTATGAAGTAGCAGCAGGGGCGATTCTAGGATCAGACCTTCAGGGGGCTCAGCCCCTAATGAGAATGTGACACGGATATAGCGCTGCAAAAGTGTTAATCTGCGCCATGAAATTACCAACTTCTTCACAACCGCACTACTGCTCTCCCTCTGACAGATAGAGACTCAGCCAAAGGCGTGAGTCTGGCACAACCACCTCAACCAGAATCTAAGTTTTCCAATGATATTAGCGCAAGTTTCTGTGACAAATGGTTTGCGAGAAAATTAACATTGAACTTACATGAAATGTTATCATATTTGCATTCTGCATACATCTCTGCACACCCATTACTCTCTGTGAAATATCTCACAAACTCTTCACTCAACACATGCATTGATACAACAAGCGGTTCCCGGGTAATCCGGTTTTGAAATACAACTTTGGGCAAAAATTATAATGTATTCTCATTTAAACTATTTATGTCACCACAGACATTTTTGTAAATTGCTTAGCCAGTGTATCCCACCATAATGGTTATTATATTGCCAGATTCCAGACAATCCCACTTATTTATATATATCCCACTTATATATGGGAAAATAAATTTGAATATATATTTCTACTGGTATGGTTCTTAGTGACATTAATGCAAAAATATGAAGAAAAAACTATTTAACCTGTGTGTACATGGTTAAAATTCTGAATTGCAAAATAGTTCAGGCTACAGCACAAATATTTCCATCCATAGATAAGAATAATCAAGTCTAACCTCTGAATTTCTTTTCAAAGTGCACCAGACTGATGCATTTAAACGTTAAAATAGACAACATTTTCTTACAGGGGAGCATGCCCATGGACCCCCCCTTAGGGGGGCTTGTACCCCAGTGCAGCTCTAGGTCTAGTGACGCCCCTGGGGCAGTGTCCCCATTTTAAGTTTTACAAAGATAAAAACATTACCTGTTTTGGAGGTATTTACGCTTCTGAGCTGAAAATGTCTCCGGATTTTGTCTCAGAAATCTGGTCACCTTAACTACAGTACAGCTGAGGCTGATATCATTAGTTTGCAGGTAATTTTTTAATATAGTAATAAGGCAAAGTATTGGACTAATCTAAATTTTGAGCTGATGATGGCACTAGACAAAAAGTCATTGGATCACCCAAGATTCCTCCTGCAGGGAACATCAATGTGCGTATCAAATTGAGTAATTTCATATTGAACCAGAAATGTCTACCTTATGTGGTGCTAGAGGAAAATTAAGGGGATCACCAGGGGACTCGTCTAGGAATCATGAATGTCTGTGTGACATTTTGTGCTAATCCATCCAACAGTTGCCAAGATATTAGTGATGGGCGAAAATTAACAAACAAATCTTTAGTTAGTGTTAGTGTCTGGGTTAGCCTGTTGAACGTACTGGTTGCTCATGAATCCCTGACTTTTCCCACTCATACTGCCCACGCAATCGCTGTTGTTATTGTCTCGAACAAGAATGTTTTTTATTTAGCATTGCGCATACTATAGATTTTTTGCATTCTGCACTCAACCCATTCAGCCTCCTTTTTTATGCTAAACAGCTATTTTGCATTTGTTTATGTTTGTGTATTTATTGTTTATTTCTTATTTATGTTTAGGTAAATTCCAAGTAGGTGTAACTTACTGTGGCAATAAAACCTTTTCTGATTTCTGATGAGTGACTCAAGTCAAGACAGCAGGTAACTTACTGAACGAGATTAAATGAACTGTTCTCTCGAACTGCGACCTATGAGTAAACAAGAAGCGATTGAATGGGACTTGAGTCGAGACAGCCTGGCACCTACACTCACTGAACGAGACCAAATGAACCGTTCACTTGATGTAGGATGTCTTATACTTGCCCCTCATAAAGAACAACAGATCGTTGGTCAGTGATATTTCTCTAACATTGTATTGAGCTTACAAAGCCTATACACATACAAGTGGGATGGTGGTGGCAATTTCAGGCTTTATCCCAGCAAAGTACATCTGCTGAGCCAGACTATGAAGAAACTGACGCCATATTTTGCAAAAAGTATTAACACTCGAAAGGTTCGATAAATTTACATGTATAGACTCGAAAAAAATTATTCTGTGAAAAGAATTGGTCCACCACTACAAGACATTTTACTCAAACCCCAAATCTCATGTCAGAAGATAACTAAAGTCCTTGGGATTAAGTGTCATGGCAATCCTTCAATTAGTTGTTGAAAATATTTCTGGACCATGTCTGGACCAAAGTGGTGAAGAAACCATAGACCATCCGTCTACCATACCACACCGTACTATCAGTGACGTCAGTGACGTTTTGAAGCCTTGATTTTGGCAATACGGGTGTCGCCATCTTGGTTTTTTGTAACCGGATGTGACGAAAAAGTCACAGTGTTGTTAATGTTTGCAATGGCGCTGCGCTAGGCTAAACACGAAAGGGGGAAAGTTGCCAAAAACGTCCGGGTATCATCATTCATCTGCATTTACGGCAGTACTGAAAATCGACAAACTTTCCCTTGGGTGGCATAAAGCTGAACAAGACCTTTTTAGGCAACCAAATGAAACTTTGATGAAGTGAAAACACACAGTGAGAGGGGGTAAGTACAAAAACACGGACAACACCCAAAAACAATTTCAGGCTATTTTACTGTACACAGGGCCATGGATAGCATTGTTAACCCTCTATGATGATTGACAGGTCGGTGTGTAGCCACGCCCTAAAGCATCCCCTGCTTCATTGTCTATTTTAAAATAAATGGGACCATACTTTACTAAATAAGCATCATTCTGTATTGAAGACCTGCTAGCTAGCGATTGAGGGCATAAACTCATTATGATCATGTTTTCTGAGGTAATAAATAATATCCTATAGAAGGTATTCTTCAGAAACTGAGTTATTTTTAAAACCAGGGAGTCATCCCCTGCTGGAAATTAGATAGAATGCGGGTTCAAGGCACTTACGCATTGGCTTCACTTTTTATACCTGGAAGGTTTGTACATTATTATAATACAGTCTATGGGAGAAACACTTACTGTAGCTGGACTGGGACCTCATTTGTAGCCTTTTATTATGGAAGTGGAAGCTTGTCAAACAATAGTGCTGATATATTCTGCAGTAGTTTATACAACACCCTTTGCTACAGAGTGTGCATGCGTGGGTGCATTGGTCTGGGGGCAGTTGAAGTATTCAGTGAACTGGATGATGGATAACAAATAAGGACAGGGACAAATCCTGAGTTCATCCCCTTCCGTTGTCAGCTTCATCCCCTGGCACTGGGGGTACTGTCCACCACGATTCACGATGGACAAATACCATGGGCTGATGCCAAGCTCAGATCCCCCAACTGTTCCCTGATACTGGGTCAGTGGGGGAAAGCCATGGCGACTGGAGACAAGTAGTTGAATTTAGAAGGTAGTTACTGTATGTTCACAATTTAGAAAATTAGATTATAAGAAACCTCTGACTAAAAACATGCCAGTCATAAAAGTTCTCTTAAAAATGTTAAAGCTATAGTGCGTAGTTTCTGTCTCCCCCATGAGGAATTCTAAGTAATGACAACAAAACTGTCAGCGCATCCACATGACACAAGCATTCTGTGATCGCTCACCACCTCCACCCCTCCTCTACGTAATACACCTTTTTCACAGCAGACATGTTGACATGTCATAGTAGAAAAAAAACAGGTGTATTCAAATCCATTAATGATGGCTGCATTCCACTTAGGAGAGGCCCTGGTATTGTGCATGCTGACTCACTGAAATAGCTTACTGGGTCACTTGATAGAATTGAGCCATCGTTAAGATTATCAATTTCAGCTGTGCTTTTCTTACTATGACAAGTCAAAATGTCTGCTGTGAAAAAGGTCCATTCCTTGTAACCAAGGGGGAAGCGGAGGATTAAAAAAAACACGATCGACTCTTCAGAAGAGGTAATTATCTTCACTCAATTTTCTGCATGCGAAAGTTGCTGGACGACACAAGTTTGTGAACACAACCATACTGAGAAATACCGAGAGAGTTTTGTGGAGCTGATAGTCTTAATTAGCTTTGTATTAGTCCATATCCTCAACGTTACACTTCCGGGGTTGCTCTGCGGCCACAGGATATTCCGCCAGGATATTTCGCCGATGTCCGTTTCCTATGGTTGACTACTCCTCAGATCTCTACATGTAAACTGAGACAGCTAGCTAGACTACCTTTCCTATAGTTTTCTCTTGCACGACTTAAACAACTTTTGAACGTACACGTTCCACCAAAACAAGTTCCTTCCAGAGGCTATTTTCCAGCGGCACCGTGCATGATGATGGTGATTGGTTTAAAGAAATAAACCAGAGCACGTTTTTCTCCCATCCCGGATTGCTGTGTGAACTAACCAGACCCACCAGCAGCGCTGTGGAGGAAGGTCTGGCAAAGAGACTAGCTTTGTATCAACTAGCTTTGTATTCCAAGAAAGCAAAGGACTTTTCGGAACTCGTTTCGCCTTCAACAACATAGCATGATGTTGTTGAAGCTAATACTGTGTGAGGCTTTGTTAAATTAAGAGGTTATCTTCAAAAATTACAGCTTTTGCATTTCCCTGGATGCTGGGTCCTTGCTAAACTGTGGGAGAGGAAGCCTCATATTAACGTGTTGTCTGAACTTTAGAATGTATTTTTGCAATGAACTTGGACTGGGGATTTTGTCCTCCATTTCTTGCGTAGTTGCACTACAAAGAGATAACTTTATGGCAAGTGTGGAAAGGAGTAATGATAACTCTTCCAATGTATATATGATACTGAATGTGAGTATTGTATTTGGACAGACTAGCAGACTATATAACATAATACTTTTTGGTGATAAAGGTTGAATAAACAAAACCGTGTTTGACCTTAGTCAAACAGTTTTGTTTATTCAAACTTTATCACCAAAAAGTAAACTCTGCAGACTGTGGAAGAAAAAATATTTCAGGCCCAGTTCTGTGGCTGGTTCCTTTTTCTTATTCACTGCACAATGGAGACAGAAGTTCACAAGAAGCTGCAGAATTCTCTCTGATCAGAATGAGTTTATGGCCAGGGTTTAATACAAGTTTATAGGAAACAACAGAATAAACAAAAGGTAAGAAGACATTCAACTCACATGTATGTCTGAGTAGATTTGCATAGACTCAATATTACCGCATCAAAGCAAAGGTGCTTAGAATGTGAACTAATTCAGAGCCAGACTGGAGTCTAAACAAAAGGTCTCACTCATTGATTGAAGTGAAAATGCTTCCTCTTAACACTAATGCCAACCTTACACCAAACGACTTTTCAAGAGATTCCACTGTCGCAGACTAATTTCCAATATCGGAATGAAATCATGAGAGTCTTGCTAGAGTTGGGGCATGCTCCCGTCGTCTCAATCGTTTGGTGTTAGGTGGTCATAAAACTCGGTCCCAGTCAGTCTTTTTCCCATCTTGGCTTTCCGACAAAATCAAACGTGTTTGATATTATCATAAGTTTTAAGTCTTGGTAGTGAAGGAAGCAGCAAACGGCTAGAGTCAGTGTTATTCATGGTTGCTATGGCGGCGTGGTAAGCTAAAGGCTAACGAGGGAAAGTTGCAGATTTTCAACCCTTCTGAAATGCGCCATCCAACGGGAGATTTAGCGGCAGGTAAAAGCGGACCTCTTGGTGTGCCGCCATTCGTCTGCCTGTATGGCAGAGCAGAAAATCTGCAAACTTGGGGCATCTGGGTAGTAGGGGTGGGCGATATGGACAAAAAATAATATCTCAATATTTTTGGCGATTTTAATGTTAACAATAATTAGACGATATCCTTTAAAAATCTGTTTTTAAAAGTCTGAGTTACTTAATCACTGATGAGTGTGCACAATGTTGAATGAAAACAGTTCTTATTTATTTTCTTTAAAATGTAAGTATTCAAGTAAAAACAATTCAAAGACATAAAATACTAATACTATACTAATACTAACTGAACTAGTGTAGGAACATTGAACTCTGAGTAAACATTCAGAAGTGTAGTGGTAAAAAAGAGGTGGGTAAACTATAAATTCTGGTGGACCACGACATGGTCACCTGGTAAGGTGGGCCACTGCCTACTGGTGTATGTGTATCCTGATGACATCGCTATAGGCTATCATTTGATGGTACTACCAAGGGTATCACTGGTTGTTCCCTCATTATAGGTCACACAATCACTATTCAATTCATAAATTAATCTAAGTTCTTGTTAAAGAGACTCAAGAAGGAATAATATGGTTGAAATCTACAAAGTTTACTAAATGTCAAAACAGAGAGAACAAAAATATTTAAGGGGGATAGAGGGGGAGGCTTATATCCAGGGCTTCCAATGCAATGCACTTGTACATAATGATTAGGATTTAGGGATTTGGGATTATTTTCATAGTCGATTAATCTGTTGAATAATTTCTCGATTAATCGATTAGTTGTTTGGTCTATAATATGTCAGAAAAATGTGGATGAGTGTTTCCCAAAAGCCCAGGATGACGTCCTCAAATGTCTCGTTTTGTCCACAACTCAAAGATATTCAGTTTACTGTCACAGAGAAAAGACACTAGAACATATTCACATTTAGCAAGCTGGAATCAAAGAATTTTTTACTTTTGTCTTAAAAAAATACTCAAACCGACTAATCTATTATCAAAATAGTTGTAGATTACATTTTTTTTCCAATTGCTAATGTAGCAGGTGCAGATTGACGACAGAAGGATGAATCTGGTGCCACATATTTTAATTTAAAGAAAACTCAGTTTCTGTAATTAACAGAAGAAAGACAATATAAGTTGCACTGTAGTTTCCACAAGCGTAATGGCTGCCGACATTAACAGACGGACAGATTTTGCAAAACTAAAAATCAATAAAACCAAAAATGTCCCATTTGAACACAAAATACACTGCATCATTACAGCTGCCTCGGTTACATAATATACAGTGGTTCTAAACACATAAGTTTAACAGATTATATTTAGATATCCATTTCAAACATCTGGCATTGAATAACCTAATCACAACTGCTCACGCACCACGTTAGCCTAACAGAAAAAGCACTGACTTAACCAGCCAGTTCCGGAAGTGAAACTCCCATTGATTTTCTCCATAAGGATTTAGATTATCAGCCATAATGTCTAAACCATCTGAGATAGACTGACCACGAGCTACGTGGTTGTGAAACGAAGGTTTCTGCTCCTGTAGAAGCTAGAGGTCTGTATGAAACCTTGTTACAAGAAAAACATGTTTTTATCCGCAATCTTATGGAGAAAAACTACACTACCCACAGTCCTAAGCTTAACAGCGACATCTCTGATTGGTCCAACTCGCTGTTACCATAGAAACGTTTACTGTACCCGCGAAACCTGTTGGCTGCTGTCTTGACGGCACTTAAAAAATTGCCTGGCTATCCATTTTTACAACTCATTCATCATTACATGAGCCATGTAGGCTAGTTTGTGCTAGTGACTGACGAATCTTGATGCAGTCTGCTGCTTCCTGCTGGCTACGCAAGAGATGCTCGATGGTGTTTTAAGCCCCCAACGTTGACTTCAAGGCAGCGCTGCGACCATTGACTTCATGACTTCAAGGCACCTAACCATTGCCTAATCATAGACAGTATATAAGAATGGACCAACAGATCCCGTTGCTCTGGACGGAGACCAGTGAAGGCTATTAGAAGCACTTTTCCGGTGATCGCCAGCTTTACTGCTCAGCCTCCAACTGAGAGAGACAACATAAATGTGACGTGAGCAACCTGTCTGAAAGTTGTAAGTCTTCTGGTAGCTGTGCCAAGAGAAATCTCAATCATTCCCAATCTTACAGAGACGGAGAGTGTAGGTATATGTAAGGAGACAACATGGGCACAGGCTAATTATTGCTAACTAAAATGCTAGTTAACATTAGTAATTAAACCTAAACAGCTCATATAAGTCGAAACTGCCTGCAATCTTATCCTGTACTATACAGTAATTACTCTACTATGTGACACAATCGTTAGCCTATTTTTACAAAAACGTCTGCTACGGACCATAACGTGAGATACAAGGTAATGGAGCCTTTTATACATTGTCGTGTTTCTTTAGAACTAAACAATGGACAAATAGAGTCTTTAAACGCTTCAGATGTAGGGCCCTATTTTAACGATCTGAAACGCAAGTATGAAACGCAAAACGCAAGTAGCTTTGTGGGCGGATCTCGGGCGCTGTTGCTATTTTACCGGCGGGATAAATGACTCTTGCGCCCGACGCAAATCTAAAATGGGTTGGTCTGAAGTAGCTAGGTGTGGTTTGGGCGTAACGTGCAATAAACCAATCAGAGCGTCATCTCACATTCCCTTTAAGAGCAGGGCGCTTGTTCCATGGCGGACTGCTATTATGACGGCGGATTTGCCTGGCGCACGCCAGTGGGAGCTGCCGATGCGAGATGCGGCAAAGTAATAAATGCCCGTCTTGACCAGGTGGCGATGTTGCTGCGGCCACTCGTGCGCATCTCCTCAAGTCTGGAGAGGATTGCTGCAGCAATGGAGCGTGGGCCTCCAAACACACCACCTGCACCTGTTGTGCCCCTTCCTCCTCCCCCCACTCCATCTCCGTCCACCCGCTCCATCAGGAGCTCATCGCGCATTACTCCCGGACCAGATTCCGCCGGAGTGTCCAATCCCACCGTAGTTCAACATCATGTCTCCTTAAGTCCTCTAATATTTCCTCATTTATGTCATCAACACATCCATGATTCATGGAAATGTGTAAAACACAACAAGCCACAAAGAATGCTGCGACTTTTTGAGGACTGTAAGTGCCTCCTGATCTATCCAAACACATGAAGCGCATTTTCAGTAATATTTTCCTTTGTAATTATGTATGGTTTTCAAAAATGGGAACTGCTGTAGATGAGAGAAGTGTATGCGCGTTGTGCACACGCTACATTATGGCCAAGCATGCGCCCTAAAATAGCATCTGAATAACGCGCTACTGACTTTAGACTAGCGCCACTGACTTTAGACCAGGTTTTTCCTGGTCAGTGGCGGAATTGTTTTCTGAAACTGCAGAATAGCACAAAGTAACGTTTGCGCCGGAACACGCCTCCTCTTTTCGCTGAACCGCCCCCGGGAGCGCAAATACATTCCCTAATTTCCCGACGTGTGTCTGTGGAGGGAAAAGTCCGCCGTGCGTCGGGTGCAAAATAGGAATGATACATGCGTCGGTGCACAAAGGCAATTGCGCTGAGTGCAAGATAGGGCCCGTAAAGTTATTCACTGTCAAGTCGCGTGAATGAACTATGATTGGCAGTCAGTGGAATGCTAACGGGAGGTGATGGCTTTGTAGCATCAAAATGGTGCCATAGGAGGTTCGAGTTCTGAAGCGAAGCTTACCCCCTTGTGCCTAATCCTAGTGCCTTCCAGGCATCGCTGACTTCGTCTTAGGTTTAACAATTTATGAAACTAATAATGAGCAATATAAACTAAAACGACATAAGCTTAATTTAAAATGGCTTAGGAACTATAGGCTAGAGGTGGATAAACGCAATTTAGAGGTGGATAAACGCACTTTGGAGGGGGGTAAACGCTATTTACGAATTTTGGGAGGTGCGCAAACGGCGTTTACATGCGTTTAGCCTCCACTACATCCCTGGTTGTAATGTAAATTGTGCTGCATACAAGCAAGATGAAATCATAATAATAAACAAAGGGCACAGTTCTGTAACATATTGCACACAACCATGTCCTTATTGGAAGCAGTCCTGGAGCTGGGATAGGGCAGTGTCAGGCAAGGTTTTGATAGTCCTTCTACTTGGCTGTATAGTCCTTCTGACCGGGATTTATGCTGGGATCAGGAATAGTTGGATGTTATCTGACTGGCCCAGGTGAGGGACAGGCGCAGTTCTGTATGCTTTCTTGATGTTAGAGTATGCATGGTCTAGTGTGTCCTTCCCTCTAGTAGCACAATCTACATGCTGTAAACCTGGGGAGTACAGACTGCTGTCCGCTGCTACAATATGTATCCCCTCCGCATGATCGTGCTGCAGTTTGTTCACTATGGTTAGCAGTGAGCCAGCTTGTGCTAACGTTAGCATCGGGGGCTATGTAGACGGCAGTGTGCTGTTTTCGTGGTAAATAAAATGGCCTGTATATTACCGACAGGGCTTCCAGGTCAGGTGAGCAGTGCCGGCCAACGATCCTGCGGTTGGTACTCTATTCATTATGCACAAAAATGCAGTCCTACGCCTCTGGTCTTGCCGGAGTTCTTGTCTCGATCCTGCCAGTAGCTAGCTCGGCCTGACAGCTGCCGACAACAATCCACAGAACGCCCGGTCTAGCAATGTCCTCTGGGATGTTATGACCCGCCTGGAAGGCTCTCCTATATTGATTAGTTCAGTGTGGCTGTACTTGTATAAATATACACGACAGGAGAGCTAGTAGCCGCTGCACAATCGCGCACCGCCATCTTTGTAGAAATTAGTGAATGTGTAGCGTTCCAATGCGTGTTTTAAAGTGTTTCTTTCTAAGTAATTTAAATACTCGATAATGACAATTTGCACAGTGTTAACACAACAATCACGATATTATCGTATACGATATATATCGCCCACCCCTTTACACCCCTAGCTAGCGCTAGCTTGGTTGAATTTTCTAAACAAATCTAGATGTAGTCTTGCAATTTCACACACTGCTAGATCTCCAGTCTTTACATATTATGCCAGTCAGTCTTTTCAAAGTCAATTCAAAGTCTTCTAGTGTATGGTAGGCATAAGCTAGAAAAAGGCAGACAGACTTAATTCAGGACACACTAAAAGTCTGTTGATTGGGTAAAATAGTTTCATCACAGTCGAAATGTCATACAGAACAGCAGGAACTTGATCAGTGAACAGGAAAGAGAATATTAGGATAGGATTAGACTAAAACTGTTTTTCATTTTTCAATTCATTTTCTTCTACAAGACTCAATAAGATATCATCTGCTGTTATTAGCTCTTTGCATGTTTGTACTTTTTCCACACTTTTAGAAGCAGTGTAGAAAAAAGCCTTTGTTCCTTCACTAGTTTACAATGCATTTTTATGATCTATGCATCTGTTTAAATTCAGTTTGAAGTTGAGTCATTTAAATTACACATATTTTAGGCAGGGCTTTACATTAACTTTTTCACCTGCCAGCATGGCTAGAAGTTATAAATTTACCAACCAATCAGATTTTCCACTAGCCAATTTTTTCCCAGGGAAAATAAAACAGATTATGAGTGCAGCTGAATACATTGAAGAATCCATGTGCATTCTTTAAAAATATGTGTTTGGGTTGATGGCTAGAGATACTGTATACATTAAGATATAAACATTTACATTTACTTTACTCTCGAAAAATATCTCCATGTTTTTTTTCCTTACTACTTAATTTCAGCACCTCTGGTTTGTTTTGCGCAGTTCTGTTGGTTTCCAAGCCAAACGCACACCAAACCACCCCAAATTTCTTGCCTGAAGATTTCTTGTCTGTAAACACTGACTTGTCAGATCATTTCTGCAGCCTGCCGATTTAAACAGACTTAGCTTCCCTCGTAACCGGCAAAATTGGCTAGTAACTTTAAAATGTTACACCAGCCAAAGTTAATTTTTACTGGCATTTAGCCGGCTGGTGGGTGTCAATTTAAAACCCTGATTGTTGGTCAATAGTAAGTAATTGCTAATATTATTCTACAACATGAGTAACCAACCTTGAATCCCATTTCCCTAAACCAGGTCATCCATTAGTCTCTCACATAGTGCTCATGTAGTGAGATTGCTCACTGAATTGACTCACTTTACGCTAAAAAGCTGCTCAGAGCAAACATGTTCTCCAAGAATATACAGTACTTCCCCTCCTGTTTTCAATTTGGCAGACATGTAGACACAGACTAAAGCAATTTTCCTTTCACCGATGCAATGGATAGCATTTTACATATGTATCATACGTGTTAAATGAATGTGTATGTGATTGTGTGACATGTGTATGCATGGGTTCATACCTTTTGATAGAGGGCAGTCCCATTGGTGTCGTTCCCTACAGCAACCATCTTGTAGTCAGTGGCATACTGCAACATAAACGGAAAAAAAACGGAATTTTGTTTGATGCTTTTCAGTCATACATTCTTGTTTAGTACATTTTCGCATTTACCACAAGACTCGTCCCAGCAAACATCAGGTCATTTTGCCCAGAGCCAGGCTAGCTGTTTCCCAATGCTTCCAGTCTTTATGCTAAGCTAAGCTAAGCTAATTGCCTATCAGCTCCACCTCTGTACCAGACATGAGAGAGGTATCGCTATTCTTCTCTAACTCTCAGAAAGACAGTGAAATGTGTTCCCCAAAATGTCAAACTACTCTTTTCATTTCTAATCATTTCATCATTTAGAGAGGCACTTAAATTATGTCAAGTGAAAACCTCAAATGAAAGATAACATTTTTTTTTTTAATGGTTAAGAAGATGTGTTTGTAAAAAACCTTTTTAAATAAAATTATAATCTTTGCATAGTGGATTTTGTGTTTTTTCCAATTTTTCAGTGTTCACAAATGATAATTGGCTAAAAATGGTGAGGGAACTGACACTTCTTAAGAACAATGGGCCTCATTCACCAATATCTTCCTAAGTTTTCTCTTAAATATGTTCTTAAGAAGGTTCCTAAGAAAAGCTACGTAGGATTCATGACGTGTTCTTAAACAGCAGATTTGTTCGCACCTGTGGTTTTAGGATTGATGAATCCCACGTCTTCGTAACTGAAAGCGCGTGCCAGTTGTTCCTAATTAGCATAAAACGCCCCGCAAATTCCCATATAAGGACACGACACTTCCTGTGCACCTCCTCCTGGGAGACAGGTTTTCGGAGATTGTCGGAGCCGCGGTGGAGGAAGTACTGAATCTCAGTACTTAAATAAAAGTACAAATAACCAGAGACATATTTACTTTAGTAAAAGTAGAAGATGTCCACTACCACAAACCAGGGGCGGAGCCAGACGATATAAACATTTGGGGCTTAGCCCAAAACTAGGGGGGTCCGGGGGCATCCTCCCCTGGTGTAGATTGTTTTCCCAATTACATCAGCTAAATGCACTATTTTTCAGGCTGTTTGAGGTAATAGAATGCCTAAAAGTCTATACACTATCTGGGAAAATGATGATAGTTACTCAGTAAAAAAAAATAAAAATCACCCAGTGATTCTAATACAACCTATTTTGTATTTAATTGTTCTCCAGCTGTAGTGAATCCAAAACACCAAAAATGTTAAGGATGACTCATTTTCACCCCTGGAAACTAAAAAGAGGCAACCATTATCGGACTATTTTTAAGTTAGCCTACATAGGTAAAATTGGAATTTGGTGTAAACATCATTACTAATCTTAAAAGTTCAGTTCTGTTTAGTTTGTGCTTAGCTGATAAATTTGCTACATCAGAATCCATGAAATGGAAAAAAGAACAATTGAAGCTTTAACTGCACACAAGGTTTATCGTGTATTTTTAAGCAATACACAAGTAATAATAATGTAATATAATAAAACAATAAAAATCTGTTTTAAAACAAGAACAATTTATTAATTCATGCATTTCAATTTATACAAAAATGATCCTTAACAGTTCAAATAGAAACTTAGAAAGAAAGCAATACAGGTGAGGATGAAGGCCAGGTGAGGAGGGTAGTGATGGTGTCGAGTGGAAGAAGAGCGACAGCACTTCTGATAATCCTGCAAGAAATGATAAGCACAAATCAATCAGAGGCAAAACATACAACTAATAATCAAACAGGAAAAGGTCATTGTGCTGCACCACCAGAACAAGAATGACAGATTAAATTATTTTTTTAGTTTTGAGTTGATTAGCTAATTAGAGATCTTGTCAGGTTGTATAAAAAATTATTTGTTCTAAAATTCTAATACATTTGTACTGGAGTTTTGATTTACATGAGCTGTAAGCCCTTATCATCAAGATTAAAACAATAAAAGGCTTGAAATATTTTACTTTTTATGTAATGAATGTAGAATATATTAAAGATTTACTTTTTAAATTAAAGTATGGGGGGAAAGAAATCACTTTTCCAGTGATATTGATGCATCTGTACTTGGAATTGTTGTCATCAGGAGGAGGAAATAAACTTTCTCATGTCTTTCTGATCTTCTTTATCACTATATTTTCACTCTCACCTTATCCCACTAATGTGTCGAGATTAGCATTTGATACAAGCTGTGTGTTTCACCCCCCGTGTACATGACAAATCATCAGACAAATCATCCACCCATCTCTATTAGCAACTAATTTCTCTTAATAACAACTAATAATGTTAACTCGCTAGCTAGCCAGCAATACAGTCACTTAACTCAAGTGTTACAACAGCGGATTCACAAACCTGCAACACTTGTCCGCGGTTCGTCTGACGCTGCTTCTGAATCACTCTCCGGCCGGTGAGGTCTGTTACTAGTGTTCCTGTTCCGTATAAAAACTTTGCTATATCTGTCAGTACCCGATCCGTTCCACCGGCACGATCCGTTCTGCGCATGTGCAAGATGACACGTATGCCATGACGTAGGCGCAGATGATAATGCTGCGTTCATGCCACCTCTGGTTACGTTGTTTCTGACTAGCAGCCTAAAATAACGTTAAGTCAAACATAATGGGAAAAGCAGGCTACAGCTAAATTAAGACTTTACAGTAATAACAATAAAGACAAGTATTGAGTGATTGTATTTTAAATGAGCACAAGTAAAGTAGTACTGACGTAACAGCTGTTATATATGTTAACGTTTATTTTCAAGTTTTATTTTGAGGGTCTTTTAAAGTTTACATGCTGTCTCAGCTAGCGGTTAGCCGAATTAGCTGTTAGCTAAACTAACGTTAGCTTAACTGTGGAGGCTAACGGAAGACCGCTGCAATCAGCTAGCGGTTAGCCAAATTAACCGTTAGCTAAACTAACGTTAGCTTCCCGGTGGAGGCTAACGGCAGACCGCTATAATCACCTAGCGGTCCGCCGAATTAACCGTTAGCTAAACTAACGTTAGCTTCCCGGTGGAGGCTAACGGCAGACCGCTATAATCACCTAGCGGTCCGCCGAATTAGCTATTAGCTAACTAACGTTAGCTGGAGGCTAGCGTGTGAACATCTTGCGCATGCGCAGAACGGATCGTGCAGGTGGAAGCGGTGCCGTTATTCCGAGGTGGTGGTGGCATGAACGCAGCATTATCATCTGCGCCTACGTCATGGCATACGTGTCATGACGTAGGAACGGATCGTGCCGGTGGAACGGATCGGGTACTGACAATATCCATAACTTCAGCCGGTTAGCCAGCAAGCTCGCGACAGCGATGAAACATACAACATGACAACAGCCCGCCAGCCCCTGATGACGAGTTAACGACGAAGAAGAAGATTTATATTCTTCTTCGTTAGTTTTTATCGGCAGTTGGCAAACAAGCTGAGTGTGATGCGCAATGCATTACCGTCCGTCACCACGCACGGTAATAGAGCTTTTGTTTCATTTTTTGCCGCTCCAGTCAGAAAGCCTGAGAGAGGAAATGAAACAAAGTTGAAGTTATTTTAAAAAACCTAAAAGATTCGGGGCTTTTGACAAAACATTCGGGGCTTAATCCCAATTAGCCAACCCCGTCCCGTCCCGGCCTTTACGCAGCCTGGCGGAGGAGTAAACGACGCTGTGGAGAGAAATAGATGGCAACTTTGATTTAAAAACGGGAATAATAAACAAACGTTTTCATTTTCACTTTTACCAGAGGCTGTATTACCGAGGGTCAGCGGCGCTGCGCCCGGTCTCTGCAGCACCGGAGCCGGCTTGGATCGGCGGTGCCCCATATATACAGTATCTACGGCAACCAAACTTTACTGGTGAGACAAACGTGTGACGGTCAGGAAGACATGTTGGCAGGGGGGAAAAACTGATCAGATATTGTAACAGGACGTTGTAGAAATGTAGTGGAGTAGAAAGTATAGATAATTGCTGCAAAATGTAACAAAGTAAAAGTCAAAAGTAGGCTATGCGTGAAAAATGTACTTATGTACAGTTACGAAGAATTTGTACTTTGTTACATTCTACCACTGCAATTTGGCCCTATAAATAGCGATCAATCACCAAATAACGCAGGATTTAATCAGTTTAATTGCTGATGTAAAGTGCAGTGTTAGTGGTTTTTTTGCATAATATGATTTTTTTTTCAACAAATGATCAGAAATACATTACAGTACAATACTTTAATTGTAAACGACTGGAGAATTAAATAAAATGCAGTAAGCAATCATTTGGAGCAAATTGTCATCACTCAAATGTGCGTAAGAGTGCTTTTCAGTGTTCATAGATTTTGTTCTTAGCTAAGAACAAATCCAAGTTAAGAAAACATTAGTGAATGCCAGAATCTTCGTAAAAAGTGCGCAAGAAGGCTTTAAGAACACATTTCTTCGTAATAACGCTTGGTGAATGAGGCCCAATGTCTGTGCATTGCTCTCATAAGGAATGCAGCATGTGCACAGAGTTAGGGGCCAGTTTGACACCGTGTATTGAAGTTCATACAGTCTTTCAGCAGTAAAGGAGACAGCCAGCACTGCAACAATGCCGCCTCTCTCTCTCTCTGCATTCCTTTAAACAGCCCTCTAGGATAAAGGTTCCCAACATCTTGACAGATCTATGGTCTTTAAATGAGGCTATACATGTTGGTTTTTTAAACATACTTGGGCATGCAGTTATACAGTACTTAACTATAGTCATAAAACTAAAAAAAGACCACCTTGCCCATAATGTAAATCTTACAACTAATTTATTTAAATGTCTCTTTAAGCATCAAGCTGCTTGTCACATTGTATAAATCTCCCCTCTTCTCTGCTTTCTTGGTTTAATCCACAATTGGGCCCATACCACAGGGGCTCTGCCACAGTAGTATATTCCGGGTGGAGGTGGTGAATATTGAACTCTGTGACCTGGCTGCACTTTGAAACCCCATTTCCGCTCCCTGTGAGAAGTCACTAACTTGTTTGTGAGTTTATAATTCACTGGCCTGGTTATAGGCAAGTTTCAGGCAATTGGTTCAGATATGTGTTGTGTGTGTGACTAAGTGTCTGTGTGCGTAAGTTGCTTTTTGTGTGTGCATAGCCATTTTGTATCCCCGCATCCCCAAATATTGAACTTTCCTGGGTCTTATTTTAGCCTCAACGGACACGATTCTAATTCGAGGAAGTGGAGCGAACTGCGTTCAACTGCCGTGAGGCGAGGTGGGTTGCTAGGCTGGCTGGAATGGAATGGTTTCGCCATGGTAACGGCTGGTAAGGGACAAGGAAAAGAAGTGGTTTTTTTTGGGGGGGGGAGTGCAGCGATCTCTATTCTGGACATCTACTCATTAAGAGGCATTATGAGGCTCTCAGTGCTACAGCCCGAATTTACAGCTGCTGTAAATGAACATGGAGTGGCATCCGCGTGGTTGGTGAAATAAATTCTAATGTTTAATCAAGACACAGATGGTAAGGAGAAACAGACAAAAGGGGAATTGGTAAAAAAAAGTGTGGACAATGTGGTGTAGTGAAGTAAGGTGCCGGCACTCACAGAACGGAAAGCAGCAGCCACCAAGTTTGCTGGGAATAAATTCCTGAGAAAGAAAGAAAAAAATCAGAATTCAGAAAATGCAGTTTTCCTGTTTGATGTTTTTGATTGCAACAACTGAACACCATAGCCTCAGAAAGTCTTTGGAAACCATGTGGATAACCCATCTGAATGATAAATTGTTCACAGGATTGGTTTGTCATCACACATTCCCTACAATTTGGCTGTTCTCCCAGGATCTTCCATAAAGCCCAGTGTTCCCTAAATTCCCTGACAGAGCAGTTGTTCTGGCACTGATCTACCGTCTGCTTCATCTTTTATTAAAACAAATCCCAAAAGTATTTAACGAGGATAAGATATTCCTGGACGTTTCAATGTATTTATTTACTTTTCACGTTTCCTTTATTTCATAGTCAAACTGAGACATTTTCTTTATCAAGAGACATATATAAAAAGTAATTTTTTGTTTTTCGGTCAGGAGCTTACACACTTTGGCTGTAGCCTGTATATTTTGTAAATTCAAGATTCAAGATTCAATACTTTATTGCCATACAACTCGGTGCAAGTTGCTAGGAATTTGCTTCAGTGTGCTCATGACAGGACATCAACACAATACAACAACAACAACAACAACAACAACAATTATAATATATACACATATAGTATCCCACATGGGATCACACTTAACACAGGCAGATAAAAAAAGGCAGATAAAAAAAGGTGACACCGATCACTCAATACCTGGATGGCTAAATAACAGATGTCAAGTTTAAAGTGACACGTTGCACAGGGATGCATAGCGCAAATCCACAACTTTGCAATAAATAGATAAAATACCGCTAGTATGGGTGGCATAAAAAGCAATATTAGAAAACCGGTGTGAAAAGATGTACAATTTATACAGGCAACTTAGGGGAACCTTTTTTCATTTCAAAATATAAAAGAATACCTACACTTTGAACGTAACAGAATCAAGGTCTCCACAAACACAAGGAAATCAAAAATGTGTTGTTTTTTGTGGCAAGATAATTTCTCCTGCAAACATTTTCTCTCCCTTGGCAATATATTATAAGGAGTAGGTCAGAGCAGTAAAGGCATCACCAATGAACTGGCTCCCCTCACTAATTTATTATTACCACTATTTTAGATGAGCGTGTCAGCTAACGTGTTTGCTAACATTTGCTAATTAGCACTATAGTTGTTGATGCATTTGACTAAAAACCCCAAATGTCAACCTCATGGTGGTGCTAGATAAAAAAGTCAAGAGATGATCAAATTCAGTTGGTGTAATCCTCCGGGAAACATGAATGTCTGTACAAACATTGCAATACATCAAATTAGGGCTGGGCAATATATCAATATTATATCAATATATTGGACTATATAGCATCTTAGATTCATAATACGGCATAAGTGTTGTCCTTTCGTGGTTGGCTGCATTACAGTAAAGTGATATAATATTCTGAACCAGACTGTTCTAGCTGTTCTATTATTTGCCTTTACCCACTAAGTCATTGTATCCACATTATTGAGGATTATTTATCTAAAATGTCATTGGTAAAATATTTTGTAAAAGCACAAATTGTCAACCCTACAATATCGTCGCAAATATCGACATAGAGGTATTTAGTCAAGAATATTGATTTTGATCTGATTTTCTCCTTATCGTGAAGTCCTAGATCAAATAGTTGTTAAGATATTTCAGTTTGGACCAAAGTGGTGGACCTAAACAAATAGCAGTGACAACCTGAAAGAAAAAATACATCTGGATATTGTTGACATAAATGGAACCCCATATACATGAAGGGCTTGCTGGACTACTTTTTATATATATATATATATATATATATATATATATATATATATATATATATATATATATATATATAAATACAATTATTTTTAAGCATTTTGAAGTTTATCATTTATAAATCTATTATGACAACTTTTCCCTTGAAAGTCTTTCTGCACAGGGACCATGCTGAGTTTATTTTCACTACTGTTAAATAAGCATACAGGGATTACTGGTACCCTGCATAAGTGTGTTTATTGTAACTTTGTCCTCAGTGGCCAAACTGTATTGTGCAAAGAAATACAGACTTTGCTCCCATCCATTCCCAGGGCCAGACCATAGCCAAGCAATTCAGTTCATAACCTCATGATCCCAGTCAACTGTGCCTTCAGTCCAAGCCAAATGCTGCTTCAGCTGTTAAAATATGTCAGCTCCACCAGGCACAATGGCAGGTAGCCATCATATCATCACTTAGTCATTTCTTTGCGTCCTAATGCTGCTAGGAAATGTAATTGTTTCGGTGAATTCTTGCACCCACACAAGGTTTCATACTCTTTTTCTTTCCATAAAGGCGGTTAGGTTTCCTGCT
The DNA here is from genome assembly GCF_010015445.1 of Perca fluviatilis. Classification (NCBI taxonomy): domain Eukaryota; kingdom Metazoa; phylum Chordata; class Actinopteri; order Perciformes; family Percidae; genus Perca; species Perca fluviatilis. The sequence goes on along the minus strand of NC_053130.1, from coordinate 30,640,964 downwards.
ATCACCTGAGCGAGGCAAGATCTAGATTTACCCTGGGAACCCAGAGCTGAGAGCTGGCATGCTTTTCCCACAGAGCCAACCCACCCCCACCCCCACCCCGGAGACCCACTGCCTCTTCTCTGTGGACTGAGTTTAAAGCTGTTACATAACAACTTGATTTCCTAATTAATTGAACCCAAACGTCATTCACACACTTTTTAATTCAAGGCAGCAGAAGCGGGTTATTTAGCTAATGTGGTCAGGACTGTATCTGACATTCTGGTGGATCTTTACATTCTGAGTACATTCTGAGAAAATTGAATTGAATTGAGTCAACACTAATTAAAAAGTTTTCTCTGATGTTTTTAAAGTTCAGATTTACAACAACATTCACATTTCCATACGAAATACAAAGTAAATACAAGAAATACAAGTAAGAAAACCTACAAGTCCTTTAAACCATACGACCACATAGCTGGCTTGTTAAACCCTCTAAAGTAGTCTAAATCCTTTGCGTTCCACTTCCAGGATTGCTCCGGTGCTGCAGGAAATTCCGCCGGATGCATGTATTTTCTGTTTCCTTCCGCTTTCTTTGTGTTGGAATTTCAAATTTGGTGGATTTATGAGGACTATTGTTAACTGCTCCTCAGATCTCTGCAGGGTAAATCCAGACAGCTAGCTAGACTATCTGTCCAAGTTTTCTCTCACACGACTATTTTGCAGTGGCTCTGTGCGGAGTTTAGCACCGCCCATGACAATTGTGATTGGTTTAAAGAAATGCCATTAAACCAGAGCATGTTTTCCTCCCATCCCCGAATGCTATGTGGAGTAGCCAGACTCTCCTTCAGCACGCTTTGGAGGAGGGTCTGGCAAAGCGAGACTACCTCTAATATGACCCATAGGGGCGTTTCATCAATTAGCGCCCCTAGCCGTGACAGGAATACAACCCACAGGAGCGTTTTCAGTCCTCATACCTAAACGTAAGGGTCACAGCTTTTAACACCTCGTTAATGTTGTGAAATGGTTGCAGTTTGGTTAGTTTTAGGTAACAAAACTCCTTAGTGAAGTTTAGAAAAAGATGGTGGCTTGGGTTAAAATCAGTACATTTGTTTCGTTACTTAACTTACGGTTACTCATGTGGCGCAGAATGTGACCTAGTTCCGTTTGTACCGTTTGTTCCATAAATTAAAAAAAAACTTTTATTTTCAACAGGCCATGAACTGGGACTTCTGGTGGGCTTAGACCAAGATGGCGGCATAACTTGATTGCTCCACGTAGCCTTGCAGAATTTAATATAAATCCCTTAGTTATATTTACTAGTTCAACAGCAACCATGTGAAAAACCGTGTCGAACAAGGAGAGTGATATTGTAAAACGTGCAAGAAGTTCGCAAAAACAGAGAAGCGAGCCAACAACCGAGAACGAGGAGGAGGCTAGCATAGCTCAAACTGGCATAGCCGCCATGCTAACAGAGCTAAAGACACTTCGTGCGGAGTTCAGTGGATTTGGTTCCAAACTGGACGGAATAGACGGACGGCTTTGCAAGATGGCCAACTCCGTTGAGGCTCTAGAAAATAATATGAATGAGGTGAAGCGAGACGTAGCATCTAATATTGCACGGATGGAGGAAGCAGAAACGCGTATCATGTCAACAGAAGACAAGTTGGAGACCACCACGGCGGACTTGAGTAAAGCTTCAGGATGGATCCTTGAATCCAAAATCGAGGACTTGGAAAATCGCAGCCGGAGGAAGAATCTACGAATGTTTGGACTCAGAGAGGGAGAAGAGGGAAACCGGCAACTGTTAGACTACGTGCAAGAGATGTTGCCAGGCTGGCTAGGTACGGATAAATCCATCACGCTGGAAAGGGCTCACTGGGCCCAGCAAAACCGAACCAAGACTCATACGCTTTCTGAAATTCCAAGATCGGGAATTTGCGTTCCGCTGCTCCAAAGTACGTGACATTAAACACAATGGAAACAAACTCTCCTTCTCCTAAGATTTCTCCACTGAGACAATGAGACAGAGACGCGAATTCAACGCAGTCAAGAAGCTGTTTATTGATGCTGGCTCCTTTCGTGGATTTCAACAAAATCCATGCAGGATAAGAATACTCCATAACGGCAAGATTCACCTCTTCTCGTCGCCGGAGGATGCGGAGAAATTCCATCACGGACTTTGAAGAGACAGCAAGGGCTTGTTTACAAATGGAGAATCAGCTGATGCCCTTTGACGAGGTACTGCATTACATAATGCTGAAGAAGTTTGTACTCATATCCATGAACAAGTTACCTTACTCTATACAGTAGACATAAGGTCTTACGTCACACAAGGAGCCTGGGAAACCTATTGTTTACTTGATTATGGTTATCCGACCTGACTCTTAACTTTTAAGATGCCATTCAACTTTTTTTTATTTATAGATATGGTGTATGAGAGTACTATAGTTTAATTTAGCTCAGTTATTTCTAAGACTCAACATTAAACTGTATGGATGCTACTATAGACGGATAACGTGGGTTTGTTTACACGTCGGGTTAATCAGCTGATACCTTTTGAAGGGTCATTACCATAAATATTGGAGAAAAGGACTAGAAAGTTTGGACTGTATTTTCTAAAAATTTTACCTTGTATATTGTGTAAAAGGCCCAGAAGTTTTACGTTCACTGTTACTTGTTTGAGGCTTATATCTCAACAAATAGGTGACAACTTATTATGTTTTGGGCACAGTGCTCGAAAGGAAAGCACGTTTTGATTTTGAATACCATCATTTTATTTTATTCTATTTTATTTTAAGGAAAAGGGAAACGTCTTAGTTAATCTTTTTTAATTACAGAACTGAGAAATAACTTTTTTGGTTTCTATTACTATCATCATTGTTAAGCTACTCTGCTCTTCTTGTTCGACATGTTTAGTTGCAATAACCATCCAGTTAGGGATATTGTTGTGTGATCTTTTTGACTGCATGGCTTGTGAACATCATTTGTGGTTTGCCTGGATAGGTTTACCGGTGGAGCTGCTCCTCAGTTATGTGGATCAGCGTTAAGTCCTACAAGTGTTACAGGTTTTGGAGAGAAATGAAAGGGGGAGGGGGGAGGGGATTAGAAGGGTTCAAGGGTTCGCGTTGTTGTGGGCAGATGTTGTTCAAATCTCCCCAGGTATGTGTATATGTATGGGTTTTTATTTTTTTATTTTTTATTTTTTTTTGCAGCAGCAGCAGCCTTCTATTTTTTTTCTTTTCTTTTGTATAGATAAGTATGTACCATAACTGTAACTCCTCTAATATAAAAATAACGAGTTGGAATGTCAGGGGACTTCGGAAAATTACAAAGTTAAAGGGGTGATAGAATGATTATATAGGGTATTTCACACTGTTCCTTATGGTCTCCTAATGGGGTATGTAACATTAGTTGGGCTGAAAATGGCCTGGTTGATATTTTATTGGCCCTTATGCATGCCTGTGTTTTGGCCCTATTTGTAACAAGAGCTTTTCTTCCAAATATGGCATGGTCATGAATATTTAGATGAGCTGCGCTTGGCGGTTGGTTGAGCCTTAGCCCCGTTACACACACACATAGAGACGCACGCTGATTGGTTGAGCGACTCGCCATACGCGCATTAGAGGTCGGTGTGCTGATTGGTTGAGCCGAATCTCCAATACACATACATTAGAACACGACAGAATCTCATATTCCAGACACTGCAATGTTTCCTTACCAAATTCACTTCTGAGACTTTTTTATGCGAGAAATCAACGATATAAAGCTCAAATATGGGCCGTTTTACGAAAATGGATGGCTAATTGCAAATTTGGTAAAACTGTGTGTCGGAGTTCAGCTGCCTGTGTTGCTGGCTCGCCGCCTGGCCTGCCTTCCTCCACAGACCCCGGCTTGCTGTGAGCTCGATTGAGCTCCGGAACGGCTGCTGCAGCCCACAGCACCTCATACCCGCGCAAAGTCACCGTTTGGGCTGGTGGACTACACCAGCAATCTCTTACCAAATGTTACACACATGTCACGCCACTTAGCTATACAACATATAACTATATGTTTTATAAAGCTAACAACGGTGTCCGATTTCAAGTTAATGAATATTTGTGAGCTGTACGGGTTTCGTTAGCTGCGACTGTCCCTGCAATCCTATGTGTACAGATTGCGGCTAGTTAGCTTCATTTTTGGTCGTAAATTTGAGTATATTTACAGTTTGAATTTCGTCACGCCACTTATACAACATCTAACTATATGTTTTATAAAGCTAACAACTGTGTCCGATTTCAAGTTAATGAATATTTGTGAGCTGTAGCTAAGGGTTTCGTTAGCTGCGACTGTCCCTGCAATCCTATGTGTACAGATTGCGGCTAGTTAGCTTCATTTTTGGTCGTAATTTGAGTATATTTACAGTTTGAATTTCGTCACGCCACTTATACAACATCTAACTATATGTTTTATAAAGCTAACAACTGTGTCCGATTTCAAGTTAATGAATATTTGTGAGCTGTAAGGGTTTCGTTAGCTGCGACTGTCCCTTCAATCCTATGTGTACAGATTGCGGCTAGTTAGCTTCATTTTTGGTCGTAATTCGAGTATATTTACAGTTTGAATTTCGTCACGCCACTTATACAACATCTAACTATATGTTTTATAAAGCTAACAACGGTGTCCGATTTCAAGTTAATGAATATTTGTGAGCTGTAAGGGTTTCGTTAGCTGCGACTGTCCCTTCAATCCTATGTGTACAGATTGCGGCTAGTTAGCTTCATTTTTGGTCGTAATTCGAGTATATTTACAGTTTGAATTTCGTCACGCCACTTATACAACATCCAACTATATGTTTTATAAAGCTAACAACGGTGTCCGATTTCAAGTTAATGAATATTTGTGTGCTGTATGGGTTTCGTTAGCTGCGACTGTCCCTGCAATCCTATGTGTACAGATTGCGGCTAGTTAGCTTCATTTTTGGTCGTAATTCGAGTATATTTACAGTTTGAATTTCGTCACGCCACTTATACAACATCTAACTATATTTTTTATAAAGCTAACAACGGTGTCCGATTTCAAGTTAATGAATATTTGTGAATTCCAGAGGAATTCTAAGAGGAGGCTAGCTAGCTCTCATTGATAGAGCTCCATCCAGCCGCAGGCTCTATCAATGAGACTCATGGACAAGCGGCGTTTATTTTCCCAATCGTTTGTTTAAATAACTCAACACATAATTACACACATAAGATTAACTAGAATCTGTAGTAAGAGAATAATGGCGTAAACACGCTGGGCTTTCCGCTCACATACACCGGGCATTTAGCTAGCTAGCAGGAAGAGGGGAGTTGCAGGCCCTGGGGCTCTGTCAGAGCGCAGCAGCGTTTTGGTAGTAGTCCACCAGGAAACGGTTACTTTTGCGTGGTATGAGGTGCTGTGGGCTGCAGACGCGTACGGAGCTCAATCGGGCTCACAGCAAGCCAGTGTTACACCGGGGTCTGTGGAGGAAGGCAGGCCAGGCGGCGAGGCAGCAACACAGGCAGCACCAGCCTCTGAAGTCCGACACAGTCGGACAAAATTTGCAATTAGACATCAATTTTCGTAAAACGGCCCATATTTGACCTCTAAGTAGTTGATTTCTCGCATAAAAAATTCTCAGAAGTGAATTTAATGGTAAAATAGCATATGAACAATGTATACATTTTCTGAGATCTGCGCGACCTAGATTCAGAAGACTAACTGATCTCAGGTCAGTTGTGTAGCCTATGTAAATGTTGGGGCGTGACCGTTCTCTTAATACACCCATGGGCTGACAAAGGTTCCGGTTTTTGGGAGGTTGACGTCAACTTCCAGCTTTGTTGGGATTCGCCCGTTTTCAGCGGCAGTTTCAAAATATGAAATTTTCATAGTAAAAGGGTGTCAATGGGATTTTGAGCTTCTATGTATGTCCTATTTACCCACCGAACTGTCGTTATTCAACTATGACAGGGTAAAATCGGTTTTGCATTCTATCACCCCTTTAAAACAAGTGATGACTAGGATTAGACATCTCAAATCTAAAATTATATTTTTGCAGGAAACCCACTTGACAACTGCAGACTTAAAGCGTGTACAGAGCAGATGGCCTGGCCAAGTAATATATGCATGTTATAATAATTATGCAAGAGGAGTGCTTATCCTTATTCACCGGACAATACCATTGCAGATTGTTAAAACTATCTGAGACTCAGGTGGAAGACACATTATTGTCCAATGCAATATCCTATCAATGACATGGAACCTAGTTAGTATTTATGGTCCCAATAAGGATGATCCCAGTTTCTTTAGGAATATCTTTCTTGACTTGTCTACCATGAACGGGTTTTTTATTTTAGGAGGAGACTTGAATTGTGTTTTAAATCCAACAATAGATCGTTCAATGGGCTGCGACATGGGTAAAACACAAACTAGAGAACTACTGAAACAGTTTATAGAGGATCTTAATCTAGTTGATGTCTGGAGAGAACGGAATCCTGATAAAAATCATTACTCCTGTTATTCAAGTGCACACAAATCACATTCCCGCATAGACTATTTCATTATTTCCAGGGAACTCTTACCCAAGGTTAGCGAATGCTGGTATAATGGTATCATGATAAGTGACCATGCTGTATCACTCAAAATTCAAATTGACAAAATTGTCCATAGCCCACCTAATTGGAGATTCCAGGCGAGATGGCTGCAAGACCAAGCTTTTGTTGACATTATTGACTCTAAAATTGACAGCTTCTTTGCACTAAATACTGATGAAACTAGTGCTTGTACCAGATGGGAAGCATTTAAGGCGTTCATCAGGGGAGAGATTATTAGTTACATCAGCTATAAAACAAAACACTATAAATTGAAAATGGTACATTTGGAAAATCAAATCAAAACGTTGTGATGACCTGTATGTAAAAGATGATGATTTGAAGCAAAAGGAGTTGCTTATATTAAGAGCTAAATATAATAAAATGTCCACGGATGAAAGTGCCAAAAGTTTAATGTGGTTGAAGCAAGCCTATCTTGATCAAGGAGAGAAGGCTGGAAAACTTTTAGCCTGGAGAATCAAAAAACAACAAACTGACCGAGCAATAAATAGTATTAGGACACCGCAAGGGGATTTAACGATAGACCCGCTGGAAATAAATACATGCTTCAAAATTTTTTATGAATCTTTATATAGATCAGAATGCAACCAAGACTCAGATGCGCAGGAAACATTTCTTGATCAGCTTCAGTTTCAGTTACTATCTGACGACATAAAAAATGAATTGGATAGAAATATAACAGCCGAGGAGTTGTCAGAAGCAATCCAAAATATGAATAGTGGTAAGGCACCTGGGCCGGATGGGTTGCCCATAGAATTTTATAAAACATTTAAAACTAAATTAGTAGAACCACTTCTAAATATGTTTAAAGAATGCTTCCTGGAAGGAACTCTTCCACCCACTATGAGATTAGCTCTAATAACCGTCATCCAAAAACCAGGCAAACCATCCACAGAGTGCTCGTCGTCGGCCAATCAGTCTGATGTGTAGTGATACTAAAATACTATGTAAAATGCTAGCAAGAAGATTAGATCCACACCTCCCTAAACTCATACATAATGATCAGAACGGGTTTGTACGAAATCGCCAAGGTTTTCATAACATCAGAAGAGTCCTTAATATATTACATGAAAAAGCTGGTGGTAAGGACACAGCAGTACCGTCATTAGATGCCCAACAGGCGTTCGACAGAATAGAATGGCACTACCTTTTTAAATTGCTACCACGATTCGGATTTGGAGAGGGATTTCTTAGATGGATTCACGTTCTCTACACAAACCCAGTAGCAGAGATTCTGACCAACAGTGTTGTCTCAAAACCGTTCAACTTACAGCGTTCAACCCAACAAGGCTGTCCATTATCACCAATGCTATTCACTTTAGCTATTGAACCTCTCGCCATGGCTGTCAGAGCCCATGATGGCCTCACGGGTATCCAAATAGGTGAGCAAGAACATAGGATATCTTTGTATGCCGATGACATCATCCTTTTTCTGACCAGGCTTAAGGACAGTATTCCCAATCTAATCATATTAATTCAACAATTTGGAGAGTTCTCTGGATATAAAATAAATTTCTCTAAATCATCACTGTTATTTTTAAATAAAAATGAACGTCTGACACCAACTATAAAGACACCGTTTACAAATGCAAAAAATGGTTTCACTTATTTAGGGGTTCAAATTACACCTGAAATCAAAACTATTGTATCTTCAAATTATGACTCGCTAACAGAAAGAATAACCGAGACATTAAACCGCTTGACAGTAATGCCAATTTCAATGATCGGCCGTATTAATATAATTAAAATAGATATATTGCCAAAATTCCTGTACCTTTTTCAATCAATCCCACTCCCGCTTCCTAAATGTTTTTTTGATAAAATTAACAATATTCTTGCTAAATTCATTTGGAACAATAAAAAGGCTAGGCTACGATTGAAGTTGCTTTACTTGCCGTATGAGAGAGGTGGTCTTCGTCTTCCAAACCTGCGCTGGTATTATTGGTCTGCTCAATTACACTCTGCCTCGTTCTATTTTGGCTCAGGCATTCTTCCAGCTTGGGTAAATATTGAGCAAGTAACCACATCAGAATTGCCCCTCAAGCTATATCTATATTCAGCAGATCTTAAAACATTGAGAGAAAAAACGAAAAATCCTTTTCTGAAAAATGTCATCGACATTTGGTATCGTATACACCAGCATATCGGAGACATCCCTGCTTTATCTCGTTTTTCTCCTATATGGGGAAACAATGATTTTATACCAGGTAGAGGTGATGGTGGTTTTAAGCTTTGGGCAGCCAAGGGTGTGCAATGTGTAGGGGACCTATACAGAGATGGCAACCTACTTACCTTTGAGCAAATATGTAAGGAGTATAGTATACCAAAAAAGCATTTTTTCAAATATTTACAACTGAAACATTTTATATTATCAATAAATAAAGATTTAATGTCTGAGCCACCTTTGACAAATCTTGAAAACCTAATCATTACAAATCTGGCTAAAACGGGTCTAGTATCTTTGTTTTATGGGACTTTGGTATTTTATGAAAAGGAATCATCCAAAGACAGATTAGAAGCATGGAAAGTCGATACTGGAGAGAATATACCTGAAGAAGAATGGGAAGTGGCATGCTTAAAGGCACAGCAAAATACAATTATTACAAGATTGAAATTGCTCCAGTATAAATGGCTAATGCGAACTTATATCACCCCAGTAAAGCTGAATACAATTTATCCTAATATTCCAGATATTTGTTGTAAGTGTTTAGAGGAAAAAGGGACACTGTTCCACTGTGTTTGGGAATGTTCCAAAGTACAACTTTTTTGGCAGAGTGTGATGAGGGCCATTTCCCAGATAGTAGCTAAGAATGTTCCCCTGCAAGCAAAACTTTGTATCCTAGGTATATACCCTGAAAATTTGGTCGTTAATTCTACACAGTCAGTGTTGATTGATTTTGGGCTTCTTCAAGCTAGAAGATTGATCGCTCTTTTCTAGAAAAATATACAGTTGCCCTCTGTAAAGTTGTGGTTGAAGGAGATTGCAACGTACCTTGCACTGGAAAGACTTACATATATTGTTAGAGGGAAAAGAAAACAGTTTATTAAAGTGTGGAAACCTTTTTTGGAATTTTTAGAGGATGAGAATGTCACACTAACTTAAAGATCACCATTACTGCTGCTTTTTCAGTTATTTATTTATTTATTTATTTTTATTACTTAGTTTTATTTGTACAATTATTTAATTTGTTTTGCATCTTTTGATTGATTTGTTGTATTGCACATTTAATACATTATTTGTATTGCTGTATGTTTTCTATATGTGAAAAACTTAATAAAGTATTGTTTAAAAAAAAAGAAAACAGGCCATGAACTCTCCTGTGTTTGTAGAAACTCCAGTCCACTTGGTGGCGGTAACTAATAGTATTCATCGTGATTTTTTTTTGTTTTTTAAAATTTAGTTTATACGGTACCGCTGACTGCTACATCATATCCGTGCAGCAAAACAGACCGAAAGCAGAAAATGCAGAAAATACATGTTATGTACTTCTTTACAAATTATGTACAGTATGTATGATGTATGTATATCTTGTTTGAATTTATTCAAGAGTGTGGATCTTTTACTGCAGAGTTTGAATAAGTAAAAATTAGGGCTGGGCAAGTTAAAGTGATGGTTCGGAGTAATTTACCCTAGGGTCCTTTGCACCATGACCTCGAGCCAAACACCCCCCCAGAAGCTTTTTTCACCTGGGTCTAACATTGGGCGAGTTAGCGTAGAGTAGCGTTAGCCGCTGAATAGCTTAGCGCGGGGCTAATGGACCCACATTTGTATCTCTTAAATGACCCCACTAATAATGCCCGAAATGATACCAAAGGTCTACACTAGTATATATAGGTTATGCACTCATAAAACGATGGATTGGAAAGTTTGTAAGTACACCAGAAGTTTATGTAAATAACACTTGCCTGCTGGCTTCTGCTCTCTGCTGTTGTTGTTGCTGCTGTGAGACGAGTGCTTAGGGACGTCTACAAATTACAACACCGAAAAGAGATGCAACAAAAATATTTTTTAATTTAACTTATTTTTTAAAGTAAGTGCTGTAATATAACTAGCAGGAGACAAGTAATAAATGAGGTAAGTTTGGAGACATTACCTTATTTAATCATTAAATTAATACATATTTTTGTTGTATCTCTTTTCGGTGTATTCATTTGTAGACAGCCCTAAGCACTCGTCTAACTGCAGGTAGCAGCAGCAGCAGCAGCAACAGAGAGCAGAAGAGAGCAGGCAAGTGTTCATAAACTTCTGGTGTACTTACAAACTTTCCAATCCATCGTTTTATGAGTGCATAACCTATTTGTACTAGTCTAGACCTTTGGTATCATTTCGGGCATTATTAGTGGGGTCATTATAAACGTGGGTCCATTAGCCCCTGCGCTAAGCTATTCAGCGGCTAACGCTACGCTAACTCGCCCAATGTTAGACCCAGGTGAAAAAAGCTTCTGGGGGGGTGTTTGGCTCGAGGTCATGGTGCAAAGGACCCTAGGGTAAATTACTCCGAACCATCACTTTAACGCGTTATTATCGCGTTAACTCATTAATTAATTAATTTTATCGCGCATTAACGCCGTTTTTATTATTTCTTTTATTATTATAAAAGTCTGTTGCTCACAGGCTTTTTTTTGCAAAAGTCTGTGATGACTGCTGCCACGCTTACAGGAACCGGAAAAGAAAAGAACTGGTGGATAAACAAGCCAACAAACATGGAGTAGGGTACAGAACTTTTGCATTGCCATTTTCATTTTAAAGTTCTTCCACAAGGCACAGTCGACAGAACCAAAGTTATTTGTAACCACTGCAAGGTTGAATTTTCTTATCACGTACTTCCAGTCTGAAATATCACCTAAATGCAATACACACCGCTGGTACCAGCAAATCATTCAACGAAACAAACAGTGACGCGAGGCGTGGGAGATGTATAGATAAACAAAGGCAAGAGAAGCTAACAAATGCCATAGCCAAGCGAATAGCTACTATGCAGGCCCATTAGTGTTGGTACTGAACATAGACTGGTTATGCTACTCCCTGATAAAAGAAAAAAATATGTTCTGCTGTTATCTCAGAAATTGCCTGTTTTAATGTTATGATTGTGGCTCAGGATTTTGTGGGAAGTTTTATTTTATATATAACAAACAGGATAACATTAATGCCCTGGCAGTGGCAGTAAGCTTTAATTTTGTATTTGCTTTGATTACATTGTTTATGTTGAGATTTACACTAAATATTTTATTTAATTGCTACTGTATAAACAAAATGCTGATGTTAAGTGTTTGCAGAACAAATTGTATGGCACTTTCGTTCATATGGCAGAACATTTTAAATAAAATTGCGCTATACACTACTTTTGAATTCATTATTGGATTTTGCGTATAACAATGCGATTAATCGCGATTAATCAGGGAAATCATGCGATTAATCACGATTAAAACTTTTAATCGTTGCCCAGCCCTAGTAAAAATACATGTTCAGTTCATCAACGCTGGGAGCACAGGTTTAAGAGAATGGAGGTTAGCTTGGAATAATGTTTAGGGACCATCCTGTAAAACCTGCCCCACTAGATTTTTGGAGGATTTTTTCCACTTCACATATAAACTTAAAGGTCCTATATGTAATATATTTACTGTATTAAATCAAAAACTGACCACAATGTGTCATCAGATATTAAGGAAACATGCTAAGTTGAAATACTATCTTTTCTGACAACAATGCTACACTTTTTGTTACACGCAAAATAAATTGAGACACAGCCAGTGAAGTGATTCCGAATGGTCCTAGCTAACGCTGCCATGCTAACACGATAATGGCTAACGCTACCGGAGGACCAGGCAAGCGGGCCATGGCTGTTTACAACCACCTTGTCAGAACTATGACAGAAACCGCATAATGACTTCCTCATAATGGATGCAATTTAACTTTGGCAAAACAACCGTGTAGCCTGTTTAGCGGCTGTAGCCGACCAACTGTGAGTAATTTTTGAGTGAAGTAATGTCTGGCTATGTGAGACAAGCATCTAGCAACATTGTTGTGGATGCTGCGTTCTCAACCTGGCAACCTCTGTGAACTTCGAGTCTGGGGAGGAGGGGGCTGGGGAAGACGACTCTCTCCAGTATTTTGAATTTGGACTGCAGTAACTATTTATTTATTTTTTTGGCTTTTTATGGCCTTTAATCAACAGGATAGCTTGAAGAAAGGAAAGTGGAGAGAGAGGGGGGACGCAAAGGTTGTATTCGAACCTGGGCCACTGCCAAGGCCTCAGCCTACATGGGACGCACACTCTACTGGGTGAGCTAGAGGTCATCCCAGCAGTAACTATTTTAAACGCTAGCCGTCAGTATTACATATTGCACCTTTAAAGTGAGATTCTGAGACCTGTTTGTCAATATAATGAAAGTGTGTGGACAGAGAAATCATCAATTATCTTTACAATCCTGTACTGGTTTAATCCTTCCTGAAATGTTTTGAGCAACTAGTGCAAATATAAAACCTGACTCAACAGAGTAAAAGACTGAGAAAAACAGCAGCCTGTCTATCTGCTATTGTGATAAGGGAGAAATGCTGACAGCAGCGGACAGTGTTTAGTTTGTACTACACAGTGCTGTTGGGGTTCATCCCTCCACCTCTTTTCCTCAAAATACACTCCACTCTTCCAACAGCTGTCAGCTTTCCCTGACACTGTGGGAACTTATTATTAGGACTCCTCCTGAGTGAGTTTCTAAATAGACTGTTACCAGTAGCTGGTATTTCCTGGACATTAAAACTTGGTTGTGTATGTAATAATGGCATCAACAAGATGGCATTTCATAGGGAGGATAGACCAAAGGGGAGCTCAAGATACTGGCTGTTTGTCTTATTTCTTTATGGAAATTATTGTCGCACTGTTGTATGCACTCAAGTTGATGCTGTGAACCAGGGCTATCTTTTTCAGCGTGCAGAAGTTCAATCTCAATTTGAATTAGGGCTGGGTTAAAATAATCGATCTTTGTTTGAATTATCTGATATTGATTATTAAAATCCCAAACTCGATCTTATAATGTTTCTATGCCTTTTCAAAAATTACTTTAAAGAAACTTTTGTGGGGGTCAATTCTTAATGTAATCATTAACCTGGTGCAATTTAAAAGTATTTGAGGGTTGCATAAATTCTCTGAGAATCTCTTTTATATCCAATATAATATATATATATATATATATATATATATATATATATATAAATAATAATATATATATATACATATATATATATATACATATATATATTGATATTGAATCTGAAATGTCATCAAATCAGGACCTTGTGAATCAGAATCGAATCATTGGCGATACTCAGCCCTACTTTGAATAGCAAATCAAGGCAGGTTTAGGTAGTTAACATCCATGGTAATGATAATCCTCTACACACACACTGATGCACTGACAGGAACTAGACCACAGAGCTGAAAATCTGACCTAACTGAACAAACGTCAATCACAGCAGGTTACACTGACCTCCTCTGTAAGGTCATTCATTAACCATTCGGGTAAAGTCACACTGAATAAGTTGGATGTTTTAAATTGTTCGCCACTGCATGTATGCTCCCACCAGTCCGTGTCTTTCTGAGCGTGTGTGCGCCTGGGATGGCTCCAACGCTCCGAGCCGCTCATGTTCAGCGGTGGAATGTAACTAAGTAAATTTACTCAAGTACTTTACTTAAGTACAAATCTGAGGTGCTTGTACTAGAGTCTTTTCTTTTCATGCAACTTTCTACTTTCACTACATTTCAGTTCACTTACATACTTTTACTTAAGTAACATTTTTAATGCAGGACTTTTACTGTAACCTAGTATTTTTACAGTGTGGTAGCCTATTAGTAGCCTACTTTTACTGAAGTAAAGGATCTGAAAACTCCTTCCACCATGCACTTGTTCCCAACAATTCCCCTGCTGCAATATCACACCAAATCTGCTTCATATTCAACAGTTCCCTTTATGAGTGTTTTAAAGTTTCACACTGTTAAAGCGATGACAGTGTTGCCACAGAAACGTTACCTGGCCAGGTCTAAGAAGGAGTCTGCGGTCTCCTTGTTGCTGCTGACGCTCTCCAGCCCCAGGCTGTTGGTGTTCAGGGCTCCTGCGCCCACGCCGGGTTTGATAATAAAGGCCAGGGCCACCCCGATCCCCGAGGCGATCAGCGTGGTCACCAGGAAGTAGGCGACCGCGATGCCCCCCAGCTTGCCCAGGGAGCGAGTGTCCAGGCTGGCGGCGCCGGAGACGAGGCTGCATACGACCAGGGGCAGGATGATCATCTTCAGCATCCGGAGGAGCATCTCTCCGGGGAAGGCGAAGTAGGTCATCTGCGCCTTGGTCAGGTCCATTTTGCGGACCATCATCCCGAGCCCGATGCCCACCAGCACCCCCGACACCGTCATGATCACCAGCAGGTTCTTTCCCAGGAACTCCATCAGCTTCTCCCTGAAGCTCTTCCGCGCGCTTTTCTCCAGGATCCGATCGGTGGACGCCGAGCTGGGCATGTGCCCGTTGATCGCGCTCTTTTTCTCCATATTTTTCCTCTTCAGAGCGGCGTGGGAAGCTGAGTCCGGTCCAGGCAGCGTTGGTTGGATGCACACACACACGCACACACGTTGGGCGCACGCACTCAGCTGTGTGAAGAGCTGGTCTGGTGTGTGTGAAGGCTGAGCGCAGAGTGGAGAGAGAGCCAATGGAGAATGAGCGACGACACAAAAAGCCATTGGAACATGCGCACAGAAGCCGGTACTTTATAGCAAGAGCAAATGATGCAAGAGCAGGAGCGATTGCCAGCCAAGCGCTCTGGCAATGTGGCACGCTTTCCTTCCCTGTGTTCTGAATAAATGGGATGATAAAATCTGCAGGAGAAGACTTCCCAAACATAGCCAACGGCACTTTTTCTGTTTCTTCTTCTGATCTTTCTCTCCTTTTCTCTGTCCTTTATAGGATATAAACTAAAAATATCTTATATATCATTTATTATCTCATTTACCAAAAGCATCAGATCGATGGATAGTTGTCCTCAGTGTAATGCTTTCACAAACCTGTCAGCAGGGGCGTAGCACCAAATTCTGGGCCATGTAGAAAGGCATTGTCAATGGGCCTCTCCCCGCAACCACAGCTATTCATTCTAGCATCTTCGACACCGTTTCATGCAGCTGGACAGCTGCAGTCATGTCAGTACTTGTCTTTAGCTAATAATGAAATCAGACTGCAAGAACACTGAAAAGCTGCAACGTGATGTGTAAGAAACTTACACAGATTTAATTCATTGATCAAAGATGCAAGTGCACTGAAAAAAGTCTAACATTGCTATTGTCCGTTTAATGTGTATTTTCTCATTGGAATAGCTTACAAGTATTAGTTTTTTTTCATTTAATGTAAACGTTCTAGTTTATGTTTATGGTTGAATACATTTTTTTATATGGATACAATATAAATTGGCAGCGGGACATTAAACAGAATTTATTCATTTGATCAGAGCATTTTATTAGATTAAGCATGATTTGCACATGCGCATTGTTGAGTTTGAGATCCCGCTCTCTGACCTGTTTACATCTAAATAAAGGATTTAAAAAAAAACGTCCGTCACAGAATAACCTGTTGGGCTATATACTGTCTATGGTTGGGCTGCGGCCTTGACGGTACACTCCAACAGACCCCTCCAGCCAGGCTGCGACACAGAAGAAAAACATGCAAACATTTTTACCTTACCAGTATGGTAGGTAAAAACAATAAACTTTGTCTACCGTTAACATTTTTTTCCAAGTATCCCTGACTGGCCTTGACTCTGGCCGTAATTTCAGCACTCACACTTGATAGCATGTAAATTATAAGATAGCACTAACGTTAGCATTCTTCATTCAAATTATAACGTTAACGTTAGGTTACGTTAGCCATCCTCTGGTTGTGGGTGAGTAATGTTATCACAGTTCTCTAGCTAACTAATAAATGCAAACTATAATTTCTAAATGCATTTTGTGGGTGCACTGACGTTAGCTAAAGTTACCACGTGTAAGTTAGTTAACGTTATGTTCGTGAATTAAAATGCATTTGCTCTGCTGAGTGTTTTTAATAGTTAACAGTGGCACGAAGAGCCTAGAAAACGTTTATTTGCCGACATTACTGTCTTTAAGAGCCCTGCAGGCTCTGTTTTAAAGCTAGTGAAGATCATGGCATCAATTAGTACCAACCATGACATGCTAGCTTGTCAGGAAGGGGGGTAAATAACGCTCAAAAGTTAGGCTTTTTTTGTTTGTTGTGTTTTTGACACTTGACATGTGGTAGTTAATCCCCAGGTTCAAGCTGCAAACTTGACTGATGGTTACTTCTGCTGTTAATAGCATGAGGGCATATGTGATCTTTTATTTACACTCCTAATTATCTTGTGTTCAGTATTTCTCAGCCATAATATTACAAGGCCCAGCTAATTCTAGCTGGTAATGTTAGTTTAGTGTTTAGTGTTAATGTTAGCTACACTGTTACATGTGGTAGAAATGTACCAAAATGCCAGCTTTTCTAAAATCATAAAATAAAGTATGTATCTATTTATGTTAAATGTTGGGTATTCTTAATTTGTGCATGATGTTAGTAGCTAATACACTTTGATGGCTAACAGCTAAAACTAAATCATGTTTTCTCTTTCAACTTCAGGGAAACAGCCACCTATCAGTTGTGTTCCTGCTGTGCAACTTATTTGGAAGCTCCTGCCAGTGATCATTGCTTGTGGTAAGTTCTATTTACAATGTCATGAAGGCATTTGTGATAATTAGGCCATCCTCCTAAGTTGGCTGGGGAAAGTATAGAATCTTCTCTCATCCGGGAAATTGTCTACCAGATCTACTAAGTAAAACTAAATGTAAATTAAAAATTAGGTGTGGTCTGCTCAGTTAACTAAAGGTATCTTTTCTATCTCATGTTTCCTCAGTTATCCGTGCATGTGGAAATGTAAAGACTGTGACAATTCATATTGAAGAAGATCTGAATTTCTGAAACACTATAACCTTCGGCATTATGGACGGGACCGTGCTTACCGCTGTACTTATGAGAATTGCCCATGCACATGCAGGACATGGAACACTCTACTGACCCATCTAAGCAAATCCCATCCTGCTCAACAGAAAGATAGCTTTTCACAATTCTTCAAGTGCCACATTTGTGACAACAATCTACTTTCTACTGAGACAGACTATTTTCGACACATTGGGAAACATTTGAAAAGTCATGAATCGTTATACTCATACAAAACCAATCTATATATGGAGCTTTCAATACTCACAAATGGAGAAAACATACCCCCCCTATTAAGTGTAAAGCTGCGTCACTCATTCCTTCTTATCACGTCTCTGCCTCCCCTCTGTCTCTCTTACTCAGGGCACCATGGCAGATATTGCAACTGTTCGATTGCTGATCATCTTGAATGAAGACAACAGTGTAAGAATGGAGCTACGCAATGGGATTCCCAACTCACTGGAAGAGCTCATTGAAGAGGTCAAGATTGCATGTGGATTAGGAGGACACATAAGGCTGCAGTACAAGGACACTGATTTTGGGAACATATTTGTGAATCTGACATCTACAACTGTAATTAAGGATCTCTCAGTTATCAAAGTTGTCCAATTAGACCCTGATACCACAACTATTGTCTTGTACCCAGTTGGTCCCACAATGAGTAGCATCCCTTCAGGTGGACAGGACAGTGAAGATTCCTCCTCAGGATCTGCACAAACAGATGACACCATACTTCTTAGCAGCTGTTCCTCAGACTCATTAAGAACACAGCAGTGGCCAAAAGTATTCCCAATCCCACCTTTCTCCTATGACACAGAATGTCAACTAGAGAGGGGGAATGAGGAGTACACAAGAAGCAAATCTAGGCTGACACCCTGCTCAAAAATGCTATCAGACATACTGGAGAAACTGGCTGAAAAAGTCTACACACACAAAGCATACCCTACAGATGCTGACTTCAGCGATGTTGCTGAGGCACTGACAAGGAAGAACCCCTGCCTGAGAGAACCAGGGTCTTTCAATGAGAGCAATGGATGGAAACAAAGACTCAAGGTAAAAATGGCCAACTACCGGACTCTACTTAGGGCACATGGAACATCTGCAGAGCTCACTGTGAATTCTTTGAAATCCAAGTCTCCAGAGGAGGCCTACCCAGCAAAGAATTTGAAGAGACCTAGACGAGCTGAGGTCAACCATTTTCCACCCTTGCCAAGTGGTGAGACTCCAGAAAGCCTGGAACAAGAGAAGATTTCCCTGCTGGCAGAATTACAGCAAAGAAACAACAGACAAGCAATAAAAGAAAAGATGGCAAAGACATTTGGATATCGGAGACAAGAAATTGTGCATAGGAAGCTGAGCATTGACGACGTCTTCAAGAGATGGCCTGCACTTTTTCAGATGGAAGAGGTAGGTATTTAGATGCAAAGCACCTTAGATGCATTAGTCACCCATTAATTTACTCACTTAATTGTTGGCCTGTAGTGGAGTTTCATAGGCATGGCACTTTGTCTAAGACCAGTTCAATCCATGTGAGCAAATGTCTTATAGCTTACAGTTGAACATTTTTAGACCTAACTGTTGATTCACTTATGAGTTGTTGTTTTTGTTATGTGATAATTTGGTTAGGCTGTGCTGGTGATTCCGTTTTGTTTTCACCATCTTAAAAACTTCTTAACTTCTTTCTGTATGCTCTACTTTTTAGATCAATGCGATCATGCGAATCACAACAGTTCCCTTGGAGACAAAGTTCTTGGCGCAGTTGGACAAACACTCAAACTGCTGGAGGTCATCAGGAGCAAGGGAGGAGTTGTGAAAGAGAAGACCACCAGGACCTTGCAGGTTTTAGATGAGGTATCTATGAATAAGGTGTGTATCAGTGGGATCCATGGCTGAATAGTTGTTGTTTTTTTGTAA
This sequence comes from Perca fluviatilis, assembly GCF_010015445.1. Classification (NCBI taxonomy): domain Eukaryota; kingdom Metazoa; phylum Chordata; class Actinopteri; order Perciformes; family Percidae; genus Perca; species Perca fluviatilis. Next base: position 30,621,453 of record NC_053130.1, on the reverse strand, counting down.
ATGTTTAATTTTAATTAATAGTAACTGTTCTTACTCAGACTGTGGACATCACCATCAGAAGAGAATGCATCCTCAAATCTCTGATGATCTACCTGGGCGAACCTGTTGAGCACCTTATCAAAGAATACCAGGTAAGGGCATCTCTCTCACTTGCTCACACAGTTAACACCTACAGACTAACATGGTCATAGTCTAGGTATTTCTAGCCATGTGTAATAAATAGGGGTGTGACGAGAAACTCAGCTCACAAGACGAGATTTTAACACTATTTATAAGAAATCTTTGATGCTGAATTATGACTGAATTTTGAGCAGTAAACACTTTATCTCCTGCATTCTGGTGAATTTTTCTGCACCAATTTATGATGGAAATGTCTTTATTTATGTAAGGGGGAAACACAATGTGGCAGATGACAATTCAAAACCTTACACTATAACAGAATATAATGCAGTAATGCTCTCAGGCCGGCTACACTGCGTGGCATGAGCGTTATATCAAAGCGTTTATATCAAAACCTAGAGACTTTCAAACATCAACATGTCATTTATTAATATGTATTTGTGTCAAAATGACATATAAACATCTTTTCCTAGCTGGAAAAACCAAACTCTGGTCAGGCCAATCACATCGTGTATAGAGTCGGTGGTTGGGCTTATGGCTGCTGCTGGGAACAGCGGTCTTCTGGAAGACTTGGAGTTATGCTTTTCTTTGAGAAAAGAACAAAGAACGGCACTGAAGTCATTCTTACAAAAGGAAGATGTGTTCGGAATTTTGCCAACCAGATACGTCAAAAGTTTAATCTATCAACTAGCTTCGCTACCTTCTTCCTTGCTCTGCCTGGTTGTAGCGATATCCTATTGCGTGCAAAGGGAATTTGAAAGACAACTGTTTATCCCGCCCCTCGGATTGAGCTCTGTCAATGGAGAGTTCCCTCTTGGCTTGTCAGGCTAAATGCAATGCACAAGTTATGGAGGACCAACTTCCTGTAGGTGGCTGTTGAAATGGGAACGGTTGTATCTTGGCAATTTTTTTTTTTTTTTTCTTGGCAAGTTATTCCGATTTACATAAAACTTAGAACGTGTGGTCTTCATGTGATATTGAGCTGCCCTCTATACTCTAGCCACACCCATGTACACAGACAGTGTTGTATAAAGTACTAGAAAGCAATACTTGAGTAAAAGTACAAGTATCGTACTAGAAAAAGACTTCGGTAGAAGTGAAAGTTACCTTTTAGAATATTACTTAAGTAAAACTCTTAAAGTATCTGATATATACTGTACTTAAGTATCAAAAGTAATTTTCTGATATTTAATGTACTTAAGTATCAAAAGTAAAAGTAAAAGTAAAAGTTGTTTTTTTTAAAAGCAAGCGGTTATTGTGGCTTTCTTATAGTAAAGCATAAAGCATATTCAGGGACTTTTCAGGCACAATTCTCTTAAGTTCAAAGAACAAACAGCATATGTTTAGAGCTGACATCAATGTACAGAAACATTTCTTGCAACACGGGTGTATGACGTTATCTTCACCACTACCCGGTTCACCGAGTTCACCACTATTGTCGGGGTGGTCGCAGGGCTCAACATAAAAAAAAATCCCCACTGGCCCCTGGGGCCAGTAGATCAGAGTTTTGCTGGCCCCTTCTACATTTTTACTGGCCCTGAAAGAAATATCATAGGTGTGATTGGAAAAGGACAAAAAAGCAGGAAAAAAGCTAGCCACTGCCACTGGATGTTGTGCCATTAGCAGCAAAGCTAGACCAGGGGTCATCAACTACATTCAAATAAAGAAAATAAAATTATACCTAATACGCATCATCTTGTCATCTTGATATTTTCACTTTCTTACTAAATTAATGCTATATTTTTTACATTAGTAAGCAAACCCCTAAAAACATGGAAAATCCATAATGATAACTAGATAGGCTGCTTAACTAGAAAATGATCTCAGATTAGTCCTGTATGCCTAATTTGAAATAAGACGATTCTGTTGCTAAATAATACAACTGGCAACATCGTCAACAATGAAGAATGCGTCATTCACGTGCATATTAAGTAGCCACATGTATTTGTTTTGGTCTTTAAATACATCCATAGGTTTACCGCTCCAGCGAGAGGATGGCTCGTTTAGAAATCAGCTACGTTTACAAGAGTTTGTCCAAAGTTCAAGATTGGTTGCAAATTAAGACAAACAGTTAGACTACAAACTACATCTTTCATTTTAGCTTGTTTGTAAAGTCGCTGTTTGCAGAGTAGAGCTGTGTTTGCACAGCGCGGTGGACGAGAGTGGACAGCCAGACAGAGCAGACTGAGATATCGGTTTCTACGTGTTTCTGCCTGTAGAACAGGTACGTGGGTTATTGATAAGTATTGACTCTTTAATCATGGAGGTTTTATTGTAGGCTACCTACTTACAGTAACGAGTGTAGCGTTAGTTCATCTGCGCCATCGGCGGTAAATAATCCTCGGTAACGTTTCCAGTCAGTAGGCTACATGGTGCTGCGTGAAGTAACGCACACACCAGTCACTGTGGCTGCAACCAGCCCGACATACGTATTTACTGGCCCCGGGCGGGCCATCGGGCCATTGCTTATGTCGAGCCTGGTGGTCTACGATAACGGGAGGTCCTCCAGTAGGTGCTCATGCTTCCATGGCGGTTTGCAACAAACAAGCGCTGAAATAGATACAAATAGATATACATTTTATCTAGGAAATGTAGTGGAGTAAAAGTGAAAGTTGACATAAATTTAAATAGCGAAGTAAAGTACAGATACGTGAAATTTCTACTTAAGTACAGTAACGAAGTATTTGTACTCCGTTACATTACAACACTGTACACAGACCACGCCCCCTTTCATACCTTGTGAACTGTTTAAGGTAAACTCTTGAGTTTACCTTAAAGAGATCCTTTTTAATTGGTGACAGTTTGCCCTGCCCCATTTAATAAATAATGACCCATTTCTTACACTATTGTGTGAGGTATCATTGAACTCAGCAGAGAGTTCCCATTTCAATGCTGACCATTTGCAGTGTCTGAGTGCCGCGCAAATGCACGGCCGCAAGGAGCACTGTCCGCCAGTACCCCCAAATGCAAGAAGGCGAGGGCCCTTTCATCGCTGCTTACAGCTTTAATGAGGGCCCGAGCACATAAGTGCGAGGCACCTATTGTTTTTGTAAGGATTATTATTATTCTGAGCGTTGCTCGCATTTTTGAAGGGCTTAGCATGCTGGAAAACTCAACATAATTTACACACGTCATTACGTCAACCTGCGAATGCACGTTATCTGTTTTACTGTGTGAGAAAATTGTGTCGCGTGTGAAAAAATGTGAATTGCGTGAATCTCATGAGACAGCTTTTAACCTGACGAGAAATCTCGTCACTTTTAATCTAGTCACACCCCTTGTAATAAACATTTGTTTGATTTGCACTTATTTAAGTTTTGAAAGTTTAGAGTTTATAAGAGCTTGGCACATTATGATCTAACATGAAATCTGGAGATTTTGGAAACTATAACGTATTTCTATTCTTTTTCTTTATAATGCAGGAAAATGAGGCTGAAGAACTGGAGGAGACAACCATGGCGATCTTTATCACTGGGAAAGAGGGTCCTCTCCATCCACCCAAAGACATTAAAATTGTCATTGAAGGAACAGAGGTCCTGAACGAGTTGCCCTCGGTTGCAACAGCTTTTGCCATGGTCTTTGGGCTCATATACACACTCAACCTAAAATATCCGAAAAGGCTGCAGTTCACCTTTGAATTTGTGCAAAAGGTCCTGATGGAGCTTGATGGAAAAAAGATGACCCCAAAAGTCAATAGACTGAGCACCCAGCTGTACAGCACAGAGTAGGCAGAGCAGAATTACACAGACTTGCTTGATTTTATTTTCCATATGTGGTTACATTTTATATTCTACAGCCAAGACTTTGGATCCTTTTTATATGAGGTTGCACTTACAAGGCTGCATTTTCACTGCAGCATTTACAAATGTGGCTGCCCAAGTTCGAAAAACCTACCTCAAAGGCCGAAGTAGGCAGATTGTTCTCAAATGTGTAGAAGTGACTTTCAAGACTTTGGATCCTTTTGTAAGAGGTTGAACTTACATGGCTGCATTTTCACTGCAGCATTTACAAATGTGGCTGCCCATGTTCGGAGACTACCAGCCTCAAAGGCTGAAGTAGGCAAAGCGTTCTGGACAACTGGAGAGACTAATTGCAGCGTATGCACAGATTTGTAAGAAAGAATTTAGATTTTCAGACCAATGGAGAGGGCCAGGAGCTTGAGAACTGGAGAGATTCACACAAGTCATCTTAAAAGCCTTGAAGAAAATCATTTGGATAATGTTTCCTGTCAGAAAAATGTTCCTATTTTAATGTTTCTAACTGGTGATTCCATCAAGTGACTGATACTTAAAGTCACCAACTTTGTGGGCTCAGAGTTTTGTTTGAGCTATTATTGTAGAGCTTACAGCTCTGAATCAGAAACTCTGTCAGTGTAGGAGTTCCACTGTTCACTGTCTGAGGAGCAGTTACAGGATTTGTCGCTGGTGTTCAGCTGAAAGAGACTGTTCATCATCATATACATTTGTCACATTTGTCGCTGTCATAATATCATTTAATTGTATTTTAGGATGTTTTAGGGTGAAATGTGTTCTGTCAGGAAAAACCTTCCTAATTCAATATTACTACAAATGTGATGTCATCAAGTGATGATTTGAATTATGTAACAAATGTGTGGGCTCAAAGTATTTTTGTGTAAGCCATTACATTAAATGATGAAGATCAACTAAACACAAATATATGTCCCGGTAAATTTGCCATGGGTACTGCACGATGTCTTAGGAGTTGTGCTACTATTCATGGCTCCATGATTTGTCTTCTGATGACATAGTCTTGTTTCTGGTGTTCAGCTGAAGCACACTGTTTATCTTCATACATTTGAAACAGATGTTCAATGTTATCAATTTATTGAACAATACATATAAATGTGTTCTAAAGGAAAGTGTTCTGAATAGTCATTGATCAAAATGTATTAAAAGGATTTTTTTTTTTATTTGATTTACTATACATTTCAATTAAGGACAACTGTTATTTTTTGATTTGAGACAACCTAAAATAATTAATTTACTTGGATCTATAAATAATTGGTTAGTTAAAATAATTAGTTTGTTCCAACCTATAAATAATTAGTCTGATCCAACCTTTAAAAAGTGGTTGCATGGAGTTAAACTTTTCAGGTTAAACTAAATTAAATTATTTAATTCAATCAAAGTCAATGTTAAATATTTTGTGTGATTGATTACTTCAATTTTTTAAAGTTGATCCAAGGTTGTTGTTTTTTCAGTGTGTGAGATGAGATTTAGCCATCAAGCAAGCAAGCTGTCAGGTCTACAGGCTGAGAGATGAGTAGCATATAGCTGCAGCACCGGAGGCTGCACTTTCAGGACCACGTTTTCATGATCGCAATTCTAGGACCCTAACTGGAGGGCGGGTCTTGCAAAGAAAGCGAGTGGGATTCATAATAACGTGACAGGATTGCATTTCCATCAAAATGGAAGAAGAGCTCGTCAAGCCAAGTGTGAGTAACATTACTGATTGTGAATTACGTTATTTTCATTTGTTTAACTCTTACTGTGAAAACAGTTGGTGTCTTGAATTCGACAGTAAAGTAACGTTAGCTGTCTAGCCAAAGTGTGAGTGAGTTAACTAACATTAACGTTAAAAGTCTTAAAGTTCCTAACGTTACAATCATTGTTAGCTTATGATAGCTTGCTAACTGTTAGCCTAAAGTATTTGTTTAATAAAACTAACGTTTTAGCTATCTTTGGTGAGCCCAACCAGGTGTATTATATTACTTGTTAACTTTATGACTATTCATTATAACCAGCACATTACTTCAAAAGATGATAAAAGGCTGTCCTTATGGTCTTCACTGTCTTCAGTGTACATGAAATGTTAATGTTCATTGTATACCTGGGACACTTTATCATCACAGGTATTTTTGACACAATGCCATGACATCTTTATCAACTATTTACTAATATGTAAATTTTAATACTTCTTAAAACCTTAATTAATAAGTAGTAATGAATGCATTTTTTTTAAGTGTTACCAATATTTTTATAACCCATCAATGATTATGTTGTCCACTTACTATTTCAGTGAAGTGGAGGAATTCTGCACGATTGGAAAAACAAATGAGAAAAGAAGAAAGACCACTCAATTAAAAGGTAGTGCTCTTACCTACTTCATAATGTGGAAAAGTCAAATGTTAATAAAATGTCATTTCTATTGTTTTCTTGCATCTCTGTCTCTCTCTCTTGCAGGAATCATTGAGACTGTTGAAAGTGTTTGATTATGTGAAGAACAGAAACAGCAGACAATAAATAATTAAAACTGTCATTCTCCTGTTTGTCTGTAGTTCATGTGGAAATGCCAACATTTCAATTCAATTCAATTTTATTTATAGTCTCAAATAATAAGAGTTATCTCAAGACACTTTACAGATAGAGTAGGTCTAGACCACACTCTATAATTTACAGTGACCCAACAATTTCAATAATTCCCCCAAGAGAAAATTAAAAAATTAAAAACTTTTTGACTTAGTCGCTTGCTTTTTTTTTCTTTGTTGGGGGGTGGGTTGTGAAATTTGTTTAGTATGTTGTTTTCAATGTAAAGGTGCAGTAGGTAAGACTTATAAAACTAACTTCCTGTCATATTTGCTGAAACTGACCTTATGTTCGAGTAGAACTACATGAAGCAGGTAATTTAAAAAAAATCCAGCTCCTCTGGCACCACCTAAAGCCTGTAGTGCAACTTGCAAAAATCCACAGCTCCCTGTTCAGATGCACCAATCAGGGCCAGGGGGGGTGTCTAACTGCTCTCAATCACTGCTCATGCACACGCATTCATTCTCCCTTGTGGGGAGCTTAGGAGACTGTTTTGGGCTTTAGAGGAAAGGGGGGAGGGACTGAGAAGTTGTCGATGTTCAAATTTTTTGGCTAAGTCCTGGATCTTCGCAATCCTTTAAATACATTTAAAAAGTACAGTATATCTCTATTTTACCTGTTAATATCGCACAACATGCAACTCTTAGCAACCAAGTTGAAATGCAAGACATATTTGGACAGAAAATAGCTTTTTGGTGAAATGAACCTTTTAACATATGAAAAACTAGGGTCCTGGAAATGCGATCAGATAAATGCGGTCCTGGAAATGCAGCCACCGGTACTGCAGGAACATAGTACTGTGAGAGATGGAGGGATGGATGACCAGCTCTGTGCCTCCTGCGGGTGCTGCTGCTCGCTCTTTTTCCACCTTTTCTTTTTTATAGAGGCAGTTAGAAGAGGTGGAAGAAGTATTAAGATCCTTTACTTCAGTAAGTACTAATAGGCTACCACGATCTAAAAACACTCTGTTACAAGTCATGTATTGAAAATGTTGTAAGTTTCATCAGGAAAATGTACTGAAAGTATTAAAAGTAAAAGTACTCAATGCAGAAAAATCCTTACATTTTAGAAACTGGAAACCATCCAAACAGTTCAGTGTTTAATGGTCTAATCATTTCAGTTGTAAATGTAGGGTATATATTGTTGGGTAGTTTAATTTATAATAAACATGTGTTTTGTGTCTAAAATCTTAATTTGTAAAGTAACTAGTAAGTAAAGCTGTCATGTAGTGCAGTAAAAAGTACAATATTTCTCTCTGAAATGTAGTGGAGTATAAGTAGAAAGTGGCATGAAAAGAAACGACTCAAGTAAAGTACAAGTACCTCAAATTTGTACTTAAGTAGAGTAGTACAGTAGATACATTCCATCACTGGCAGTTAGTGTAGCCTAACTGAAAGGGGGAGATGGATCATTTCATGAAATAATGATTATTTTAGAAAGCATACTGTTCAAAAAGATTCTTTTCTTTTCTGAAGTAAGGACTGATATACTGTATATTGCACATGATGGGATTTAGATTAGTCCAAATGAAAGCTTTGCGTAACTTTTTGATATTAAGCCTCCTGTTATCCTCAAATTTACCAACATCCGTTATCCTTGGGGTCAATTTGAGCCCAGGATTTTAAACCTCCAGAAAATGTTACAGTGAGGTCACAACGGGTTAAAGTGAACAGTGTTTTATCAGATGCCCTTTTATCTTCTACTGGGTCCCCCCAGGGCTGTGTCCTCTCTCCTCTTTTATTTGTTTTATATACAAATGAATGCCAATGCCATCAGGAACGGCGCCACATCATTAAATTTGCGGATGATTCTGTCATTGTGTCTCTCCTCAGCAGTGACGACTCTGAACATGGTCCGGTAGTCAATGATTTTATTGATTGGTGTAAATCCTCCTTTTTAAACATTAATGTGGCAAAAACAAAAGAGATGTGCATTGACTTCAGAAGAAATCCCGCTGTCATTTCCCCGGTTGTAATGGACAATCAACCAGTTGAACTAGTGCAGCAGTACAAATATCTTGGGACTGTGATCGACAGTAAACTGTGCTTTGAGTCCCATGTTGATGCTGTGTGTAAAAAAGCACATCAGCGCATGTATTTTCTTCGTAAGCTTCGCAGTTTCAATGTCGACACTGTTTTTATGAAAATGTTTTACTCTTGTTTTATTGAATCAGTTCTTACTTTTACTTTTATTTGCTGGCACGGGTCACTTTCTATTAAAGAAAAAAATAGAATGCAAGGTATCGTGAAGGTGTGCAGCAAAATTGCGGGCACATCGTTGGATGGCCTTCATGACCTATATAAGGCCAGATCTTTGAAAAAGGCGAGAGCCATCCTGGCTGATTCGAGTCATCCCTTGTGGGGTGAATTTATGTTGCTACCCTCCGGGCGTAGATATAGTCTGCCGCGATGCAGGACAAAGAGATTTAAAAGATCATTCATCCCTGCTGTTATCCCCATTGTTAATAGTATCCTGTGAATCCAAATTTTAATTATGTTATACTGTTGTTGTGTTTCTTTGTTGCTGTTTGGTATTTGTTATTTGTTACTGCTGGCTGTAATGCAAATTGCCCCTCCGGGATAATAAAGTGACCCTTTAACCTTTAACCTTTAATGTTGGTAATTAAAAAACTTTTACCAAATTTTTATGTTGATAGCCTAAACTGGCAACCAGAAAATGTTGACAGCGCCCCCCCTCCCCAAACACACACACACACATCCAGAATACCTATTACGTGACTATTGAAACATATGAAAATCACTACAAAATCTCCCTGATTCAACTTAAATTGAAAAGAAATGCAACCAGACCTTCATCCACAGTCACGTGGGGGCCTGGATTGTAGAGAAAGAGCTAACCGCTGCCCCCACTTGTCCCATACATCCCGTATTGCTGCCAATTTGTCACGAAAACATTGAATGTTTTCAGAGACATAGTGGCTGGAAATATTACCCTTCCAGTTTCAGCATTCCAAAGGCTTGCTGTTGCTTCACTTTTTGACTTGTATACTCCTGCCAAAATGAGCAACCCAATGTAGGCATGGAGGTCTGTCACATCCACATCTTTCCGTGCGTGTGTGCGTGTGTGGGGTGGGGGTAGGGGAATTGAAGATTTTGAAATTGCAACAACTTGCATGAGAAAGTGACCTCAATATCAGCTAAAACAATCTCAGCAAATTTGTGTAAAATGTTCATATTTTCTATGTTTTTTATAGCTAAAACAGCCTGGGGTCAAATTGACCCCAAGGAACACCGATGCGTACAAAATGCATACAGGACATTGAAAATATATCATCATGTTAATTTTATGTTTACCCAGTTGTCCCCATTAAATTAGGAAAAGTCATTCAATATGAAGCAAAAAAAATGATGTCAAGCACTTTTTTAGAGATGTTAAACATTGAATGGGGTCAAATTGACCCCAAGGATAACAGGAGGGTTAATGAACGTCCATTACGTTCAAGCCATTGAAGGTAATGTCAAATGAGTTGCTACAAAGCTAATTAAGACTATCAGCTCCACTCAACTATCTCTGTATTTCTCAGTATGGCAATGTTCAGAAGATTGTGGCATCTGGTGACTTTCCTACGCAGAAACTTATTGAAGATAATTAGGCCTACCTTTTTAATCATCCGTGTCCTCCTTGGCGTGGAGCAGGCTTGTGCACAATTCAGAATTGAATTGAGAATGACTCCTAAATTCCAATTCAATTCTTGAATTTGAATTGAATTTGAATTGATGTCAAAAACAGGATCTAGAATTACTATTCGAATTTGAATTAAAGGAAGCAGAATTGCAATTCAATAAAATTCAAAGAAATTCATATACATAATTTAAGTGAAGTGTTTAACAATGAAGCTTTACAATATATGTCAGATATGATTGCATTACATATTCTATGAACGATATTAGTCTGAACTACTTGTACAGATTACATTAACAGGAAATGTTTTCCTCCAGCAATGAATGTTAAAAGCTCTAGTCACAGAACAAATAGTTAAGTTTGATTTATTGTAATTGTAATTTTGTAGAACATGATGGAACATTTCCATTTCCCAGAATGCTTTACTTTAACCAAGTATTTAAAATTGTTGCCAAACAATGTGAGGTGGACATTTGTTTGAAAGCTTCTTTTCTACACAATTTGATGGTCGACACTGGACTTTTTAAGTTACCTTAAGTACCTTACAACTTCAGATTACAAACGTTTATAGATTTGACACCTGTAATAACAGCGACATGGAAAATAATAGCAGGCCTAAAAGGTCATCTGTACTAGTTCATTTTGAAGAACCAATTCCAACAAGAACACCTGGAAACCACAGAGCCATATGCAAGCACTGCAGTGTTCCAGTCTGTGGCTCCATCAAGGCTACTTCAAATTTCAAAAGGCATCTACAAGTAAGTTAACAGACAGACAATATTTTATTTTGAAAACCATCTCTTGATGGTATTATGCTACTGATATTTGATATTATCAGTGTTGGGGTCACTACTCAAGAACATGTAATACACATTATTCACTTTAAAAAAACATAATGCATTACCTTACTTGTTATTCTCTCCGGATAGTAACTCATTACATTACTGTAGCGCAACACAGCAGGAGACTGGCATACAGCTCATAAAGGGCTTAAACACACCAACTCACAACATAGTAACAGTACCATTAATGTGTTACATTACTCAGTTACAGCCAAATGTGATTATATCATGGCATTACTTCATAAGGAAGTAATGTAAAGTAATCCCCCAACACTGGATATCATATGTGTTTAAAAGCATGCAAGCATACGTTTTTCTTATTACTTATTGTAAATCAAGAAAACAATTCAATTGTGGAATTAATAGAAATATTTGTTCTCTGAAAGAGTGATCTATATTTTGGAACAAAATGTATGCAGGGTTGAGGAGTGACTAGTTAAGTCTAATGAAATTATGTTATTAAATTACAAAATTAAAGTAATTGTATTTAGTTGTATTACTGAGGTAAAATGTGTAATTTAATTAATCAAATCAAAAGGAAATTGCTTTGCATTGATAAAGTAATCCAAATTAAGTAATCCAAACCACATTTAATATGGGTAAGCAATTACACTTCCAAAGTAACCTTCCGAACACTGAATGTATGTGAGATTCAACACATTCTTTCTGTTGTGTGACTGTGTGTAATTTCTTTGAATTGCCATGAATTTAATTCCACTTCCTGTCATTCCAATTCCAATTCAAATTCATGAATTGAATGGAGGCCAATTCTGAAATTCTGAATTTTGCACAAGCCTGGCGTGGAGGAAGTCACTGAAGGCTTTTATCATGTGGACGAGCCGACAGTTTTGTTGTCATTATTTAGAATTCCTCATGGGGGCAGCAGAAACTACATACTAAAGCTTTAAGCCTACTCATGTGAATCCTCGTTGCACCTCTTGTATTTAACCACGAGATGGCACTATAACAAAGCTAGTGTATAAGTATGTACCAGGTTTACACAGCAGACAAAGTAAACTAAAGTAACACGTGAGTAGAAAAAAGGGTAGCAATAAATCAACTTCTGACTTTGCCGAAAAGGTTTTGAATGTTCATATTTTCGGCATCTGTCTTTTATTTTATGATTTACTCATTTTTCTAAAGCACACCGTTTTGCCTTTTTTTGTGTGAAAATGTGCTGTATAAATAAAGGTTTGGCGATATATTTTTGTATTAATATTTAAACATGATAAGATGGACTGTAAATGTAATTATATAGTGCTTTTCTAGTCTTCATGACTACTCAAAGCACTTTAACAGAGTACAGGAACCATTCACACACTGTGGTCAAGGCTCCCGTACATGGTGCCACCTGCTCATCAGATAAACACTCACACATTTACACTCCGATGGTGCAGCATCAGGGGCAACTCAGGGTTCAGTGCCAAGGACACTTCGACATGGGACTACAGCGCCAGGGATTAAACCACCAAACTTCCGAGTGGCAGGAGACCGCTCTACTACTGAGCCACAGCCACCCCAAGTAAAGATAGGGCGTGGGGTTACAAGTCGATAGAAAAATATCAACAAATAAACTGATGAATCAAAAATGTTCATGCATTAAGCAGCACAAAACTGGCAAGCAACCACAAGCGGAATGAAAATAAAAGACATAAGAGGGGGGAAGTTCCCATTTACGTCAGTTATATGCACTATTTTTCAAGATATTTAATAATAGAATGCCTAAAATCTGTACATCATTTTGGGGAAAAAAACAAAAAATTTCCAATTTTATATCTAGGCTAATTATTCTCCAACTGTCTTTATCATTCTGGAACCAGAACACAGCACATGTTGAGGATTTTCACCCCTGCCCCCTAAAGAGAGGCAAACATTTGTATTATAATATATATATATATATATATATATATATATATATATATATATATATATAATTGTATATATAATATATATAGTATTTCAAAGTTACAGAACGTAGGTAGGGTAGGAATTTGGCGTAAACAGCATTGGGAATCTGAAACCTGTTTTCAGTAGAGTTCACAGAATGAATGTTGATATTTCCCTAACAGAACTTTTGCTGCATTGATTTGCATTGAAACACAAAGTTTAAGGTATTTTAAAAACCTAAAAGATTCTGGGCTTTGGAGAAAACATTCAGGGCTGTGTGTTGTTGTTGTTGTTGTTGTTTTTTTTTACAATAAACTATGACATTTAAATTGATATTTATTGTTTTGTTCCATACATGTACTGGTTTCTAAGAATATATGATTTAACAATACATACTAATGAAATTTCACACTTTAAGCCTCGACAAAACTTAGCAACATGTTTTTTAAACTAAAACCGTTGATTGGGTATCACCTGTGACACACAGCCAATAAACGAGACACTCCCACCAAACGAGAGAAAACATATCTCAAAGCTGTTGTACATCGTTTCAAACATGTTGTTCAACATGGAAACCATAGCAAAACAGTGCACACCGTTTTGAGATTGAACTTGTCCTTGGTAAACTGACTCAAGTGATGTCACTTGAGTCATCGTCAGTTGGGGTTTAAGACTACAAGTTTGAAAATGAAAAACATCTTTGGTTACTTACCTAGGTATTCAAATTACTCACAGATTAGAAGAAATTGTTCAAACCAATTACAATCCTGCTATCAAATCTACTTATGACCCAGCTGAAAGATGGTCATCACTCCCAATCTCTCAATTAGGCAGAATTAATATATTGAAGATGAGCATTCTCCCCAAGTTATTATATCTCTTCCAAAATATCCCCCTGCCACCTCCTCCACACTTTTTTTCTAGTCTAAAGAAACTTTCTAATCCTATACTAAAGAACATGATCGTGGTATGGCATGAGGTACATAAATATTTAAATGAAACTCCTGTTCTTTCCAGATTTGGTCCGATTTGGGGTAACAACCGTTTTCTGCCGGGTAGAGCTGATGGTGGTTTTAAAGTATGGGCTGAAAGAGGAAAAAAACAAATTAAGGACATGTATAATCCAGTAGATGATAATATTAAAACATCTGAAGTCCTAGTAGCCATGTATGATATCCCCCATAAACATTTTTTTTTTATATTTACAACTCATAAGTTTTATTAGATCTTAAAATCAAAATCAACCCGCTACTATCCTAACCCTTTCCTCAATGGAGAAAAATCTGGTCAAAGATCCCTTCGGGAAAAGAATCATTTCGGGCATATATGACCTTCTGAGGGACAGTTCACTTGACTCCTCAGACTCTAAACTAAAAGCATGGGAGGGTGATCTACAAGAGGAAATTCCAAACGAAGAGTGGATTGCTGCATGTAAGAATGCTCAATCTCAAACTGCTAATACAAGGCTAAAATTGCAATACAATTGGTTAATGAGAATATACATTACGCCAGAAAAACTACATTTATTTAATCCCAGTATTCCAGACCATTGTACAACATGTGAGATAAGGGAACATTTTTTCATTGTATATGGGAGTGCCCCAAAATAAGAATTCTGGAAAGTTAGAAGGTTAATACAAGAAATTGTATCAATCCATATGATAATAGAACCTAAGCTGCTTGTGTTAGGCATACACCCCCAAACTTATCATATTAGCTGTAGGAAACAGATTTTTGTAAACCTTTGTCTACTACAGGCCAAAAGATTAATTGCAATAACATGGAGAAGCAGTGGAAGACCAAGTATCAGACAGTGGTTTAAGGAAATGTCTCTATGTCTTCCTCTGGAAAAGATCACTTTTACACTTAAGGACAAACAAGAGGAGTTTCAACTGATATGGGGCCCCTTTATAGACTACATTAGGGGCAAAGATCTATCTCTTATGCTCGGTGAACTGGGGGAGGGATAATGATAACCTCTGCGGTAGAGGACATTCAGCACACCTGCTTTGATTGAAATTTAGATAAGGCACTATAGTGTACCCACATCCCCATTTTTTTTATTTATTTTTAACTTAGTTACTCTATTTTTTCTATCTTTTCTATTTCTTTTTATTATTTTTAATTTTTAATTTTTTGCACGTGCATTTGGGTGTATGTGTGTGTATATGTGCATGTATGCATACGTATTACATTATTTAATTTAATTATCTTTTCTTTGCAAATGTATTTCATGAATGGAAATGGTTGGTTGCGGCAGTATATGGATGAGTATAGGTACCTATATAGTTATATAGCTAATAGCTATAACAGTTATGATTCTTCAATGTAGATTTTAAAAGACTTCATATATACATATATATATATATATATATATATGTTGTAAAAATACGTAGAGGTATTTTCTTTTTTTATGTATGTATGTGTGTGTATGTAAGTATATCGCCTGTTCGTATGTACATATATATGTATAAATACAGATTTTATATATTTTCTTTTATTTTTATCTTGTATTTCTTTTGATTTTTATTGTTATTTTTTTATTTAGCTATTTGTTAAAAATTAAAACTCAATAAAGACCAGTATCCAGCTGCTGTAAAAGCCGTATTCAAGTCAGGGTTGGTAATGTTGAAAAGCTAGCAAGATTTCAAAGTAGCATCTCCTTGTCCACTGAGTTTTTTGACGGCAGGGATCTTCCCAGCATTGGACGCTTGGTGGGCTCGCCTCTAGCAGTTATCAGTTTCTCTTCACTGACCACTGACAAACAAAGAAAACAGGCTCCATCCTCCTACAACCGCCATGGCTGCACCTGATTGGACGAACACACATAGGGGCTGTCTGCTCCCGAATTTCAAAACAGACCAACATGGAAGCTCATTTGGTAACTGTTGTGGAATTTCCAGCTTATGAACTCATGCTATGTAAGTTGAGACAATGGTACCCAGATGTCATTCAAGTCAGTGTCCAACATAACCTCATAACCTTTCGAGGCAGAGTAGTACTTTATCTTTGTGCCTCTATAGATGACGGGAGATGTAACAGCTGTATGATAAGACAGTGCTGCTCACCCTGCCAAGGCCATGGAGAAGGTAAACACATTTTGTCTGTGCTGAGATATTTAGGCGCCCACAATATCTTTGTTTACCTTAACGGTTTAGCTGAACTTGTGCAACGTGTAATATGACAGCTAGCGTTTAAAATAGTTCCTGCAGTCCAAATTAAAAAATACTGGAGAGAGTCATCTCCCCTGGCCCCTCCCCCGCTTAAAACCCCACAACCTCGCCGTCCTCTCCACCCGCCGGACAGACACACTTCCTCGGCTTAGAATAAGGGTAAGAACCGCTAAAAATACCACTACCTTGCCATCCTTTTCCACTTGACTGAAATACACACTTTATTGGCTTAGAATTACAGCAACAATCGCAAAACACACTGCAAACTCATGGTCCTCTCTCCTGATTTACAGCCCCCCTTTCTTGGCTTAAAATAACTCACTGATGTTGGCTCCGGCCGCTGAACGGGCCGTGGCCCACTTGCCTGGTCCTCTGGTAACGTTAGCAGTTAGCAGTGTTAGCATGGCGGCATTAGCCAGGACCAGTCAGGGTCACTTTACTGGCTGTGTCTTAATTCTTTTTGTGAGTAACCAACTCAAGTACTATACAATTCAATGTGAGTACACAAATGTTGAAATTACATAAAATGCCCGTCCCTATAGCCGTGGTAAATTAGCCTGAAGGAGGAAATGAGCCAACTCTGCGTCCTTTTGGGCTCTAAGCTATCTCCATCTTTCAAATACATCTCCAATATTTACCAGGGGGTTGGTTACATCTCTGGTCACGCAACTGTTAGTAACATGCCAAGGTTTTTTTAGGTCGGGTAGTATCTATCTCCGTTGATCCCGTTTGTTTGTTTGCTGCTTTCATGGCTGTACTAATGTTACAGTTGTAGTGCGCAGGGTTTACGTTTTTACAGGCAACCCGGCCTGACTGTCAAACTTGGCAGTTCATAACAACACACAGGCCAAAACACAACACAAACTACTAAAATGCTGGCATTAGCATTGTTGTCAGAAAATATAGTATTTCAACTTAGCATGTTTCCTTAATATCTGATTCATCATTTTTTAATTTAATACAGTAAATATATTACATATTGCACCTTTAACGCCTCCAGCATGAGTTTAAACACACCTTCAGGAAGATAGGAACTTCAGAGAAATGGGACGCCACGACACGATAATACATCGTGGTTAAACTTTCTACCGTAATTGTCTCCTCAATTGAGTGTTCATTAAATGCTTGTGTGTAATTCATCAAAGTCTCCCGAAAACTTCTTCACATATGTGAAATGAGTTGTGCTGCTCCTAAGTTTTTCCTCAACAGTAACTTTCTCTTATTTTACGAAAATAGTTAACTGAAATGTGTTTCTGAAAACATTTTCTACAAGAAATAAGCTATGTAGTTGCCGAATCTGTCTCTTTATTTCAGATTGACAACCATCAGTTTAAAAGATTTTCGTGACTAAAGTTGCCTGGATTCAACTTTATGCAAATGAGGAGCGGGCAAACTGCCTCCCCCTGTCCTCAGGGCTCCCTCTAACCCCTCCTCCTTTCCTTTCCCTCCTTTTTCAGAGCCCATAAGTTATTTATTGCTGTCGGGATGTAAAGACCATTTCAAACTATGTCAAAAAGTGTATATTGGAATAAGTTACCAACCCTTCCTTTAATAAAATAATAAAATAAAATGAGATGACAGACAGCGAGAGAAGCAGCCCTCTGTCTGTGTTGTCCTCAGTGACCTTAGCTCTGCTGTTGCTAAGTTGAACTAAACTTTCCCTCCCTCCACCAATAGAGACAGATTGTCCCCCTTCCCCTCACAGCTGTGTGGCCTGAATGCTGGAAATAACCACTGGCCTGCGGATCAGGAGTCATGGCTGTTTAACAGTGGCAAATGTTGGCACTGTGCCACTGTAAACTATAAAAACAGAGAAAGACACAGGCTGAACTTTATAATGGAGACTATAGAGCCGACCCAAAGCCATACAATATCCAGTGCAAAGAGGCGCATCAAGCTGGTACCAACACCTAATTAAAAAATCAAATGTGGCCCAATTATTGTGATCCATGTCGGTTAAGATGAATAGGATGAAGCGCTGCAAAATACTGGTTTCTACTGGTTTCCACAATGGCCACTAATTTGGCAGTTGTAGAATAACGTCTGTTACATCCCTCAGGCCCTTTAAAACAACCTAATGTACTGCAAAAATACCCTTTCAAAGGAGTCATTTATGTTTCTTAAAACAACCGTTAAGCCTTGAAAAGAATCAGATGTCATGTGTTTCCCATAAAAATCAGCTGACAATTTGCTCTTAATTGTTTATAATTTTTTAGCTGCAGGGGATCAAGTCGAGTACAGCCTTTGTGTGGAGACCTTCATGTAGGGAAATACATTTACAGAAAATATAATGTAACAATTGACTGGATAAAAACAATTTGACAAACACATAACTACAGTATATTAAATGTCTTTTCTTTTGTTAATTTTCTAAGGGGGTTGGGGTGCATTGGGCCACTTGGAATCATGACCTTAGTAAAATCCAGATTACAACCCTGTGTGGAGAGCTTGTTTGTATGCCATCCGCAGGTTGTCTGTTATGTTTTGTTATGAGCTGAAAACGGAAAAGGTGATCCACATGTTGGGACCCCCTCGAAAACGAGATAATACATCTCAAGTGGTTTATCCTAATAAACAAATTTTAATATATTGGGCAACGCCTGCGAGCTAGTTCAGGCATGCAACTCGAGCTGCACTGTTGCATACACATGTGACACGCTTCACACTCTGTATCATTTACCAAACACACCCCATCAATTTGGCGGTCTATTTAAGTTGCTCGTCAATGGCGCTGCTGCCCTGCTCCAGTATTGCTGACTACTCTTTAAGCCCCACCACCACCCCAGCATCCACATGCAGGCTCCAGCCAGGGGGAAACTACTTCATCATTACATATACAATATCTCATGTGAACCCAATCTGCGGGGAGTGATGAGGTTGGAGTCTGGCCGCCAAACACAATATTCTGCTGTTATAATGAACATTTCAATCGTAGTTGTCTGACTGAAATAAGAAACATCTGAAGAAGAAAGTCAGATAACATAAAATTCAAGATGATCCTATGGCACAACACCTTGCTGAACATGATTTATAAAATCGTAATCCTAAGAGGTTATTGAACATTTGAAAACACTGGAAAACTATTTAAAACTACTTAATCCCTTAGTCTACCCCGGTCTGAATGAGTAAATAAATTATAACCCATTTTCAAACCACTTTTCTTAGTGTACCTATTGCAGCCTATCATCAACAATACGTTCGAAAATCTACGAAAGCTCTGTAATTTGTTTGAATTCCATGTTTGTTTTTTGCTGTGCGCATTACATTGACTGCTGCTGCATAAGAACACAGCTCTCTGCGTTGCGAAGTGGTCGGGGTGATGGGTGGGCGCACAGGACTTTCAAGCCAGGGATCGGAGTTTGCTTCCCGGGGAAGACAAGAATGCGTGTTTCTTAATACAGTGTTTTAATACAAACCACAATCTTTTTCCTAAACTTAACAAGTAGTTTTGGTGCCTTAACGTAACTTTCGTGGCCGCAGAACGCTCACTTTTTCTTGACTTAACTTAACCGTAATCTCCGACGAAACCACTGGCAGCTCGCGGTGCTCTGTACCCGGGTCACAGGTCATCTATTCTCGGGTAACTGAACCACCAACTACCGCTGACCTGACGGAACACCATGACTGGCAGTTCACGGTGTTCTGTACCCGCTACAGTCACCTATTCTCAGGTAACTGAACCACCAACTACCGCTGACCTGACGGAACACCATGACTGGCAGTTCACGGTGTTCTGTACCCGCTACAGTCACCTATTCTCAGGTAACTGAACCACCAACTACCGCTGACCTGACGGAGCACCATGATGGGCACCAGAGCTCTGTAGCGGCTAAACACATCTACTAACTGCCGCTGATACGACGACCTGTGACGGAGGTCTGAAGCCGGCGTCACAAAGGTCTGGAGCAGCTTAAACAGCTAGCAACTGCCGCTCTGTAGCACGGAGCACTGTAGTCTATGTCACGTGACCAGCTGGGTGGTCTCCTATTTTTCGTATATCATACATTTTAGTGTGTATAACTTTTCGTACAATATCATACAAACCCGTTCATGAGAATGTGTTGCCTATTGATAGGGTTGCATAATACTTCATGGTATAAATTGTATATGGTTATGTTGTTGTGTTATTTATATTTATATTTATAGTTTGATATAATTGTGATAAAAATTCTCAATGTGGTTCACTTGCTTGGTGTCAACATCACATGGCCTTCCTTAGCATGTATACAACCACCTGTTATCATGTGAACAAAAGTCCATACACAAGTTTTTACCATGATCAAGAATGAACCGTCTCGCTAAAGACAGAAGTTGAGACATATCTTTCCACACATGCACTGTGGCTGTAACAATTCAGTTGTTGTATTCCCCCTCTTCTTGTTATCACTCTGGCTTTAACTGCACGCCATGGTTGAGGTAGAAGAAAAGTTTTAATATACCCTTCCAAAATTTAAAATATAAACAACAGTATCAGTAAACATTTGGAATTTTCTGGCATGGAAAGTAAGGTTCAGCATGGCCCAAGTATGGAACTGCGGCCACATGATAACATGTTTTCAATCGTGAGAAGTGGTTAAAAGCTCCAGAAAAAGCTAGTAAGTGGACCTTGAGTTAAGATTATTTTGTCAAACAAAGAAAAACACAAACTGGTCAAACGTCGTCCAATTATGTAAATATGAAAGTCAATGTGTTTATGTGCATGCATATGAAAAATCAAGACGGTACACAATATCAGAAAGTAGGGAGACAAAACAAATCTGCTCTTTTTACAGTTTATTGTATATATATATTTATATATATATATATATATATATATATATATATATATATAAAACTACAAAAGTAAGACTGTTTCAAATTCATAGAGAGCAGTCCATTTATCTCATATACTATATATATCTGTATATATATATATATATATATATATATATATATATATATATATACACACATATATTTTTTATCTACAGTCCACATTTGGATCCCAATACAGTGATCAGCTGATAGTTTCTCTCTGTGTTTGTGTTCTATTGCATAGAAAAAGGCACAGCTCTGAGGTCTGTGTAAAATACAGCCTTCGTAGAGGAAATCAGCCTCGACTGCGGTCAGTCTTTCTCGGCGATTCGGAACCGCCACATGCTCGGACAGCGCGAAAACAGATTCGGTAACAAACACTGATCGATAAAGTCTCAGGAGCTTGAATGCTGTTCATACTATGTACATTACTTTTGGCATTGAAGCGTCTATGACAGGCTTTGGAGTCTTGACATCTGAAGGTTGGAGACAGGTTTTTTGAGTATTGCTGCATGATCTGTTCGCCTTCAACTGGAAAAAGATGAATAAAATAAAAAAATAAAAAAAATAAAAGAGTAGAAAAGATGTAAAAAGTTGTGGCCGCCACCCCACAAAAATCAATAACAAAGCAACAAACAAACATAAACAACATCATAGAACTACCTATGTATATATAAAAAAAAATGGCTTCCACCCATAATTCCACGCTCAGATACATTCCTATCTGAAATACATTCCTACCACACATTCTGTACACACATTTACAATCCAAATGTTCACTTCACATCAAAAATAAATATATTTACACAGAAAAGAAAGACAACATGAATAAATAACTTCATAGACAAAAGAAAAAACAAGCACTCCAAAATCCAAACATAGTGAAAGAAACAAGACACAGTCATCTACAGACAGCATGACTTGGTGCTGCTATCTGCTCGGGCTCACACTCTGCTTTGAATTCAGTTCAAATGCATTTCATTTAAGTACTGGCTACGGTCAAATGCACGCTGGGAAACTAATGATCTTCAATTGGAACAAGTTTCAACACCGCCCTGACCTCACTGCTGTTGGCTACCACAGCAAGAGGAGTCAGTCCAGATAACACGTTCTGTCCCATTAACAACTACTGGGTCCCACCAGCTGGGACTTCTGCTAGAAATACCATTAACATACCATTTTACACCATAGCAAGGTTGTGTTGGCAGACACACAAGTGTTTAGGCTTTCTTGTTCTATTTGATACTTGAGTACTTTTGAAGGAAAAAAACCACCCTGTTGGTGATGTGCATTTGTGCACCACTGCAGTGTCTATCTGTGGTGTCTTTTTCTTACTGTGTATTGCTGAGAAAAGCTAGACAAATGTAGATGATATGTATAATGATAAGCAGGACCACAGAGAATTTATGGATGCTGAATTTACCGCAGATTTCCTGCAGATTTTAAACAAATAAAAATAAAGCTCAGAATGCATACACATCTCCACCCTAAGCAGAAAAGCAGTCCGCTAAATTCCGCAGATTTTCATTCTGGATCACTGCTGAAAACTGTTAAAAAAAACAGCAGATTTTGTTTGGGTCTGATGATAAGATACAGGGCACAGCAGTTACAATGTTTGGTGTCAACATTAAAGCTGCACTCATCAATACATTTATTATTGCTATCAAATGATTACGCATAATGTGTAAGGTGTCGTTTGTAGTGCATTCCCCTTGGTTCTACGGAGTGTTTTAGCTCATTGTTTTGGTTTTCTGGCCCACTACTCTGATAAACCCACACTGCGAAGCAACACATTTGCAGAACATAATGGAGCATATTACCAGCTAAAGAGGCAGATGTGTCCCCCCTTCAGCCGTTGGTGGAGACCAAAACAGCCTGAAAGAGAGTGAATATGGAACTTGCAATTATCAGGTGGCCAGAGACAGAATTCCAGATGAATACTAATGTGCAGCAATCTTTTTTCGTTCTGTTGTCAACACGTGGCTAAAAAAACCTATGAACACAGTTTTAAACATTAAACTGAGGGCTTTTAAAAAAGCAGGAGGCATAATCCAATTTCACCCAGAGTAGCCTCAAGACAATTACACTTCATCACACAGCATGTCCGTAAATGCATTGAACATATGACTGGTGATGTATAAAAGTATCCCAGTGTGGATTTTTCTTTTTAATATTTGAGCCGATTAGTTCAACTTTCATTGCATTGTGTGGCTATAAGAGGCAAGGTGAGTTAGTCTGACTTTTGCTGACTCACTGCTTCTGTCTTTCTGAATATTGCCGCAAGAAAAGGTATTTTACAACTTTTTGTTTTGTTCCATCGACCCTTAATGTACATAATGTATCTGCACCTTAGAAATTATTCTATCCCGTAGTCCTGTAGCCAGTATGACTTTTACATTACTAGGAAATATGGTAGGTCTGTGATTTGCCAATGTCTGTGTCTACTACTGGCCTTATCTACAACTATCCTGGTGCCTCATTCAGAATGGACTTTGTGCAAATTATGTGACACTGTGACCTTGCAAAAGCTTGTTGTGTGGTTTCTATGAAGGTCAGCAGTCTGAGAAGGTAGATTTAGGAGACTGTGACACAGCTGTTTTCAACCTATTGCCTCTACTCCAAATATCTCTTCCATATAGTGTTGTCCCTTTTCATATGGAAAACCACAGTTAATAGCTAAATCTGTGAATTGGGGACAGTTAGTTAAAATAACATCAACTTAATTTTTAAAGGTAATCGAAATTTGTGTAAATAGGAGTATTTCTAGCTTCAATAGATATCATATAAAAGGCTTGAATATGGACATAGCATGGCTGCTAAAACTCTGTGTGTGTGTGTGTGTGTGTGTGTGTGTGTGTGTGTGTGTGTGTGTGCAAGCTTTTGGTCTGCTGGGGGAAAAAAGCATGTGGACTTTAGGAATCCTCATATGACCCTCATCTTAGAAGCTACACTTAGCCATCACATTTTGTCTTTTTGGGTCAAATCAAAGATCATGCATAGTGGCTTGTGCTGTGCAGGGGGGTAGGGTTTATGAAACAATTAGTATTTTGCATCGTTGCAGTATCAGGTTAACATTGTGGTTTGGGTTTCCTACTTCATTGGAAATCCACATTGAAATTCCTCACAAGCCAGATTTAGCTCTCCTGCTATCATATGTTTAAAACATACCTGGGCTTTGGGGTCAACATCAAAACTGCACAACACAATGCACAGAAGAGAGCAGAACCCTGAGATTTGGCATATAGGCCTCCTATTCTAATCACAAGTAAACATACTCTGCAAATTGTGTGTATGTGTGTGTAATACTGTATGCAGTGCTGTATTCTGTCCGTCACTTATGGTGCTAATTATGTAGGACCCAAACCAAAAATAGGGCATGTAAAACTAAAATATAAAATTTTCTTGGTGTAATTCTGAGAAGTTCTATGCAATCTGTGATAGTTGTTTTGTCTTGAGTCCACAGTCACAAAAATGTGTTTACAGCCTAAAGTCTCTGCTCACGTTGGACTTTTCAGATCATCCACATCCAACTGGGAGGCAAGAGTTGGTGGTGGCGCAGCTGCCGCTTCCAATGTAAACACATCAAGCTTTCCTGTGGGTGTAGCTCATTTGAATGCTGTAAGTGAAGCGTGATAACTAGACCATAGTTTGAGCTCATGTAAAAAAGCATCCAGCACAGTTATATGTGCCTGCCTACCAATAAAAAAAAAAAGTCCTGAACTGAATTCATAGACATGATGTGTATAAGAACAGACATTTCCTTCTACCAAAATGAGTTTAACAAACAACCAGGCAATGTGTCTTAGAGCTATTCCCAAGCGTGATTATATTGACTAATATATTATGTAGCACACTGACAAAACAATGTATTCCTTGTAAAACCTTTTTATGCTTGCTTTACAAATAAAACATAGCATATGTAATAAGATAAAGATTAAATAATTATTATTTGATCATAACAAATTACCTTACTTAATAATAGTTTTAACACAATATAATAAATAAAAAAAAACATTGAGGATTGACCTCTCTAGGCTGTTAAAGTGAAAAGAACTAGAAAAAAAATACTGTAAAACAGGAATTGAAGAAGTGGTCATTTTGAAAGGCACTCATCTGCTAAAAGCCATGATTTCAGTGTGTTTGTGTGTGTGTGTGTGTCATGTCTATGTGTGTTCACTTGTATTACTATACCTGTGAGGAGTACAAGGATAGAATGATTGCAAAAATCCTCCAGAGTGAGGACAATTTTTCACAATTAGTTTTTTCTATTTACAGTTACTTTTAGGATTAAGGCTTAGGTTCAGGTTAAAGAGGAAAACTATGATTAGGTTTAAATTAGGATTAGGGAATGAATGGAATCAATGGAGGTCCTCACAAATATAGAAATACAAATGTATGTGTCTCTTTGTTTCCCGGTTACTTCTTTTCCATATTTGGAAAGGCGAGCACAGTGCATGCACAGTGTTGTGTAGTAGTAGTTGTCATAGTAGTACTAAGTGACATCACTATCGACGTTTACAATTACCGACCTTTGAAGAGAGTTTTTTTTTTAAACATAAAAACAACAATCAGGAAAATAACCAAATCGATCCCAAAAGTTCATTCCAGTCTGTTCGCCATATGAAACTGTCTGTGTGTTTCTGAGGTGGTGGTGTTGGCGAGTTACGAGCCCACCAGCACCTCCATGATGTGGTCCAGTTCTGTCAGATCTATTTTGAAAGGCTGATTGGCTGAAACCTGGGGGGCAGGGCCGCTGTACGGCGACGCCAGCGATTTGAGGAGGTCGTCCGCCGTCACCACCGGCGACAGTTTGGTGAGTCCACCACCTGCCGCCGCGCCCACAGCCCCCGCTGTCGTACAGGGATCAAAGTCATACATGGACGTGTCGATGTCGGCGAACAGGACGTCGTCCAGTGCCAAGTCTGAGAGAAACCCCGAGGGAGAGGAAGAAGAGGAAGAGGAAGAAATGTCTACTAGGCCAACAGGGGGCAGTGTGGGCAAAGTGTCCATCGGCCGGAGATCGGCACAGCAGGCTTCGGCTAGCAAGACGCCAGCTGCCTCTGGTTTAGCACCCACTGTCCTGCAGTCTCTGGGTGCTGGGGAGAGGGCTGCTAAGTGGGAGGGCTGGGTGAGTGGCGTGGGAGCTGGGGAGGTAGTCACGGTCGTAGTATTAGCTGCTTCTGTTCTTGTTATGGCTGTGGAAGTACACAACTCCATGTCACTCCGAGCGGAGGGGAAACTGTCATTGGACGAGGCGGGCACAGGGACCCCGGGGGACACCTGGCTCAGAAGTGCCGAAGGTAACGGAGGAGGCTGCACCGGTGGAGGCGACAGAGGAGGAGTGGGTGGGGATGAAGTACAAAAGGCTGAATCTCCACCATCCTCCTCCAGTAAAGAGGCTGGAGTGAGGCAGGCTTCCAGAGGGGCGGGGCAGGCCTCCACACGGTTTGAGCAGGCCTGGGATGCCTGGCAGTTGGGAGGCACCATTGGGTGGGGTGAAGGCGGTGGAACGATCACCGGCATCAACAGCGTAGAAGGCTGGGATACCTGTGCTGCCGATGCCACTGACAAAACACCAAAGGAGGGCGGCGCCTCACGGTAACCCTCGTCCATGGGGTCGTCGGGAGGCGGCGAGGGTGGCAAGAGCAGTGGCCGCAGGGAGCCTTCCTGCTTGAGTTCGTCCTGGATGCGTCGCAGCATGTTGTTGATTAGAACGCGGCGCTCCAGGCTGGGCTCGCCGAGCGGCCGCTGGCTATACAGCTTCATCAAGGAGATGTTAAAGATGGTCTGCCGCTGCAGGGTGTACGACACCTTGGACAGGCCCTCCGGACCGAGGCCTATTCCCCCTCCCGCCACCGGTGCCTCCAGCGTTTTGCCTTCCAGCCCCTCTTCATCCTCGTCCAGCTTCCGCTTCGCACCTTTACCGAACATATATCTGAAAAAACACAAAACCAGAGGAACAGGAGAAAGGAGTTTAATTGTCGCTCGACATAGAAGTCAGTAACATAACAAGGCAACAAGCATGTCATCTAGGGATGCAAGCAATTATTCTTAGACAACTTTTTTCTTGACTAATCGTTTTGTTTATGAAATGTTAGACATAAGTAGAAATTGCCCCTCACAATTTCCCAGAGCTAAGCAAACATTTGTCATTTTTGCATGCAAAATTACATAAACAACTAATGGAGTACAGAGTAATTGCCATTGAATTTCCTGTTGATCCATCAATCAATTAATCATCTAGGTCTCAAGCCATTAAAAAAAAAAAGATGCAGTCCTGGCTTGGCCCTTTTAGTGACAATTAAATCATCTTACACTGATATGTAATGGTAGCACCCCACTTGGGCCAGTCCAGTCCCATTTGGGCTATGGGGATTAAATGTACATGTATATACAAGGAGGGGCCTTGTATATAACAAAATACAGGGCAGTGGTGAGAATTTGAAAAATTGAAATCCAAGCCTATTAAATAAGATTTTCAATGACTTTCCTTAACCAATTCAGAGCACTTCCATGACCAAAAACTGTTCTTCCCTCCTGGTTTGTTATTGAGTATTTCTAAATTGGTGAAATTTTACACACTTCTTTGTTCCCTGTCTGAAATACACCTCAAACAATTCTGACATTGCAGAAAGTTTACACCTGACCATTGGGGCTTTTGTACTAAGCCTCAAATCCAATAGCACTACTAGATCACAGCATTATATTATCAATGTCATACCACATTAGATATCGATATAAATATTTGGTGATTTAAAAATCTGATATTCGGCCGATATATCTTTAAAAAAATTATCCAGAAACGGGTAACAAAACATAAACAGATTTCCATAACATTAGTTATTTGTAGTTATTTATGAGTCCTCACTAAAATAATATGATAATGCAGTTTAAAAATAAACTTTGTTTTATTGTCACAACAGAATACAGGAACATCAAAATATATTAAAGTTCTGATAAATAAAATGTATAAAAATACAAACTTAACATATGAAACTTAAAGGGTTAAACACGAGCGTATAATATACCGATAATATCAGCCCGCCGATATATCGGTCATGCTCTATACCACATCTCAGCTAACTGAAACACTAATATATACAACAGGGAAGTTTACAGACTGAAACCCAGGAGCTTAACCGTAGTGATTCAAAAAGCTGCTTAAACGCAACAAGTTTACTGCAACAGGGGATTTAAAAAAAAAACATACATTGAAACCAAGAGCAGCTGCAAAGGGAGCCTTCACCCTGCATACTGTAGTCCAGCACACACACACACATGCACACGCACGCACGCACACACACACACAGAGTTATGTAATAGCAGTGTTCCCTGCTGTACCACAGGATCATGGACCACATTTGAAGCCCAGCCCCCCTCCACCCTCCTGCCATATTAGAATAGCACATTGAGTTACTTATACCACCTTCAGACAGCTCGCGTGTTCAACCCGCATTGGACCCTTTCATATGAGACAGCTGTCACGCTGCTTCTCATTGTTAGCAGAGGATCCAGTCTAAAGTGTAGTTTTGAACACTTTAATGGTAAACCACAGAATTACACTGAATAATATCCAGTAATTTACCAGATAAAAGCTCCGTTTCAGTTTCCCCTCTTTGTCTGTCCATCGTTCTTGATCACCCATGCACGTGCTTTCTATTTATCTCTCTCTCCTTCTCTCTCGCTCTCTTTTGTCGGTGGATTGGTTAAATCACATTTAAACTCCGGTATCTTTGAATTAATTTCCATTGCTGGTAGCAACGCCTGGCAGTGTCCGACCGGCGTCCAACCCTGGCAGGGAAGAGGATCATGAGGGAGGGCCAGCTGATGCAGTTGACCAATACAGACAGACCCCCGAACTGCATCACTGTGTCGGTCTGAATGGGGTATTTGTGAGAGGGTGGGGCAGGGTGGCGGGCGGGTGAGAGACATACAGTGGGAGAGAAAAGAGAGAGAGCCATGGTGAAGCCACAGTGCATTTCCTAAATATACTGTACATATTCCAATAGCTTAATATCTAATCAAACTATCTGACAGTATTATTACTGGTGCTACAGAGAAAGCAAGGAAGGCAGCAGAAATAAAGACAGGAAAATGAAAAAGAAAGAAAAAAGAAAGAAAGAAAGCAGGAATCGCTGCAGTGTGTTTGACTCTAATCCAGGCTGACAGGCTCATGCAGCCAGTTGCTGTCTAAACACACACACACACACACACACACACACACACACACACACACACACAAAATGCGCATGCGTCTCCTCACACACATACAACCACACACACAGGAAGTGTGAGCTGCAGGCCCAGTCACCACACTGGTTGGTTGCCATGACAAACAGAGTCAGCTGGGAATTCACCCAGAGAGATGACAAAGAATAAGATGGGGGAGAAGAGGAGGCGGGAGGGGGTGAGCTGGGGGGCAGGAAGGAAGAGGAGGAAGACGAGGAGGAGGAGGAGGAAGCAGTGGAGTAGGTGAGAGATTGGCCGAAAAAGGTAGGAGGGGAATGAACAACTTTCCATCTATTTCTGCTAGGGATGTTAATCGGTTAACTGTTAACCAACAATAAGAATTTTACCCGATTAATACTATCAGTTAAACAGTTATTAAACAGTATCATTAAAACAAATATTAAAAAAGTAATTAAAAAAATGTTTTTTTTGCATTTTAAAAGAAAAATCTATGTAAATGTATTTCCACTGAGTGTTCGTTAACTTGCTAGTGCAAACTTAGTGCTAAATTTGCACAAGCAAGTTGCGTTTTAAGCTCTTTTTTTCTGCTAAGTTCACGGCTCTCTGCTGGAAGGCTCTCACAGCGCAGAGCTACATGACCCATGCCACTATATCGATGAGGACTGGCGGATTAAATCGGCCGTCCTACACACAGAATATGCCAGGGAGACATACAGCTGACAACCTCGCAGGTGGATGCGGTGGAGACGGGCTACATCAGTTGCACAGACGTGCAAAAAAAGTGCTGCATGTGTCCATGACAATGCACACAACATCGTTGCTGCACGACCGGTACAAGCCTGCAGCTGTCAGCACGCGCGGAACACTGAAAGTATGTCCGAGCCTCCTGGACGGGTGAACTGGGATACTGCTGCCTGACTGTTGGTTAACGGTTAATGATCAGTTAATGGTCGGCTATGGGTCAGAAAAGTAAATCTAAATTAGCCCCCCTTTTTTCTAATAAGACTACTGCCGAGGTGCCTTTGAGCTATGCACTCTGAATTACTTAACACTTTGCAATTGTATCATAAATTATGCAGATCTGTCGGTTCATTGGCTGCACATATTCACATTTTACTGATGTTAGTGGATGTAAAAAACCCTTCGACTGTTTGATTTCTTTGCCTTGAAATTTGGAGAGAGAGGGGGATGACATGCAGCGAAGGGCTGCAGGTCGGAACCAAACCACGGCCGCAGTGACAAGGACAGAGCCTCTGTACATGGGGCACACGCTCTACCAGGTGAGCAAACCAGTCATCTAATCAATTCTCAGTGACAGGTAAAAATATAATTCAAATTCCATTTAAATAGAATATAATATATTCTAACATGTCTCCATTCCTTTTCATATATATGGCCAGCTACGGCCTGCAGGACATGCAAGTGTCCTTCACCTGGACACTCCTCTTAAATGTTTTATCTATGTCACTTACTACTACTACTTTGATTAATCTGGCCCTAAACAAGATGGTTATTGTGAGGTCTTGGTCTTTGTAACAAGACACTCAAAGCAGGAAAACAACTTGGAGCGTATGACCGACTTGAAAACAGGGCTGAATGAAAACATTCTGATCCTCACATACATGCCTTGCGAAGGAACTTGTTTTGGTGATACATGTGTACGTTCAAAAGTTGTTTAAATCGTGCAACAGAAAACTCGGATTGGACAGATAGTCTAGCTAGCTGTCTGGGTTTACCCTACAGAGATCTGAGGAGCAGTTAACCATAGTCCTCATAAATCCACCGGAGTTTAAAATTCCAACACAAAGAAGGGGAAGGTAACGGACATCAGGCTGAAAAGAGGGCGATCCGGCGGAATTGGAACGTGGAAGTCGTGGATATAGTGCTACTGAACCCCTACTACTACTGAACCCCTAACTGCTTGACTAAGGCTACATCTGCACTACTACGGTTTGGTTTAAAAACTGATAACTTTTGCTATGTTTACGCCTCGCGTCCACACTACTACGGCATTTCCGAGCCCCTGAAACGGAGACATTTGGAAACACTGTTGCCCCCGTTTTAGTTTGAAAACTCCGGAGTTGCTTTGTAGCCTGTACGGACGCAAACATTTTTATTCATGGTCAAACATTGTTACTTTTTCAAAGTATTTTCTTGATTTTCAAATTATACAATTAAATTTTAACCGCAGAGTAACGTCAGACAATCTACTTCCTGTTAACACCGGCACGCACAGGTCCAGTGTATGAGAATGGTCATGTGATTTGCGTTGTCAAACGTGTTAGTACGGATGGAGATTAGTTTGGCTACAGACGCTAAAACTCTTGTGTGGATGGAGATTTTTGTCTCAAAATGCTGCTTAAAAATGAAAACGTAGTAGGGTAGAATGATGTGACGATACGATGTTATAGCAATTTTAATTATACTGCAATATTCTTCGATATATTGCAATTTATTTTCTCCTTTTCCAAATTCAAATTATGCCCCCAAAGGAAAACTTTGTCAACATCTGTTTTATCTAAAAATATACATTTCTATGTTTGTTCATCTTACAATCTAGTGGACTGAAAAAGCAATTGATTTAATTATCTCAGTACTAAAAAGTTAAATTCTCACGTGCAACTTATATAATAAAAGATTGATTCTTGGCGCCCATGTATCGATACAGTGTTGCCGCGGAAAATATTGCGAAACTTTGCTGTATCAATTTTTTCCCCCACCCCTACTAAATGGCAGTCCCCACCTACATCTCTCCACTAATGTTTATAGGTTATGTGTGTATTTTGGGCCTATGTGTGTATGTAATGAATAATGACAACAGAGTGTAATAATGGGGATAAGTAAAAGTACTTTTTCTTTTTAAAAACCTAACATTAAGACATTTGTGCCTTTTAATGACCTACTGCTTGAGTTTCTGTATTCATTGCAGCTGCTTGTGGAGTTTGTAGGCAAATGGTGAATCAGAGTGTCAGAAAGACACAGAGACAGAGAGAGTCAAAGAAAGAGCAACAGAGTTAGTTTCAAAGCAGTTTGTGGGGTGTGTGACTGAGAGCTGAAGCAGCTGCGCATGTCTAACTCATGGCACGCACGCACGCACGCACGCACGCATGCACACACACACACACACACACACACACACACACACACACACACGTTGTAGGGCTGACATACCAGAGGTGCCCCACCCGTTACATTCCACTTCATTATCCTCCTCTTCCCTTCCCTTCTCCTCCACTTCTTCTCTTCTTTGGTCCCTCCTTCACCTGGTTTCCGTCTATCTATTCCTCCTTCCTCCGCTCTGTACCTCACACCTCCCACCCTCCTTCCACTGACTGTCAGAGTCCACAGGCCCAGAACCATCCTACACCCTATGAGCCATGTCTGGATATGAACACACCAGAAGAAGAAAAACAAATCACAATGAGTCGAGCAGATAAAGCACAGCAGTGGAGGAGTGCCGCTCTCCAAAATGGTGCCACGGTCTTCATTCAAGGTCACTGTGACTAAACGCGCAACCGTCTCG
Organism: Perca fluviatilis; assembly: GCF_010015445.1. Taxonomy (NCBI): domain Eukaryota; kingdom Metazoa; phylum Chordata; class Actinopteri; order Perciformes; family Percidae; genus Perca; species Perca fluviatilis. The sequence goes on along the minus strand of NC_053130.1, from coordinate 30,588,956 downwards.
CCAATAACTGTCTTATACTAACCTTTTCCAGAAAGATTTCCATCAGGCAAATATAGCTCAAGGTCTAAACCCTTTTAAGCAAAGAAGCAACCAAATATGACTAGAAATCAACCAACCTACAGTTTTAAAACTCAGTAATATTACTGATCATTTTGGACTAAAGTTAACAATAGATCTTTTTCTCAATAGGCATTACTTTTAAATAAGACAAAAATATGGCTCCACAATATGAGGAAAATATGCGATAACGTTGAATATCGTGATAACGATATTACTTGTGATTTTAAAGTGTACTCTGTTTTGCCTTTATGCTGCTTTCAGTAGTCATACAATCAACTAATTGCTTGTTGAATTTAAAACAAATGAAAATAAATAATTTCCAACATTCTTTTATTGAACAAATTGAACATTGAATTGAATATGAAAGGCACCACTAAAAAAAGAATAATAGTTACATTTTAAAGTGTAGCCTATTTCATCTTTTTATTACTGCTTGTTACTGCTTTGCATGGTTGAACGGTGCAAGAAGATGGCTTGGGTCTGTGTTGCTTGGCTGTGTTTTGATGCTTGCATGGCTTTTTATACTAAATGGGGGTACTCTTGATGTGTAACTGTGCTAATGTCTTGCTGCTTCCTACAGGAAGCTCTGCATGGCTTACTGAGAAAGCTTATTTGTTGCTCTAGCTGTATGGTGTCTTCTTGACGTCTTTCTGTATAGTTTAAACTGTACTAATGTCTTGCTGTGCTAAAAACATCTGGCCAAAGGACTACAGTTGAGAATTAGCCAGCTGGCTAACACTGGCACATTTACAGAAATGCTGATTAATGTGTGTTGTCCTTTATAAAATTAAGAATAAGAATAGGATTTATTTTCTTTCAACTAACACAAAAAGTGTCAATGTTGTATGTATGTTGCAGCCTTTCGCATGTGTATATTGTGCAAGTCGATATTGTGATGGCGATAAAGTAGTAACAGTATATTTTTGCTATTTTGCCTATGTTGTTCTGGGAAATCAAACTGCACCATATCTATCATATCAGAGGCTAAGAACATTAACTGGACTGTCTATGATTTAATCAATATATGTAATCAATAAGACATCTTATGAAATGTGTTCCATTTGAAGTGTTTCCTCTTTTTTCTTATAATTATATTATATATCTTATAAACCACCTTCAAAAATGAAACACATACAAAACAAATCAAAATTGATTCATAAATGGTTGTTTCCAGCAGAGCGACCTGATCTATGAAAAGAACTTCAGGTAATAACATTTCTCAAAATAAACACTCTAATTTTGCCTACAGCCCAAAATATCACCAAATATCCTGATACAAAAAAAGAACCAACACAGACTGGGCTTTTCCTTTTTACTCTGAAACGTCTACACAACCAAGCCCACACACTTTGTCCCCTTAATTGACATTGAAGGACACAATACAAACAAATAGCATCAAAATCTGAAATTTCATCTCAAAAAGAAAGTCATCTCACGTGTGCGTGTGTTTTAAGACAAGATTACATTAAAAGTTGATGATGACTTCAGGGAAGTGGGTCTGGGCAAAGAAAAATAGACCATTAAGAACAAGCTGTGAGTTTTAATATAAATGAATGATTGAAGAGTATAAATCTAATCACAAAATTATGGTGTAAAACCTGTTTTGTGTTTCTGTGTAAAACATAAAAACATGTTTTACACATTTAGAGTGCAGATCAGGTGTGTGTGCAGGCATGAGAGAGAGAAAGAGAGTGAGTGTGTGTATGTGTGTGTGTGCGCGTGCGTGCGTGCGTGCATGCCTGCAATCCCACATGTGGGCCGAACATATTTTTCCAGGAGCTGGCTGTGTTGTGTGTGTGTGTGTGTGTGTGTTGTGCAGTACTACAGTGCTAGTGGATGGACTCTGCAGTGATATTATGATCCTGTAACCGGATACGCTAGTTTCCATGCCTGAGCTGAGCTGCACTTCCACCCCTCCCCCTCACCTCCACATCAGACTATTTCAGGTTCTCTGGATGCACAAAGTATGGACACACACTCCACACTCTGCTGCTGCAGGTGGATGAATGTAGCACTGTGTGTGCCGCATGCTCAGTATGACATGTATTTCATTCAGTTCGCAGCCATGACTGTGCTTCCACTGCTCCTCTTCACTGTAATACATCCAGCTCTGCACACGAGGACAACCCTGTCCAACTTACTACTGTGTGTGTGTGTGTGTGTGTGTTCATTGGCCTCTCTCTCTCTCTCACACACACACACACACACACACACACACACACACACACACACAGACACAATGTAGAACTAGTAAACACATTCCAGACAAAACCCAGAGGAAGAGTGCATTGTAGTGCTCGCCTGACCAGCCTGACTACGCTTAATAGCAGCTATGCTTCCACACACAACTTAAAGGGGTGATAGAATGATTATATAGGGTATTTCACACTGTTCCTTATGGTCTCCTAATGGGGTATTTAACATTAGTTGGGCTGAAAATGGCCTGGTTGATATTTTATTGGCCCTTATGCATCCCTGTGTTTTGGCCCTATTTGTTACAAGAGCTTTTCTTCCAAATATGGTATGGTCATGAATATTTAGATGAGCTGCGCGCAGTGTTGGGAAGGATACTTTCAAAACGTATTTCATACAGAATACAGAATACATGCCCACAAATGTAATTTGTAACGTATTCCGTTACGTTACTCAATCTGAGTAACGTATTCTGAATACTTGGATTACTTCAGGATTACTTCCACATTGAATTGCGTTTTATAAGTGTAGGAATGCAGCTATCACATCCAGCTTACTAAACAGGCCTATAATGATGTGTTCTTTTTATTCCAACTAGCTGAATGTGTACCTGAACAAGCAGATAGGTTATTGTATTGGTAGTCCCGAACTGCATACTACAAAAATCTAACTGCAGTCTTGCTACCACGAGCTAATTTTAGCTAACGTTAGCTAGCATGTCAAACGGGGCTAGTCAGTCTTTAAACGGCTCTGCAGCTAGTAAATCAGCATGTAGGAGAATGTAAAGTCGCACGTCAATGTTAAAATAGCAAGGTGACCAGTAAAACTACAGCAGACGACTACCCTTGGCTAATTAAAAAAATAGCTTACTTTAAGATGCTTCTTCAGGTTGGAGGTGGAGTAATTTGGACGCTGAAAGGAGGTTGGTTGCTGGTTGCAGAGGCTGCAATGCACAGTTGTATTTCATTCTCCCTGTTTGTTCTTTAATGTGAAATGCTGTTTGAATTTCCAAGATAGAAACTTATTCCTGTCCTGGCTCTGTTGTGCCGGTTCCGACTCCATTGTGACTGAGCACGCAAATAGCTATTTTTTTCGATTTCATATCGGGGCTTCTGGAAAATGCATAGAGTTGCCTTAATTTAGTCAGAGTGAATAAACTCGTGAAACAGAGAAGTATCGTCATGTAATCCATTGATTTCAACAATGTAACTGTATTCTAAATACCAACGATTTAAATTGTAACTGTAACGGAATACAGTTACTCATAATTTGTATTCTGAATACGTAACGCCGTTACATGTATTCCGTTACTCCCCAACACTGGCTGCGCGCTGCTTGGTTGAGCCTTATCCCCGTACACACACGTAGAGACACGCGCTGATTGGTTGAGCGAATCGCCATACACACGCATTAGAGACGCGTGCTGATTGGTTGAGCGAATCCCCAATACACAATACATTCTATCACACACATTAGAGACGCGACAGAATCTCATATTCCAGACACTGCAATGTTTCGTTACCAAATTCACTTCTGAGACTTTTTTATGCGAGAAATCAACTATATAAAGCTCAAATATGGGCCGTTTTACGAAAATGGATGGCTAATTGCAAATTTGGTAAAACTGTGTGTCGGAGTTGAGCGGCCGGTGCTGCCTGTGTTGCTGCCTCGCCGCCCGGCCTGACTTCCTCCACAGACCCCGGGCTGCTGTGAGCTCGATTGAGCTCCAGCACGGCTGGCAGCCCACAGCACCTCATACTCGCGCAAAGTCACCGTTTGGGCTAATGGACTAGCTACCAAACGCCGCTGCCCTGACAGAGCTCCAGGGCCTGCAACTCCTCCCTTCCTGCTAGCTAAATGGCCCGTGTGTGAGAGTGAGAGCGCGGTCAGCGAACTTGTTACACCAGCAATCTCTTACCACATGTTACACACGTCACGCCACTTATACAACATCTAACTAAATGTCTTATAAAGCTAACAACGGTGTCCGATTTCAAGTTAATGAATATTTGTGAACTGTAAGGGTTTCGTTAGCTGCGACTTTCCCTTCAAGCCTATGTGTACAAGATTGCGGCTAGTTAGCTTCATTTTTGGTCGTAATTCGAGTATATTTACAGTTTGAATTTCGTCACGCCACTTATACAACATCTAACTAACTGTTTTAAAAAGCTAACAACGGTGTCCGATTTCAAGTTAATGAATATTTGTGAACTGTAAGGGGTTTGTTAGCTGCAACTGTCCCTTCAATCCTAGCTGTATGTAGCTACAAATCACGGATAGTTAGCTTCATTTTCGGGGTAATTCGAGTATATTTACAGTTTGAATTTCGGTCCACACATATCAACATCTAACTAAATGTCTTATAAAGCTAAAAACGGTGTCCGATTTCAAGTTAATGAATTTTTGTGAATTCCAGAGGAATTCTAAGAGGAGGCTAGCTAGCTCTCATTGATAGAGCTCCATCCAGCCGCAGGCTCTATCAATGAGACTCACGGACAAGCGGCGTTTATTTCCCAATCGTTTGTTTAAATAACTCAAAACATTATAATTACACACATTAAAAGAGTAACTGGAACCTGTGGTAAGAGAATGCTGGCGTAACAAGCTCGCTGACCGTGCTTTCACTCACATACACCGGGCATTTAGCTAGCAGGAAGAGGGGAGTTGCAGGCCCTGGAGCTCTGTCAGAGCAGCGGCGTTTCGTAGTCCATTAGCCCAAAACGGTGACTTTGTATGGAGTGTTGTGGGTTGCCAGCCTAACGGAGCTCAATCGAGCTCACAGAAGGCCGGGGTCTGTGAAGGAAGGCAGGCCGGACGGCGAGGCAACAACCCAGGCAGCACTGGCCGCTGAATTCCGACACAGTCGGACAAAATTTGCAATTAGACATCAATTTTCGTAAAACAGCCCATTTTTTACCTCTACATAGTTGATTTCTCGCATAAAAAAGTCTCAAAAGTGAATTTAATGGTAAAATAGCAGATGAACAATGTATACAATTTCTGAGATTTGCATGACCTAGATTCAGAAGACTAACTGATCTCAGGTCAGTTGTGTAGCCTATGCAAATGTTGGTGCGTGACAAACACAGAGACTAGAGCCAAATGAGGAGGAGCCGCAATAGTTGACGTCAACTATGGGGCTCGTTGAGATTTGCCCGTTTTCAGAGGCAGTTTCAAATAGAGAGATTTGCAGAGGAAAGAGGTGTCAGTGGGATTTAGAGGTTCTATGTATGTCCTAGTTACCCACTAAACTGTCATTATTCAACTATGACAAGGTAAAATCAGTTTTGCATTCTATCACCCCTTTAAGATACAGTTACACCATGACTATGCCTACTACTGTTTCTACCACTGCTTAAAGTGCTACAATTAGACATAGGTCATCAAGACTCACCATCATCAACTGGCTCTTTTGCATGGGCCTGCTATAAAACAGGCAAATACCCTAAACCAGGAAAATACAGTATGTGTCTTTTCTCAACCAGACTGCGACTATCTGTGACACTCAAGTGACACCAACTAAACTGTTCAAGACGTCTCATTAACCCTTGTGTTGTCTTCCTCTCGACCATGAACTTGTCCTTGTAGAATTTATGATGTTGAGTGAATCAAAGACTGGTTTAGTCAGGATGCTGTTTTGAAACCATTTATTAATTATTATTAAAATTGAATAAAACACCCAAAATGCAATGAAAGTAATCATTCATTTTACCTGCAAAGAATGTTGTATGGGTTCCATACAATGTACATTCATGCACCAGCAATTTGGTTGAAAGAAACCCATATTTCTGATCTAAAAAACTTTGTAAACATGAGGACAACACAAGGGTTGAACAAATCAAGGTTCTGTTCACATTTGGTCTAAATGGTGAAATGCCAACAGGAGGTTTGATGATGGTCATGGTTTAAATATTGAAGGTGACTAATGCAGTGCCGGTTCAACACAAGCCTGTTTGGAACATGCAGATAGCTTGGCCTGTGGTATTGGGCCCCAAACAGCTACAGTATAGATTTATAATGATTATAATTGTGTTACTATTCTAACCCAAACTACCCTGAAATAACTTACAAAAGGCCCCCAAAGCACTTAAAAAATATGCAACTTAACTGTATACTACCGACTTAATGTATACTACTACTTCAGAGGAAATCATTGTACTACTATATTATGACTATGAAATGTTACTGGTTATGTTGCAGATTCAGATTTTACTCATAAAATATCACAATTAAAATATGATGCTAATATTATTATTCATTTAACTATCCAGCATTATATTAGAGATGAAAGCTCCACCTTGAAAAGACGTTAATCAATTTACATTGTGTCGATAATGCCTCTCTTGGACTATTCATTTAAAGTAAACATTTGAATGCAGGACTTTTACTGTGCAGTAATAATAGTTTTACTATTAACAGTTAATAAATTTAATTTATACTGTTTATTGATCCCCAGTGGGGAAATTACAATTTACACTCTGTTTTTGAAATCACTACACACAGGCCTGAAATACACACACACCCTCAGGACCTATCCATGCACAAATGGAGAAATGTCAGAGTGAGTGGGCTGCCAGTGCTGGACCAGCACCCTGAGCAGGTACAGTGCCTTGCTCAAGAGGTAAACTGGCATCTCTCCAGCTACCAATCCACACTTCAGAAAATAAATCACACCCAAGTCGTGGCTACTCACAGTCAGAAACACCGGTGAAATATACACTTAGCGGAGGTATTAGTTTCCAGACAGGCGTGTTAGTCGCTTGTTTTGACATAACCACCACCAAGTAGAACTTAGATTTAATTTTGCCGCAGCACGAGGGATGGCGAGACTCGTCTTTCGAAACAAAAAAAACACAAAATGATAATACATTCAGATGATGCTGACTTTCTGTGAGCAGGTGATTAGGGAAAAGCTGCTAAAATCAGTAAGACACCAGAGTAACTGTAGAAAGCGCTGCCTTGTGTCTTAGTGGTGTTTGTGAAAAAAATGTTGCTCTCACCGGACTGCTTTTCCTTTCGGTCAATTTCACGTTAATGTGAAACACGATTGTGTTTAGTGAGAAGAGAGGGGAGTACCTGGATAGTTAAAATAATACTTGGTAACTTAAGGTGCTTGTAATAAAACATGTATAGGACCTTACAAGATGCTTATAAACATAAATAAGTTATAACGTTAAGAAGTTTATTCAAAGTTTATTAAAGAATGAATGTAACTAAAATACTTTTCTAAGATCTAATGATTGTAGTTGGTCCCCAGTGGACTTCTTTAGGTTCAAGTTTTGTCTTTAAGCTTTTTAAGCGTTAACTTTTCCAACGTTTTAGACACAGATATGGTGATAATAATGGTCCAAAATGATGTGAAATTGCATATTTTCTTTCATTGAAAAACCTAACATTTTCTTGAGGGAGGACCCCTTAACCCCCCAGCACCTCACTCTTCCACAAACCTAGGTAAAACACTGGGTGTAGTAAGCAATGTTAATCTAATACACTTTTTGTCAAATTCACCAAATATCTCCTCACGGTCGCTTAGCTTATTTTCTGTGTGCGCTGGAAAAAAAATCTGCATTTCTACACAGCCCGCACAGAAAGGTGTGCACGAGCCAAACAACACTATTCCAGCCAGTTAGCACCAGGTGGCGTGTTCAAGCGAGTGATGGGGGCGGGGGGAGAGGGGGGAAGCAGCGGCCGGGGACAGGAGTTATCAACAACAACAGTTGGCAGAGAAACAGCAAGAGGAAAAGGACTGAAGAATAGAAAAAAAAAAACGTTAACATGTCAGTGACGCTTTTGACCGCTGCAGAAACCTCCGTGATTTCGTGGCCGGGTTGGATCAGTGGGTAGAGCAGGCGCACATATACTGAGAGGCTTATGCCTCAACGCAGAAGTCCAGGGTTTGAATCCGACCTGTGACGATTTCCTGCATGTCTTCCCCGTCTCTCTCCCCTTTCTCACCTAGCTGTCCTATCAATTAAAGGCGGAAAAGCCACAGTTTGCTAATCCCCAACCTAACGTGAGCTAAGTGTCGACTCTGCCATATTTCGTTTTAGTCAGCAGAGACACTAACAGAAGTGGTCGCTTAAAATTGAACGTGTCACGTTTACAAATTGCACCAAATTCCACATGCACGTCCCCGCAATACACCCGCCAAGTGTTAAGAAGATCAGATGAACGCTTCTCGAGATATGCCAAGGACACACAGAAAGATATTCCCTGCTTTATAGTTAGATTAAACGTGTTTATTTATCTAAAAGCTATAGTGCACAGTTTCTGTCTCCCTCCCTCCATGAGGAATTCTAAGTACTGACAACATTAATCCACATTATACAAGCCTACCGTGATCGCGCACAGCCCCCTCCCCTCCTCCACGCAGTTGCTAGTAGCCAAGGAGGACACGGAGGATTAAAAAAACATGATGGACTCTCATTATTAGGTCATTATCTTCACTCGTGTTTCTGCACACGAAAGTCGCCGGACGACACAATCTTCTGAACATAGCCATATTGAGAAATACAGAGAGAGTTGTGTGGAGCTGACAGTCTTAATTAGCTTTGTAGCAACTCATTTGGCAATGGCTTGACTGTAACGGACATTTATTAATATCAAAAATGTACGCACTAAAGCTTTAAAAAGGTGCACTATGAGTTCCTGCATGGTCACTTCTGTTGACGTTCCAAGTAAATTCCAAACAAAACTGAGTAAGCTCGCCCCTCCCCCCATGTTTCTGTAACTGTCATGACTAACTGACTGTCACTAACCCCCCACCCCCTCCCACAACCATCTTGTCGTGATTGGCTGGAGTGGTTTGTTGTATTTTGGTGCACAGCCTGTGCCTCTAGTGTTTGTTTGACGTTTATGACCCCTGTGTTGTCTCCCGAGACCGGGCTTTTTCACAGTGTATTCATGGGGCAGGCAGCTAGCGGATCAAGGAGCGATGCCTACAATTTGAGACAAAAATGAAATCGCGCTGAAACCATGCAGGAACTCATAGTGCACCTTTAAGTGTCTGTAAGTGCAATTTTGCAGCCAACGTTTTAATATTACAATATTATTATGAATATTAGCTATATTATGACCATGCACTGGTACTAGTGTTAGCTACAGTAAGTTGTCAAATAGCCTATAAGAATGAGCTTAAACCCTGCATACTTGACCCCAAACAGTATAACTAATCTTGAAAACACTTCTATTTTGACATTGCTGAAAAATCTTTCTGAACAACAAGGGAGGACAGATGGAAAAGGAGAGCAAGAATCAAAATGAATAAGCCTGAGTACCGGCACTTCTGATTTTTGTCCACATGAGTACTGTTTGTTCTAACTGAGTACCGTCACTTCTGTGCTGAGTAGGTACGCACCCCTGTGCAACTGTGTCTCTCACATAGCAGCTTAATTCTGAGGAAACAACAAAATATTGAAACCCTGGTCGCTGGAGTAGGCCACTGTGGCGGCATGGTGGTCCGTCCACCCCGATGGTCACCAAATCTCGCACACCAAACCAGCTAAGCTGCGGCGGGAAAATGGTGCAACCAAGGCAACAAACTTTTGCTCCGCTTCTCGTCACCGGGGGTCAGCTGCTGACTACTTGAGTTTTCAATTCATCTTTTCCACCCCTGCACCACTTATGCAATAAGAAGCCACTCTTTTTTTACATCTGTGTCTTAATCGGTTGCATTTTTTTAATACAAAAGGAGCTTTACACACAACCTTGTCACAGCTGAATATTTCATCACTGGAGTGTTAGAGCCTATACACTTTATGTGGTCTTGATTTGGTTTGTTGTTTACATTTAAAAAGGGTTATAAATCTAGTTCTTTAACTTTAATCAAATAAAACCTAATTTCTGTGGCTAGTGAAAATGCTGCATGGCTAACTTTGGAAAACCACTAGCCACAGTGGCTGCTGTGCAAACATAATGTCAAACCCTGAATGTATGTAATTAAATTCATACAACATACATTTGAAGTGATATATTACCAAGATAATCATATAAAAATATTAGGGCTGTCAAACGATAAAAAAATATTTATCGCGATTAATTGCTGAATTTCTATAGTTAATCGCGATTAATCACATGTTTTATCACATGATTAAAATTATATTATTTTGTATTTCAGAACAGTTTTTAAGTACATATTAACAATGGAAAGCAATTCTTACCAGTGTATCTTGATTGGGAATCAAATGAATGCAAAAAAAGTTACTTTATGAACTTGACTTTAAGATTTGTATTTGTTTATTATTTATTTACTGTAAACAAAAGAAAAAAAAAGAAGGGTACTAAACAACAGTCAGCAAAAGGGTATTTTACAATTACTGTGAATGCACCACGAGGCTACCTGTTTTAAGTGAACACAGCGTCTGTGTTGTTAATTCCGACAACGGCAGCTGCTGCGCTGCAAAGCAGACTGTTAACGTCCCGGTGTTGGAATCCTCTACAGTTAAATACAGTCACACTTTATACTGTTTAACGTTATCTGTCAGCATTTTAACAGTGTTTAATCCAGCTGCTAGCTAAAGGTAGGCTAACGTTTCGTCGAAATTTTCGTTCTTATTCAGTCTCATTACTACCGTTTAGGTCGGCACGTTTCGGTAACCAACCCTACTTACCAGAGTCAATATAGTGTGCAGTAACTTCTAAATAATTTTGATTACTCGCTGACGTCCAGTGATCACCGGTTGATGAGACAGCGTTAGCACTTTGCACTTTGGTTTAAATAACAGGTCGGCGAGTAGCACTCTCCAAAATATTGCTTTGCCTGAGCCTCAACCTGAGTCACGTTAACTGTACTATGCTTAGCTCGTAGGTAGTAGCTCAAGCTTGACGTGCTTCGTGATATTTTAATTCGGCTTTACACAATGTGCATGTGGCTTTCAACTTGTCTACGAGCCGTCCGGGAGTTTTGGAAAATAAAAAGCGCCATTCAGAATTGTGTTGCTGCTTCATTTCTCCATCATGCCTGCAGGAGGAGGATGTATTACGAGGAAGTATGGCAGCTTGATGATAAGTAAACAAGGGGGTAAGCTTCGCTTCTGAACGCGAACCTCCGATGGCGCCATTTTGTTGCTACAAAGGTATCACCTCTTGTTAGCATTCCACTGACCGCCATTTTTTTTTTACGTCACTTGACTGCGAATAACTTTACATCTGAAGCGTTTAAAGACTCTATTTGTCCATTGTTTAATTCTAAAGAAACACGACAATGTATAAAAGGCTCCATTACCTTGTACCTCACGTTATGGCTCCGTAGCAGACGTTTTTGTAAAAATACGCTAACGATTGTGTCATAACTAAGTGACTTACTGTCGCACAGTAGAAGAATTACCGTATAGTACAGGAGAAGCTCGCAGGCAGTTTCGACTTACATTAGCTGTTTAGGTTTAATTACGAATGTTAACTAGCATGTTAGTTAGCAATAATTAGCCTGTGCTTATGTTATCTCCTTACATATACCTACACTCTCCGTCTCTGTAAGATTGGAAATGATTGAGATTTCGCTTGGCACAGCTACAAGAAGACTTACAACTTTCAGACACGTTGCTCACGTCACATTTACGTTGTCTCTGTCAGTTGGAGGCAGCGCAGTAAAGCAAGAGATCACCGGAAAAGTGCTTCTAATAGCCTTCACTGGTCTCCGTCCAGAGCAACGGGGTCTATTGGTCCATTAATATATATGTCAATGTAAGTAAAGGTGCGGCAAAGGGTCAAAATAGTAGCCTGTTAGGCATGATGTGAAGCCGAGTGAAGTGAAAATAAATTAATGCGATTAAAAAACAATTTACGCGTTATGCTTGGCCCTTAATCGCAACGCGCTTAACGCGTTAAGGCTGACAGCCCTAAAAAATATCCAAGACACATTAACATGTCATGCAACAGCTGAATAAGCTTTTTTGTTCTGATTCAGGTACTGAATAGCCCCGCTAGAAACAATGTCTGTATGTGTGCATGCTACAAACCTCTGTGTGTGTGTGTGTGTGTGTGTGTTTTCCCTCATAGTGATCATAAAATGCCCATGTGACAGAGGTCATCTGGGTATCAGACAAGGAATTCACTCTGATCTCTTACGTAATGACAGACCTGGTTACAAAACACTACAGCTCCTACTGTGCAACATGCAGCATCCCATTAATAAAGACACTAGTGAGCGCCGGCATGGCAAGCTCAGGGTGGATTGGACCTTTACAAAGAAGATGAGATAGTTGGTGTCTGTACAGTGTTTCCCACAGATTAGAAAGCAATTTGTGGCGCGGGGTGTCACCCTGTGTCAAAAACTGAGGACACGCTGTTGGATGCTGTCCTCCTTTCCTACTTTAATGCCTAACGAATATATCTCTTTCTCTCCCTGACCTGTCTTTCACTGGTTGAAGCCTGAAAATATTGTAAACAAATTAATAACATAACTAATTACACTGGTCGGACTTTTCAGCTCTGTTTCAGACTGATACCTCCGGTTCAGGCAGAAGAACATGTTTTAAATAGCATTTAAAAAAATAAAAATAAATGAATAACTAAACGTAATGTGCGGCGGCCGGTGTTGATAGTGAGGCGCACCGCCACACAGTCTATGTGTGGGAAACACTGCTGTATGTGGAGGATGTTGCTTTTAATTAATATTGTGTGCCCAATTAACCTATTACAATTCATTTGTGAAAGCAATCCTATTTTTCTTTTATGAATGGCTATCTTTATTTGATTTACAGTATTTAAGGTGCAAGTTAAGATGTCTGAAGTTAGGAGATTAATCACACATTCACACAGCAAGAGCCACTGACATGTAAAACCTTTTTTTCCCTGACTCATATTGAAACCAAACTCAATTGCCAGTTCATTGGGTACATATACAGCTATTTTAGGGTTTGTTGTTTCTAAGGGTGTCCAAAATTAAGTCACAATCTTGAATTTTGAATAAAAAAATGGAATCGTCGATACTGCAAGGCCCCCATGTCACGTCCGGTCGGCTTGTCAAGCGGAAAAAAACACACGTGTTGACGTGCTGCGAGTCAGTAACTTAGCTAGCCTGTAACTTAGCAAGAGCCAGTCAAAAGATAGCATGGCAACTGCAGATGCAGGAGACCCATCGACAGAACTTGAGCCCCATCCTCTTTCACTGAAGTGTGTGAAAGTGTGGAAGTATTTTGGATTTCCAGTGAGTTATGTTGACAACGTTCGCGTTGTCGACAAAAAAGCCACAGTTTGCAAGCTCTGCTATGTGCATGTACCATATTCTATGTGTTTACCATTGCACATTAGCCTAGCAGCTAGCGGGTATTCCTTCTGCTTATAGCTTTATCCCAACAAAACCGCACGGTTGAATTTCAGCCTGCATGCACGTTTTGAAGCCTCGGTCTGCTCAGCTGCTGTTCTGGCTCGATGGTGTTTTAAGCCCCCAACTAAGCCTTCAAGGCAGCGCTGCGACCGTTGTCTGCAACCATAACTCATGGATCTAATAAGAGAACTGGATACAGCATTCGGCAGGAAGCCCTGTACATTCCAATGAGAGTACTCAAAATCGCATAAAGCTCGGATCTACCGCGTTGACTGGCCCATGACTAGTGTTAATTTCGTCAGACGAGACGAGACTCAATATGTGACGAGACTGTGCCAATGTCCAAAAACGCTGACGAAGACTAAATTAACATGCATTATTGTTGAAGAAAAAAGACGAGACTAAAATGTTTTGCATAAAATAAAAACTAAGATAAAATCTCTCTTCATTTTTGTCTACAATCATCTCTACTTTTCCATCATGAGATAGAATATTCAGCTGTTACTATGGTTGGTTACCCAGACCCGGTGCTAATACAGCTACAATCTACTGGACCAAATAGCAATGCGGATTTCGGTGCCACTTAAATGCCTGTGCTTCTCTCTGATGCTCCTAAACGGACGTTAGAGGCAACCGAAACATCGCTGCACGGGACGCTAGTTAACACTACACTTTGCAGCAGCTAACGTTAGCCTATCGTTAGCTAGCAGCTGGATTAAACACGGTTAAAATGCTGACAGCTAAATGGTGTAAAAGTTTGTCTGTATTTCACTGTAGAGGATTCCAACAGGGGGACGTATGACAGTCTGCAGCTGCCGTTATGTGAACGCAACACATATGTTGTGCTGCGTTCAATGTTATTGTAAAATACCCTTTTCCCATTCAGTGGTTGTTTTTTCACGATGGACATGCGCACCAGCAACAGTTTGTTTGTGTTGTTGTAGCAACTGGTAGCAACATGCTCGTTAATGAGCTTCTCTTTCGTGTCTCTTACAAGTATGCAAACTCATGAACTCGCCATTTTCACTGTCTAAAATATTCACTAACGTTAAACATTGTGTTTTCATTGTTCCTGATCGATTACATGCTTATCTAAATAAATGATGGATGTATTTAGACAACCAAGGAGATTTAATCATTATGTCGTGCTACTAGCTAGATACTAGCTAGTGCTAGCTACTAAGGTTAGCCTGCAGTTTCGTGAACAGAGCTCATCCACGTAACAAGCTTTACAGCATACAGCCCTCGGATGTATCATAAGAGAGAACCAAGGCGATGTAATCACTATGTCTGTAGTAAAGTTATGTAGGCATATAGCTATGTATAGTGTTACCGTTCTCTTACATCCATGCTAGCTACCACTGATGTTAGCTACTAGCCGATAGCCCCGCCAGTTTGGAAAACGCTAATGACGTTACAGCCACGTTACAGGCTTTACAGCATACATACATCCCTCGGATGTATCATAAGATAATACCATGGACGTATTAATAGAACACATGTTGAATTACAACCATTAGCTATATCCATTATTACAGCTACAGGACCACGGGAGAACGGTCATGTGAGCGAGCGGACGCAGTCCCGCAGGTCTGCTCGCCTAGTTTAATAACTCTGGATTCGGCTACTAGTGAATGTTAAAATGTTAAAAACGTGAAGTTTTAAACAAGGACCCTTTAAGTGTTCGGGCTGGTAAGTTGATGTACCCCGAAAAAAATATCCGCTGAAATACAGAAGTTTCTTTCGCCATGCAAAGTCTATGTGAAAAGTCTTTCTGGGCCATGGGGTGCAGTTCCACCCTTACCCGCTAAGCCCATGGGGGCTTTAAGACATGGTGCTTTTCCTGGGGGTTTGCCAAAACCATTGCCTAATCCTAGTACCTTCCAGGCAGCGCTGCCTGGAAGACGACGTTGAGGGCTTCAAACACCAAACTCTGTGTGCTGCGAAGCGTCTGCCCTCAGGATTGTCGGTAAACTTTTTTTTTCTTTTTACTTTATTGACAAATTGTCAAGTTTCCAATTGACTGAAGATATATTATTCAGGGTTTGTACACCTTTTCCAAGGTCAAATTCAAGCACTTTTCAAGCACTTTCAAGGTCCATTTTAAAGCTTTTTCCAGCACCCATCACCACCGTAAAATATATACCAATACATAGTCAAAATTATTATTAGGATTTTTGTCACATTAAAAGACATAATGCTATAAACAGCCAACATTGTGTTTCGTAATAGCAGAAGGATCAGATATTTAAGCAAAACACAAGTTTTATTTTTCAAAATGTATCACTGTATTTACACTTTGCTTGCTATCTAACCTGCCTGAGTCAATGTAAAAAAACAATTACCCCAAACAAAATCACTCGACAGGTTCACTTCACTAAAATGTTTAATCTCTTCATGGTTCATAATATAACATACAGTAAGACAGCTATGGAGAGTAGCACTGAGTGGGAGGATTTGTGCCAAATGACATGCCGCTGGGTCATTCTGTGTCAAATCACACTAAATCCAGGAAAACAGTTGCTGCACCCTCTTAGATTTTGCTCAAAGTTTATGCTACCCTTAATGTCAGTCTTTTCACACTTTTTTTCCACATGTAGGGCATGCCGTACAAACTTTTAACGGTTCAGTCATATTGACACGTTTGTCTTCCACCCTATAAAGTTTGGGCTGCCTATGAATAATACTTTTCATTTATATTAATGTCCAAATATTGCTTCCCAGATAATGGGATTTTCAGGCTGTAAAACTGAAGTAATTTCAAGGGCTGAAAATATGAAGACATAGGATTTGAACAGAAATATTTTACAGGCCTTGGTTTTGGGACACATTCTTGATATAGACAAGGTTTGAACCAAATCTGAGACAGGGCAACAACAACAACAACAACAACAACAACAACAACCTGTAATTCCATTTTAACCCAGAAGACTGACAGTGCACAGGCACCTGCCTGACAAATAGCATATATTAATTGAAAAAAAGAAGTATTTCATTGCCAAGACAGTTACATTTATCTACTGGAAAAGAGCAGTGCAAATAGTGCATAAGGCCATCCTCAACCTTACAGTAGGCTACTTGTATCGTTGCATGACACTCCATCTGACACGATTTCTGTTCAGCAATCAACGATTGTTGTTATGCACTTGGCTAACGTTTGCAGGTTTTAATTTGCAGGTAACGTTACAGTTACTGTGATGTAACTTTGGCTATGTTCACTGCAAATTCCACAAATGAACGTGCCATAACGGACATGCAATACTAACATTACATTATCACACCAAGTACACAGTCACTTAGCCTGCGAATTTCTAGCTAGAAGTTACTAGCGTAAACAAATAGGCGCTAACTTACGCTAACGTGTACAGTAGGCTACTTCAGTTGGCTTACTTGAATCTTACTTCATGTGACTCGAGAGCGCAGACTCGCCCATTGTGAAAGGCTGCACGTCTTTTTTGCAGACTTTACAAGAGGCAACTCCTAGGGTTTGTCCCCGTTTAATCCATAATTTGTATTTTTCATCTTCCAGCCAACGTTCATTGAAACGACAACCTGCCGGCAGCGATATTACAAATCCCACTATGGCCACGCCAAGACCCGCCCTTCAATAGCATTTACTGGACAGGTGTCCATTATGTTTACACAAGGTAATGTAACCCCATTTGTTCAGGTCCTATCCCCTGACCAATCGGCTATCCTAACCTTAACCACTCAAGGTGAAATGCCTTACACCAAACAATCGAGCTGCTTCCTAGGGCAGGTCTTGGCGTGGTGGCAGATCGCAGTCACACATGCACAAGCGAGCAGGTTTAATTTAAGGCTCTCCAACATTTTATTTCTCCATTTAATAAACAAACTATTCAGTCAGATAGGTATTTGTTTTAAAAGAAATAGTTACATTTTCAAGCATTTTATCTAAAATTCAAGCACTTTTCAAACCTTGAAAACACAACATCAAAATTCAATTTTCAAGGATTTCAATCACCCGTACGAACCCTGATTATTGTTACATTATGTTGTTAATAAAGGTTTTAAATTTGACAATGTAGTGTGGTACATTGCGAACAAAGGTCAGATATTGTATTGCATAAAAGTCTAGTCTAAAAATGGCATAGCACCCTGTGCTTTAAAAAAAAAAATTGAATTGAGAATTGAATTGAACCGAACCGTGACCTTAGAATCGAAAATGTAATCGAATCAAGGATTTGGAGAATCGTGACACCCTTTCTAAATTTCTAATATTCTTCCTTCATTGACAGAATTGAGCTGGACAAAAAAACACACTGTAAGTCAATCACAACAGAGAGACCTGACAGGTGCCTGTGCTTCAATGCCTGATTCTTTAAGACTAAATGTACTATGTTAGTTAAAGAGAATCCACTGTTTTACAAACATCATTTATCACTTTTACAGAATTGAGCAATAAGTCATAACGACACATACATACATGCACAATAAGTGTGTGTATGCCACAAAAATTTCTGGTCATTAAGCAGGGCCACACGGAATCTGCGGACACAGAAATTTCGCAGATTTTCCACAAATTAAAAAGAAATTCTAATTAAAAGAAAATAAAAGAATGTTAACACATCTCCACCACAAGCAGAAAAACAGCCCGCTAAATTACGCAGATTTTCATTCTGGATGACTCCTGAAAATTGTAAGAAAAAAATAAATAAAATAATAATCTGCGGATTCCATTTGGGCCTGGTCATTAGTGTATTCACACAAACTCACTCCCTCTCATACACACACACACACACACTTAAGTCTATAAATAAAAGGCAGAAGAAGAGAGCAGATTTAGGTCAGCAGACGTGTCTACATGCCGTTGAGCGCTCCACTCTTTGCATCTTCAGGGGAGAAAACACAGCTTGACACTTCCAGTGACGAAGCCTCAGTAGCTACAGAAACCTACAGCGTCAAAATATCTGCTCACTGGGTGTATGTATGGTAGTATCTACCTTATTACTGCAGTATGTGCCTTATTACTGCAGCATGGGTGTATCAAGGCAGTACTAGCCTTATTACCTCAGTGGCAATCTTGTTACAGCAGCACTAGCTTCAGTGCTGAAAGTGTCATCATTTTTACTGCAGGCAGCACGCTTACTACTTAAGCATAATCCCTGTGAATGCAGTACAAGCCTTATATTATTGCTGCACTTGAAGCTTTACTGCTGCACCTTGAGCCTTATGACTATTATTAGTTATTCAGCTACTGATGGTATGCAATATAGAGTACATTCATCTCTCATAGGGTAGCTAGTGCAACACAACTTGCTTATTACTGTAAATTCAAGCCTTAGAAATGGACAATAAAAGCCTGCAAATGTCACCTCATGATGGCCCATACACATTCACATCAAGGCCTTCTAAAAATGCCTGTGAAGACATGACTTGTGTTAAAGACGATTTTGTTATAGTGCCTCCAAATCCGCCAAATTTCCTCCCAGATCAAAATTGATGTATTGAGTTTGAAATTACAGACACAAGCTGGGAGGACATTTGGAGGGACAACTGAGTGCTAAAAGGAAAATCAGGGTGTGCATCTTAAAACTAAAAGGCTTGATATTTTTCCCCATTTTGTTTAGAAAGCTTTAGTATTAAAGTGTAGAGTGGAAGCTGATCAGAATTTAGCCATTGTCATGGTCTGTTACTGGACATATTCCAATAAATGAAATACACATACAGATACAAATAAACAGTGACATTTAAAATCAACGTGTTTACTCTGACCCTACCTGGAGTCCTGGGACTTCCTGAAGGGTACCGCACTCAGCAAAAACTAGGCTTTCCTCCCCCCACTGTGGTTATCTGCATACTACAGTATAGGCAGTTGTGTAACTCTGCATTACGTCTGGCTACTCCTCAGAAGGGGTTCAGCTCTGATCAAGCAGGGCTCTGTGGGCTGATGGGAGTCTAAATTGTGGGTGCTCGTACAGACAAAGAAGGGGCGTTTTCAAACTTGGTCCGTTTCAGCCCTCCAAAAAAACTCAGACCTATTAGTCAGCATTTTTGCTTTTTGTGATTTACTCCAAAGGAACTCAGACCTCTCTGGAACAAACCATACTCGTTGAGTATGGTTCACTTCAAGTCTGCGTCGCGGTTCTCTTCAGCTGTGCATTGTGAACACAATATGCTTCAGGTTCGTTTTGCCTTTTGCCAATGTATTTTATCCCTGAGGACTAGGGCTACACAATTAATCGCAATTGTTTCGAAATCCCAATATGGACTAGTGCAATATCCAAATTGCAAAGGGGTACAATATTTGTTAATGGCAAAATATGTGTCAAACCATTCGGAATTACATATTGAGGTGCTGACATACCGGCCTAAAAATTTTATCCTACAGACTAAAAAAAACATATTTCTTTGGTACAGATCCTCCCAAAAGAACACACTATAATCATTTACATTTCTTTAAATTGTAATAATTGTCAATGAAAATGAGAATAATGATGCAAAAATGATCATTCCCTCCAATATTGTGAATCATATCGCAATATCAGTAAAAATAATCGCAATTAGATATTTTCCTCATATTGTGCAGCCCTACTGAGGACCCATCAGAGCTGAAGTGGACCAGAAAGAGAAGTGAGTGCTCTTTCAAGTAAACTGACCATGTGAACGGAAAAAGAAGAGTCTCATTTCGGTTGGTTCACTTTTTGGTCCACTTTAAGAGAGCTGAGTTTGGTTCGTTCTGAGGTGGCCTATGTGAAGCTTGTGGCTCACAGCACAGAAAGTGACAAAGTGAAGAAGGGTAACATTACAGTAAGTATAAGAGCAAATTGCTGTTTTGTTGTTCACGTTATGAAACAGAGGCCCCTCCACTCACCACAACAGCTACACAGTCCCAAACACTGGAGACCAAATCACTTCCACTTCCACTGCATAAACCCATTGTACTACTTAAAAGCAGGTTAAGGTGTACAAGAAGATGCTTCACACAAGTTAACAAAAAAGACTAAACAAGCCTATGTGTGCTTACAAATGGCTTTTGTGTAAACAAATAGAGTAATCTTCTCTATATGGTGTTGTTGACATACATGTTCAAATATGTAGAGTTAACCAAGCCATATTTGGCCCCAAATACAGTTTCAATTAATGTCGTTTACATGCAAGAGTATTTTGTACAAAAGTATGTCATTCTATGTCATTTGGTAGCCTATTTACTTAAAAAAAATAGAATAACGTTAGTAGAAATGACTAACGTAGGCCTATCTATTATTTATTATAGCATCATAGCATGTTATATGCTAATGGCTGAGTGTATTTGGGGAAAGCAAAAAAAAGTTTATGAGACAGACTTTTCTCCGTAGTGATAAAGTGGAGAGTGGCGGCCGCTGCCTCGGCTCTGTAAACTGGAAGGAGTTTTTGGCAGATAGAGGTACAGGGTCACTGGAAGTACAGCGGCGGGGACACGTATTGCCAGATATTATCCATTAATACGAAAACTTTTTTTAACCAGAACCCGCTACCCACCGCACTACTGAAACACCTCCGCCGTGTCTATTATTCATAAGAAATACGTTAACGTTACACTGCCTTGCCGTAATGTATTTCCTCCGGCGTGTTTTTCTTTGCTATTCGAAAAACAAAAAACGGTGTCTTACCACATCCAGGTCCGCCGGAGTTTGAAAGAGAAACATGGAGGGTATTTAAAGAGTCCTGTCGGCTACAGAAGGACAAACCGTCCTCCTCGCTCCCCGAGACTCTGTCACACAATGGCGCTGATAGGAGGAGAAAAGTGCCTCCGCTCGCAGGAACGATGCTGCCTTCAAGAGCTGTCGGACATACTCGCGTGGTAAACTGCACGTGCGCTTATGTCCCGCAATCGGTGTCATTTGAAGCAAAAACGTAACAAGATATTAGTTAATCAGTGTGACACAAGTGACACCAAGTTACACACAAGGAAAACGATGCTAAGACAGGCTAATGTATGGTGAATGTAGCACTTAAATGGAGAACATGGGCAACTCTTCCCCCTTCCCGAACGGAGGAGGGGGGGGCTGGCTCCTGGGTCCTGGGCACTGGGTCGAACGAACCCCCAAACAGTCGTGGCAATCACACACACTGCGCACGGTGGCTGTAGCTGCCAGTAGCTCCTCACTGGACGCTGATTGGTTTGGTTGCTGCCGTTTGGACACAACTGCATTACTTGAAGCCAGACAAGTTGGATTTTTGTGGATCTTGTAATATAGCGACAATTCAGCTGCCATGCAAAGTAACCAAAAGAGCCCTCTAATCTTTAGATAATCTGCTGCATGGCGGCCTTTGGAGATCCTCTTGTACTGGGCACGAGCAAGACACACAGCGGCCCATGGAGCTACCAAGATGGGACATTTAGAGGACAGACAGCAAAACGCTGTGACAATTAGAGGTCATTTGGATGCATTCCACTACCTACTTTTCAGTATGTGATCAGCTTTAAGATGGTACAATCTTTTGTGCACAGGCCTCCCTAAAAATGTGCTCCTTAATACTTAGAAATATTTAATACAGATTAATATGGACTGATGGCATTTAGCCAGAATGAATTTCCTTTCCTTGATATTCAAACGTTTTTGACAGTTAGCCTACTTTCCTTAAAACATCATTATGCTCATATTATGCACATTTTCAGGTTCATAATTGTATTTAGAGGTTATATCAGAATAGGTTTACATGGTTTAATCTTCAAAAATAAAACACCACATATTGCTGTAGCTCCTCTTTTCACCCTGTGTTTTGAGATCTCCGTTTTAGCTACAGAGTGAGGCATAACACTTCTGTTCCATCTCTGATAGGAGTCGCATATGCACAGTACCTAGGTAAGCACTGCTACCCAGTCAGAAGCAGAGTATGAGGGCTTGCCATGCTAGCAGCTAGGCGAGCATTATAACGTGTGTTACAAAGTGACGCTCGTTTGTCACGGAAGTAAAGGCTACACTACAATAGAGCTGTTTGGAGCAGTTAAATATATATATATATATATATATATATATTGTGATATATAACACAATAAAGGAAAGGGAAAAGCCAAAAAGCATAATATGAGCACTTTAATATAACAACAGTATAACTGGAATAATAATGACAGGATCCATCTTGTTACTGGCAGGTAAATTTACGAGGAGCACATGAAGGCAGCAGGAGAAGCTAGCAGCTGCCCCGAGAAGTGGCGTCATCAACTTTGCTCCGCCCCCCCCACACACACACACACACACACACACACACACACGGTATGTTCTGTAATATTGTAACTCTCTTTCTCTCTCCCTTTCAGTATTACATATGTAATTGAACATTAACAACACTTTGAAACTCTAAAGTGGAAGAAATGTTCATGTTTAGAACTGTAACTACTGTGGCAAGACCCCATTACAAATACATGCCCTACCAGTACATTTAAATTAGTCATATGCTTTTAATTATAATAAGTATAAGTATTTTATCAGAGATTTTAGTATCTGCTACTTAGGCATGATGTTACTGAGAACTTGGAATCATTAATTTGTTCTTTTATTGGCACGAGAATAGTGAGTGGTCACAGAAATGAGCACTGAACTGATGGTGTTGTTTGACTGGTTAGCGGTAACCGTCCTACCCTTCAGCAGATGGCGGAAAGATGTCCAGTAAACTCAAACAAAACCCAGCAGAGTCTGCTCCAAACAGACAAAAACACCAGTGGAGCAGGGCAGAAAATGGGCATCTCAGACCGTTTATGTCCCTGATGCCCCCTGCTGCACACTCACCCAGTTGTGCACTGAAACACTCACAATCAGAATACAAGTCTCCCTATTTTCCAAGACGGGCTGCCTGTTCTCAGGACTCTCTTTGATTAACCTGCTGTCACAATTGGAGTCCTGTGTTTACAGAACTGAATTGTTGGCACAGAAACATTCAGTTCATCCTCTTGTCAGGGTTGGAAAACATATTTTAAGTCTTCATGGTGTACTAAAACTCTCCACTGTAAAGACTGGTACTGATGATTTGGCTGACATCTCCCAGACAGCCAGAGTTTCTTCTCCTGTCTCCCGCATTTACGTTCTTGGGATTGTGTGTTAAGGGGGTAACAGTAACAAATTTCAAAATAGAAATGAGTCAAGTTTTTGGTCGCATTTTTGATTCCGAGACGAGACCTTCAAAAAGTCGTCTTGAAACCGGTCTTGAGTACTACAACACTGCAAAACAGCTAATAAGACATTTAGACTCTTTGGCTCTCTGTTATCTCAAAGGTCAGCACTGTCATAGCAGCTTGCTATCGGTCAACGTTGCAGATTTGCTGGTCAAAGGTCACCAAAGTTCAACACAACATTATTGGTGCAGATTTATTTTGCCTCTGTGACTGGATCCAGCTTGCAGCAATTCCACTGGAATGAACTGTGTTAACCTGAAAGTTCACCTTTTAAAATAGGGCCTACACGGCTCAAGAAAAACAAAGTCAAGAAAATACAAAGTGGTGACCCACATTCCTCTAAGGAGCCAACTGCCAATCTCTGTGTCGAATCTCATTGTGCCTCGTTGACCATCCTTTCGGGGAAAAAACAGCTAAATGTTGCGCACCTCTCCCTCTCTCTCTCTCTCTTCACGGAGAAACAGCTGATCTTAAATATATATAAAAGGGGGTCCGTGACCCCTAGGGGCTCCTCAGAGTTAGTGCAGAGGGGCAGCCAAATGATGTTAAGAAATTATTTTTTGAAATTTTCTTTTTTTCAAAAATGAAAATATAGAATAATATGAATCCAGCATATTATAGCAAATATTGTTTATTTACACATTGAAGATAAGCTTATACTATAGATGCAGCAGCCACTATGTTAGCCATACAGTTAAACGGGAACTATGCATTTTTTTTTTAGCTTAATTTACCTTAACTGAAAAGCTTCGCAGTCATTGGAATGGTTATATGACTTTTTTCGGGTTGAATGGTGGTCGTCTCGCTTCCCCCTAGCGCCTGTGAGCGGAAAAACCACCCTTGCAACTTGAGGCTCGCCAGCGTCAGGAAATATAGCGTGATATCAGGTCTCGCGATGTAAGGAATTGCTTTAGGCACTGCACACATACACGCCCCCATCCAGGAACCGGCTAGCAAGAACAAGGTAGCGATAGTTTTTCACACTATCGTCATGGCTGAGCCGTCAAAAAAGAAGCAGAAAGCTAGGAAAGCATTCTCGGAGGAACAGAGAAAGAGGAAACGGCAGACTGACCGAGCAAGTTTTTACAGTGTTGCCAAATATCTATTCCGAAGCTGTAGCGAAAACACAACGAAGAAATTGCAAAAACTGCATAGCAAGCCTTTAAAGGGATATTTCACCATTGGAAAGATGAATATATCTTTAAATTGGGTCACTTATGTAGTAGAAATGTGATTTTCTTTTTAGAAATTGGTGGCTTCTAGGCCGAGAAAAGCCAGAAAATGTGTTTTTAGCTCATGTGGATGATAGCACCAAATCCCAGAATACACTTGCTTCGCTGCTTTAGAGTCCACTCCCAAGCCACGCCTACCATTTACAGACAGACAGCGAGACAGCCAACTCAACTCATGAGTGTTTTATTGTCATTTCAACCATATACACGAAACAACGTTTCACCGTGGCTCAAATGGTGTTACACATTTAAAATATATAAAAATGACATAAGAAACAGGCTACATTTAGTGCAGACACATTATAGGCTCCATAAAGTTCAGCTAATGCATACTAGCATTAGCGCTTGGTGGGATGTAAACACAGAGTATAAACACGTAAATTTGTGTGGAATGTAGAATGGTCACAAACCACCAGCAGTTAGCAGTTAGTTGGATACAAGCACCCCATTTCTGCACCAGTCCATGTTATCACAGCCCACCTCCACTAGCCTTACCCGGGGACAGAGCAGCAGGCCTGGTAGCTTGATATTCCAGTACACTGTTGTTCAGCCATGTTTCCACAACAAAAACACAGCAGTCTCTGAACTCGCGTTGGGAGTTTCGTAGAAGTTAGATGTAGTCCAGTTCGTTGTCTAATGAGTGGACACTTGCGTTAGCTTTTACCTAGCTGCTTTCCACTCCTGCACACCGTTGTCGAGGTCCCTTTCCCCGGCTAGCGACATTGGGCGACACCGCAGGCTGAGGTACTGGTCTCGGTAGCAGGCGAAGCTCGCATAGTTCTGTCTGTAATAAAGTGTCCTGCAGTGTCTGTACCAATGTATCCCGGTGGTACACATGTGCAGTAGTTTGAATGCACATAATTGTTGTAAAAGTTTTCTGCTGAAAAGACGGAGCCTGTTAGTGAACTTCAAGATGGCTGACACTCATTTTGCTTCGGCAAGCTTCGGGTAAAGACGACAGTCCAACCCCCTATGGGCGGGTTGAAATCATGCGGAAGTAGCTCCTACTACTGGCTGTAGTCCATTGCCTCTGGGCAAAAAATCTTCTGATGATGCAAAAATCGTCGCTTTCCGTCATCAGAAGATTTTTTCCAGACCCACAATATAGAGATCTCTCGTCTCAGGGGGACATGAGGAAGGTAAGCGCGGTCATTCGAAAATACTACCGTGTTTCTACTGATACAAAGCTTAATGCTAAATCGGTGAAGTATCCCTTTAAGATTAAGGGCTTGAAATTTTGTATCTACAAAAGGGGAGCCCTGCAGAAAAACATTGGGAACCCCTGCCTTGCAAGGAACACATAGTGCACCTTTAAGTCATCATTGGCTGAAGACAAAACATCCATCACTGGACAGTACGACATGAGACATGAGACTCTTATAAAAGGCTAAACTGAGCTCAATGAGTGCAGACAGCAGAGCTTATGCAAACTGCTGCTCAAAGAATAAAAGACAGGAATATTAAGAGGAATATTGTGTTATTCTTGGCAACTCAATATATCGATATCATGCAAACAGCCTGAATGAAGCCTCAGCTGGAGTACGGCTAACAGGCGGGTTAGCCTGGGTCGCTCTGTGCATGCGACGCGTGCATGCATACAGTACGTAGCTTTTGTGGTGAATGGAGATCTGATTTTAGTTCTGTCTTCATCTCTCTGGATTCTGAGTTGACTCATGAATGCTGAGCAGTGAGGAGGGATGGCTCTAAATAAAGATTTCAGGTCAAAAACAGGAAATGGCTCAGTGAGCAGGGAGGGCAGGGCCATAGCAACACCAACTGGAGAGCTGCACCCACACCATCCCTCCCTCCCTCCCTTCATCTATCTTTATTTATTTCTCCCTCGCTCTTCTTTTATTTCCCTCTCTGTGCAAAATCTGCCCGCTCCTTGTCTTTCTCTCCTTTTTGCTGTTGCTTTATCCTTATTTTGCATTCTCTGCTTCTCTTTGCTTCTCTTTTTCCATTCTGGAAACAGTGTCCTGGTTAACAATGTATGCATTCAAACCATAATGAAAGGCTATGTTGTTTGTTTCCAAACGTGCTATAAAAATTGGCATAATCATCAGAACCTACAATATTATAACAGAGAACATGTCATGCTACAATATCAGTGAATGTTCTATTCTAGTTATTATGTGTCTACTAGAGCTGTCAGCCTTCCTCTATTATACCATTCAAATTTCATTTGTTTTGTTTTTTTATTAATTTGTACTACACTACTCTAGGGTTATGCATTGTCAATGCCACTATAAGCATGTGGTTGTTGTTAAACGTTCTGTCCACTAGAGGGACTTCCAACATCAGCCTGGCCTTGAAGAGGACCTACATCATAGCACATTGCATTTCTGGCATGCTGCTCTCTGTTTACATTATTTCCCACCACGCACACAACGACAAACACAAATCAAGAGAGAACTCTGTAATGAAACATTATCTAACAAGTGTAATGAAGCGGCTCTGTTGTAAAGGCTAATGTTGCTCGGTTACCATAACGACATCATGTTAGAAAGCACAGCTGAAACGATTTGTCATAAACTAAGTAACAATAGTGTTAGCCATGATGCTAACGGCGTTTATAACTAAGCCAAACGGTGCTGCCACTACTATTTTAGTGATTTAAAAGTAACCTGTTTCTTGCAGATTGTCACGTTATTGAGAAGACAACTGTTAGAAGGTAATATATGAAGTCGAAGCTAACTCTGACAGCTGTAGGGCAGCTGATAAGAGCCTTCTCCATGAAGCTCCCAGCTAAGCTCCTATAACTCGCGACGAAGTTTGGAAACCAGAACGAGCTAGCTATTGATAACATAAGCATTTTGGCTCGGTGGATGTTGATTTTAAAAGATTTCCCATCCTTCTTCCGAT
The DNA here is from genome assembly GCF_010015445.1 of Perca fluviatilis. Classification (NCBI taxonomy): domain Eukaryota; kingdom Metazoa; phylum Chordata; class Actinopteri; order Perciformes; family Percidae; genus Perca; species Perca fluviatilis. The sequence goes on along the minus strand of NC_053130.1, from coordinate 30,561,226 downwards.
TTCCAGCTGCAGCCTGTCACTCCCCCCTGTACTAACATTACTCGGTACGGAACGTTAGCTAACAATGCCTTGTGTTTCTCACTCTCATAACTTGTTTTTCATCAGACGTGACATGAGAAGAGGGAGATTAGGTGATGTTAGCCAACCTGTTTATATAAAAAAAAAAATCTATCTATTTGTATAGTAATTTCAGCATTCGAATAGTATTGATTTTTTTACTATTCGAATTATATTTGACTTTCGGAATTCGTTCCAACAGCCCTAGTGTCTACGTTTCTCTGTAAATGTATCAGGTTGCGTGTGTGTGTAATTATCAGTGTGAACTTGAGTGTGAACCTGACTCATAGTGAGTTCACTGTTCCCACTCATCACTCCAGCCCAGTACATGAGACTACATGTTGCTTCCATCCATCAACGTGTTGCACCTTTGGGTAGTAACACGCAGGATTACCACTGTCACCAGAATTAGTTTGCCGACCATCATGTTCCATTTATTTGCTGTGACAGCACACATGCATTTTTATATCATCAGGGTCTATAAATTCCCACAGAGGCACAAGCAGAAAATTGCCAGGGCTACACACACACACACACACACACACACAGAGCTGTAATTTTTGAGTCATACGCATGTGTCTGTGGAGATTGTCCTCCCCCAAAAAACGCCCACTTAAATTGTTTGTTCAACCAGCAATTACAACCTATATTTACGTTTATAGTGGTGGCGCCATCTACTAGCCGTAGTAGTTATGACGGGAGCAGAGCAGGAAGTAAGGTGAAGAAGTATAACTGTGCCAAATAGGAGGCACAGTAGGATCATAGATGTATTAAGAGAACTGGATACAACGTTCGGCACCAATGGAGCTCGAAAATCCACGGATCTTCCGCAGTCATGGAGCTCGATCTTCCGCGTTGACTGGCCCATGACGTCACGATGGACACTAGCAACAGTTTGTTTGTGTTGTCGTAGCAACACTGCACGTTCATGAGCTTCTTTCTCATGTCTCTTACAAGTATGCGTCGTTCTCTTAATACATCCATGGTATACGTGGCGAATATAATAGAAGTATACTCATGAACTCGCCGTTTCATTGTCTAAAATATTCACTAACGTTAAACATTGTGTTTTCATTGTTCCTGATCGTTTACATGCTTATCTAAATAAACTAAGGATGTTTTTAGAGAACCAAGGAGATGTAATTATTATGTCGTGCTACCAGCTAGCTACTAAGCAGTTTCGTGAACAGAGCTTCTCTTAATACATCCATGGCTTCATCCCTCATCCACGTTACAGGCTTTACAGCATACAGCCCTCGGATGTATCATAAGATAAGTATTAAACCCTAAACCTAAACCAACATCGTCTCTTAGGGGCATGTAAGATGTTATGTTAACGTCAGCTACCTAACTAGCTCCATTATTTAGCTTGACCTGCATTATGTTTTTTTAGCTTTTGCAATAAACCACTAAACCAGGTCGTCAGTACTTTCACTCAGGAGACTGGGGTTCGAGTCTTGTTTAAAAAAAAAAAAACAGTCAAAGTTATATGGAGCTAAGTCACATGCTGCGTCAACCCAAAACTCAATCTTTTTAGTAAGTAATTAGTCTTAGTGCCTAAACCTAACCAAACTGCGACCATTTCACTACGTTACCGGTGTTTAAAAAACCTGTGACCGTTGTATTTCCTGCCACCGCTAGGGGGCGCTAATTTATGAAACGCTCCTGTGGGTTGTATTACAAGGTAGGAATAAACTCTAAGTCTTATTAATAAAGGAATCCCTACACACTACTAGCAGTATGTTTTCGACTCTATGAGGAGTCAATAACATAATCTGTGAATAGATGCAAAGTTAGCTAGTAACTTGCATTGTACAGTGAGTACTAGTTTAGTAATCCATCACTATCACTGTTACTACTACTGTTTCTGTTACTGCAATATTGACCACTACCACAACTACTATTACTACTACAGTAAAGACACCTAACCATTACCAATACTGTTGCTGCGACTACTACTATTGTTTTTTTAAACAAAAGCCGTTTTTTTAGACTAGGAACCTTCTGAGGAACTCATTGCGTTTGGACAGCAGGGACCAGGGTCTAAATTAAGTTCTGGGGACATTTTACGGGCACATTTCAGGGTGTACCCCTTTAAAATTTGATTGTTTACTCTTTCTTCTAACACTATCCTAGAGTTGTGTTTATGAAAATGCAGGTGAATGCACAGTTAAGATCCAGGGTATAGACATAATATCATGAACACCTGTACAGTGTAAAACAATATAATACAAGAGTGTGGTTAAACTTATAAATGTTAACTTTTTTGATTATATTGTGTGGAAAGTGTGGAAGAAAATGTTAAAGCTTTCTTGAATCACATTTGGAAACTACAAACCCAAAGGGACAGGTAGTGCAATTTCACATTTGATTGTACAGCTTGGAAAATATCTAAATTTGAAATTTTTGAGCAAGAATTTTATGCAATAAATTGATATTTGGACGGAACAGAAGATGAACAGACAAATAGAGTAAAACCAGTGAAAATATCCATGTGTACAGATTTGGGCAGGGTGTGTGAAGAGGACCAGGGAATATTATTAATACTATTAGACATGGGTGTGGCATTCCAGCCAAACATGAAGAGAGAGGGAGGGGGGATGGGGGGATGGGGAAGGGCTCCACACCAAAAGCACCCATCTGCTTTCTTTCTCTCTCTTTGTCTATACCTCCTCCTATTCTCTCTCTTTGTCTCTTTACCAGTGTCCATCATTCCCTCCTCCCTGCCCCATACAGCTCCTACCTCAATCACACATACACACACAGGACACTTATCCTTGATACAGCGTGATATATCCATGATCGGTGCCACAATTATGTACTATACTATTTCAATTGATATTAAGACAAAGCTGGAAAGAGCCAGAGTTGGTATGCAAAATGGAATCTCTCCATTCGTCTGCCCCCCTACACTTCTCACAATCATTATTTCTTCTTATTACATTGATACTTCAAACACTGTTAAGTGCCTTGACTTATACACTTCAAAAGGGGAAGTATAAGAAAAGCAAGTAGCAAATCAAGTTGCCATTTTAGTCTAATATGCTCCCAAAGTGTAGTCATGCCCCCTAGACTTAGTTGTTTTTGTGACTAGTCTGAATCAACGGAAGTACATTTCCAGGATAAATCCTGACATCCATGCCCCTTACATTCCACTCGCTGTGTGTCACCGTTCTCAAAATCTCTTCGGTACGAGAAACAACAACAAACTTGGAGCTAGCAAACTACACATTGAAAATGGCAAGTTTTTAAGAAAATTTGGATTGTGCAACACGGCAGGCCTGCTTAGTTCTTTTGGGGAATGATTGTTAAGATTTACAAAAAAAATATGTTTAGGGCATTTACTCTCTAACTGGGACGTTTTGGGACTGATTGGTGGGATTGCTGTGGACGAAGCACACACAGCGATACACTGGTAAGAGCAAATTACATTTAACCATGTAGATCACGTTACTGTATGTGAACAAGTTATAGACATAATTTCTTTCCGGAGAACCTGGACTCGGGAACGGGATATGTATGTTGCTGGGATGCCACATGAATGTATACATTGTTATATGACTATAAAGTAAAATAATCTCACAGAAATGTATTGAAATCACAAAGAAATATTTGTGAAGAATTTTTGGCTTTTGAAAATTGTTATCCCAAATCTTGGCAATCAGGGGAAATAAACTCTGTAACTAACAAAAATATGAAACTATTTCAACCTCCAGGCTTCATTCTGCCGTCTCTTATCTAAAATCACTTTATGTGATTGGTCAACACAGCTGTTAGTCAAGGCATCCCAATCCAAGATGGCACTGGCAAACATCGTTTTTTGGTACAAAGAGATGACACAGATACAATAAATAGCCGCTCATTCGTGGATTATTCGTTCTGGAATTACTCGTGCAAAGTCTCCGAAAGTCACTGACACTCCAGGCCAGTACTACTTCTGGAAGGGCTACGAAGATACTACGGTAGGGCTTGTTGTGAAGCACCCGCTGTTAGGTACAAAGCTAAAAACACTTATTTTACAAAGACAAGACAGGACCTCGTTGAAAAGGTGCATATCTCTGCTTCTAAACTTCTACACTGTACTGATCTGGAGATATTAAATATGACATAAAACATGTAGTTTCAATGTTGTGTCGATGTCGTTTCTGACGATACCTACGAGTATTTTATCCGCTGAACTATAACATTTGACAAACCAACCAAATTCCAGAAACCAGACTGGCCAGATTCTCATATAACTTGGTGGAAGCGTGTGGCATGGGCCAAGGAAGTACCCACTACATTTTGGAGCAGATCTGAATCACGGGGCAGATTTACAAATTAGTTTTCACTTTCGTTAACATTGCAAGATAGGGGCATTTCTGCTTCATGTATGTGGTGTCAGAATAACTGGAAACATTTGTTCCCGAACATATTTTACATATTACATATCATTATACTACTAAGCATTTTTAGTTCTAACCGACGTGAGAGGACGCTGGCGCTGGTTATTCGCCGCTTCTCCGTCTGCTATTCATCTGCTATTCGTCTGCTATTCTCTTGTGTTTGTGTTCGCTGTACCCCCTACCTCTGGACAGCCTCTGTACCTCTGGACAGTCTCTCTGCTGGTTCCCGAAGCCGCCTGGGGCTCCTTGACCGGACTCTTGCCTCGTCGGTTAGCCGCTAGCTAGCTGCCCCCGTTCACCAAACGCGTGGCGGCAAATCCTAGCTTCGCCGGCTAACCCGATTGCTGACCTCCTCCTCATAGGCAACCTCCACCAGATGCGAGCCGCGACCAAGACTAGACATTCCTCTCCTTCGGTCATGCTGTGGATCATTTTGGCAATCACCTCATTCATCCATCTCCACCTCCACCTCTGTGCTCCTAGCCCACGGCTAACCACTATCACGGAGCTCTCCATCCCTCCGCTCGGCATCATGATCAAATATTCAACTCTGCAACTGGTCCAATTCGTCAACTACTCCATTCCATCCTGCATCCCAGTCATCAAACAGCTCGGACTTCTACGTCGACGCCGTTACATCCACAGAAGCTCGCCCGCCAAGTTTGTTTTCTTCCACCACGGACAATCCATTCCATCCATCTGGTCACCTGCACGCTCTGTTGCACCTGTCCCACGTCATCTGAATGCTTCACCCACTGGTTCACATAGGGCTGAACGCATCATCAGGCTACACAGAAAACCCGGACCGGACTACAGTGCTTTCCCCACTTTACATACACTCAATCATACTCTCCAATCATTTGCTAATCGGCTCACTGTCCCCCTCAACTGCAATACCCCCACACCCGACGACCACACGCACTGCAAACCGGGACAACCTCAGATCTCTCCAGCCGGCCCCCATCCCACCACCCTCTCACCATGCCAACTTTGCCCTCCTCAACACCCGATCGCTCAACAATAAAGCCCCTGCCCTCCATGAACTAATCCTCGACAACACTCTTGACTTCCTTCTGCTCACCGAAACCTGGCAACAACCCAACGACTTCTTCTCCCTCAACCAAGCATCCCCCCCTGGCTACAACTACATCTGCAAACCCCGCCCCTCCCACCGTGGAGGTGGCCTCGCCGTCATTTTCAATCAGAACTTCCGGATCACAGAACTCTCCCTCCCCTCAGTATCATCGTTTGAATATCTCGCCTTCAAAACTCTTTCCTCCATGACAGTCATCCTCATTTACCGGCCACCTAAACCAAATCCCTCCTTCCTCTCTGATTTTACTGAACTCCTCACACTAGCCTCATCTCTCTCTCACCGTCTGCTGCTAACCGGTTTGACTTAAACATCCACATGGACTCCCCCCATGCAAGCTCTCATCAGAATTCAAAATTTTACTGGATAACTTCTCTCTCACCCAACATGTCACATTCCCCACCCATGAAAAGGTCACATCCTCGACCTGGTCTGCTCCACCAACCAACCAGTGGTCGACCTCCATCCATGCCTCTTTCCCCTCTCTGATCACAAACTGATACGGTTCACCATCCCTTCTCCAACCCCGGCCCCGCCTCCTCAGAGAAATCACCTTCCGCCAACCTCAAATCTATCAATCCCCACCATCTCTCTGACCTGCTCTCCACCACTCTCCACCTGGACTCAACCCTCACCTCACCCGATGACCTCACAGACCACCTCAACTCCACCTTGTCTACCTCCCTCAACACCCTGGCCCCCCTCAAAACAAAACTTCGTCACTTTTAACACCTCTTCACCCTGGTACACACCTGCACTCCGGGAAAATGAAACAAACTGGCCGCCAACGGGAACGTCTGACAAAGAAATCATCCCTCACAGTCCATCAGAAGCCTATAAATCCCATCTCATCGCCTACAAAGATGCCCTCATTGCTGCCAAATCTGCCTACCTCTCCACCATCCTCACCGACCCCTGCCAAAACCCCAGAACCCTCTTCTCCACATTGAACAACCTCATCAAGCCTCGGACCAACAGCCTCCTTACCTCTACTCCGGATCTCTGCAACTCATTCTTCCACTTTTTCACTGACAAAATCAATCTCATTTACAAATCCCTATCCCCCGTATCTGACCTTCCAGGATCTACTCCAGCACCTACCTTGGACCCTCCTCTCTCCATCCCTCCAGACCTCCCGACCCCTCCTCCACACTTCCTCCTCTCCCAGTTTAACCCAGTCACTCCTCCTGAAATCTCCAAACTCATCAGCTCTTCCAAACCCACTACCTGCTCCCTTGACCCCCTCCCTACTCCACTTCTGAAGTCCTGCCTCCCGGTCCTATGCCCCTACCTCACTAACCTCTTCAACTCCTCACTGTCCCTTGGAACTGTCCCCTCTGCTTTCAAAACTGCCGCTGTCACCCCAATCCTTAAAAAACCTGGTCTGGATCCCTCCTCTCTCAACAACTACCGCCCAATATCCAACCTCCCCTTTCTGTCTAAAACCCTGGAACGCGCAGTTGCCTCACAACTACAAACCCATCTTCTTGCCAATAACCTATCCGAACCTCTCCAATCTGGTTTTCGCCCCCTACACAGCACAGAAACCGCTCTCCTCAAAGTCCTCAACGACCTCCTCACCTTTGCTGACACCGGTTCCCTCAACATCCTCATCCTCCTCGACCTGAGTGCAGCCCGATACTGTGAGCCATAACATCCTGCTCACCAGACTCAAAGACCTCGGTATCGACGGTACTGCACTCAGCTGGCTCCACTCCTACCTTTCCAACAGATCCCATTTCATCTCTCTCCACAACCACACCTCTGCCACAGCCACAGTCACTCAAGGTGTTCCCCAAGGCTCCGTACTTGGCCCCCCTCCTCTTCATCATCTACATCCTCCCCAACCTCCTTCTTTCACCTCCGCAACATCGCCAAAATCAGACCCTCTCTCACACCCCCCGCTGCTGAAAGACTCATTCACGCCTTCATCTCCTCCCGACTGGACTACTGCAACTCACTTCTCCCCCGACGCATCAGTACCAACGCCCCAGCAACTGGCGGCCAGAACTCAGCCGCCCGCCTCATTACCTGCTCCAAATCCTGGCACCACATCACTCCAGTCCTAAAAACAACTCCACTGGCTTCCCATTTCCCACCGGATCACCTACAAAATCCTGGTCCTCACCTATAAAGCCCTCCACCATCTGGCCCCCTCATACCTCACTGACCTCCTCTCCCCTTACCAACCCTCACGGTCCCTCAGATCCACCTCAGCCGGTCTCCTCTCCATCCAAAAGTCCAACCTGCGCTGTTTTGGGGACAGAGCCTTCTCCAGAGCAGCTCCCAGGCTCTGGAACTCCCTCCCCCAAGAGATCCGCACCTCTGAGTCCCTCACCATCTTCCAGTCCCGCCTCAAGACCCATCTCTTCACCTCAGCCTACCCATAGTCCACCTGCCCCCCTCCCTTTTTCATCTGTATCTTGTTTTGTTCTACTTGTTTTGTTTGCTCGTTTTGTTTTGTTATGTTTTTATAATCTACCCTGTCCTGTAAAGCGACTTTGAGTCCATGAAAAGCGCTATATAAATTCAATTTATTATATTATTATTATTATATTTTATGGCTCACCTTATCCAAATTCTTTGCTCTTCGTTGTCACGCAAATACTGGAAACAGCTCTCAACATGTTTAAATGCTCTGAGCAATAGAATACAAAACCTTTTCTTTTGTAGTCCATGTTGTTTAACCATTACTAACTTGAAATCCACAGCAAGTTCTACAGTTGTCTGACCCTGGTCGGAGACAATGCAACGCTATGATTGGCCAGTCTGCCTTCGAAGGGCGGGACTTAGCGAAGGGTCAATAATAGCAGCACGGTTGGACCAACTACTCAAAATCAGTTTGATTTACTGCTCCCAATTTACTGTACCATTGCATGCAACAGTGTACGCATGGAAAAGTTGTGCAATGATGTCTGAGTTCTTTCTTTCTCAGCTGTGATTGGAAAGCTGTAAAAAAGCTAAGGGTATCTCAGTTAAATTAACCCCATGGTTTTACAGCTCCCCTGTTTGGTAAGCAGTGTCATTAAGCCAACACACCTGAAGTTGCTGTGAATGCAGACATCGGCTCATAACAGTACATCAACAAAAGTTTGATTTTTCACAGTTTGTATTTTCTTCCCATCATACTGCATCCTTAAAGCTCATAGATATTTTAGTAAGTTGGGTTCTGTGTACTGTGGCGGATAAACCCAGATCCATACTGGAAAGGTTATAGTCATATGCTCAAATAGCAGAGGTGGAATGTAACTAAGTACGTTTACTCAACTACTGTAACTAAGTCAATTTGAGATACTTGTACTTTACTTGAGTCTTTTCTTTTCATGCCACTTTCTACTTGTACTTCGCTACATTTCAGAGAGAAATATTGTACTTTTTACTCCACTACATTCATCTGACAGCTTTAGTTACTAGTTTACTAGTATGATTTTTGCGCACAAAACACATGTAGTTTATAAAATACAATGTTTACGATAAATTAAACTACCCAACAATATAACGGCCTACAAGTACAGCTGAAATGATTCGCCGATTAAACACTTAGTTGATTGACAGAACTGTTTGGATCGTTTCCAGTTTTTAAAATGTGAGGATTGAGTACTTTTACTTTTAATACTTTAAGTACATTTTCCTGATGATATTTACATACTTTTACTTAAGTAACATTTTCAATGCAGGACTTTTACTTGCAACAGAGTATTTTTACAGTGTGGTATTAGTACTTTTAATTAAGTAAAGGACTGAATACTTCTTCCAACACTGTCAAATAGTTCTATACTACTAGACAAGAGGATCGAATATGTATTAATCCGCAGCAAAAAATAGTTTGTTACAAACTACAGCCCAGCTGTTTTAGAAAATTATATAGCCAATCGACTTGGGGCTGAGAGCCAGAGTCAAGTTGGGAAGTCAGAATTTATTATGAGACGGATTAACACATTGTTGGTTTTGGTCTTTTTATGGGATTGGTCAACAATATGAAAAATAAAGAATTAGACCTGACTTATACTTAAAAAAAAAAATGTAGGGAGATCTATTAATAGAAACTAGTTAGGGCCCTCCAAACACAACTGTTCATCTTGCAAGAAGAGGGCTTGTGCCTGGACATGAGTGACCCAGACAGAAAGAGAGAAGGGGGGGAGGTGTGTTTACTCATGGCCATGTGACGCCGCTTCCAGTGTCAGGTGACTTACAGGAAAGAAGTTGTTGTTCTTTTTCTCTCCCTCTTGCTCTGTCTCTCTTTCTTTTGAGTTTTTTTCTTGTTTCATAACTTCGGAGATGAATGCTTTCTCTCTCTCTGTTCACTGACTTTACTGGCATGTTGTTTATCAAACTCCCTAATCCGAGTCTAAAATGTCAAAAACAAGCATTAAGTTATGCATCCAAATCATATTAGATGATGAATGATTTGAATTGAATACAGCCACTGTAAGACAAAAAATAAGTGTTAAAGTTGAGTATATGATGTTTCAAATCAGTTAAACCAGTCAAGACATTATGAGACACTGTAATAGCCACCTTAGACTTACAGTACAGTACTCTATTGTATGGTTTAATGGCGTTTGGCTCAGGGCTATGTGAAAAGGTTTATGCTATCCCTTCAATGTGTGTGTGTGTGTGTGTGTGTTTGAACCCATCCATAGCAAACTGATGATATTTACATACTTTTACTTAAGTAACATTTTTAATGCAGGACTTTTACTTGTAACAGAGTATTTTTACAGTGTGAGTGTGGTATTAGTACTTTTACTTAAAGTGATGGTTCGGAGTAATTCACCCTAGGGTCCTTTGCACAATGACCTCGAGCCAAACACCCCCCCAGAAGCTTTTTTCACCTTGGTCTAACATTGGGAGAGTTAGCGTAGAGTAGCGTTATCAGCTGAATAGCTTAGCGCAGGGGCTAATGGACCCACGTTTGTATCTCGTAAGTTACCCCACTAATAATGCGAAAATGATACCAAACGTCTACAAGTAGTACAAATAGGTTATGCTCTCATAAAACGATGGATTGGAAAGTTTGTAAGTACACCAGAAGTTTATGTAAATAACACTTGCCTGCTGGCTTCTGCTCTCTGCTGTTGTTGCTGCTGTAAGACGAGTGCTTAGGGCCATCTACAAATTACAACACCTTAAAGAGATGCAACAAAAATATTTTTTAATTTAACTTTTTTTTTTAAGTAAGTGCTGTAGTATAACTAGCAGGAGACAAGTAATAATTGAGGTAAGTTTGGAGACATTACCTTATTTAATCATTAAATTAATAAATATTTTTGTTGTATCTCTTTTCGGTGTAGTAATTTGTAGACGGCCCTAAGCACTCGTCTAACTGCAGGTAGCAGCAGCAGCAGCAACAGAGAGCTGAAGAGAGCAGGCAAGTGTTCATAAACTTCTGGTGTACGTACAAACTTTCCAATCCGTCGCGTTTGAGAGCATAACCTATTTGTACTACTTGTAGACGTTTGGTATAATTTCTGGCATTATTAGTGGGGTAACTTACAAGATACAAACGTGGGTCCATTAGCCCCTGCGCTAAGCTATTCAGCTGATAACGCTACTCTAGCTAACTCTCCCAATGTTCAACCCAGGTGAAAAAAGCTTCTGAGGGGGTGTTTGGCTCGAGGTCATGGTGCAAAGGACCCTAGGGTGAATTACTCCGAACCATCACTTTAAGTAAAGGATCTGAATACTTCTTCCACCACTGCTCACAAGTCATGGCACAAGGAAGCAGCCACAGCAGTTCAGCAGAGACTAGCAGCCAGCGAGTACAGTTTGGCTGGTTATCCATCTTTCTTTTCCCAGTTTTTGCGCCCTCCTGCAGCTTCTTTTTGGCTGGACCGCAGCAAAGCAGGGGCCAGCCATATAACCATAAACCATTGATATATACACAATATATATCGTGTATATATATCGTGTTATATGGGTGCTGGGGATGTTTTTGCTCCCGCGATCAATCATGTGATCCACTTCCTCATAGGGCTGGATGATTAATCAAAATAAAAGTCAAAACATAAATTCAGAACCTCTAACCAATGTTATATTCCCATGTCGGTTATTTCGTTTTTTTAATACTGTTAATACTTTCCCCACTGTGTGTGTTTACGTACTTCAGTCACGTAACTCCGCCCCAGTAGCATGAAAGTTGAGACAGATTCAACTTTTGGAGAAACTCAAGCCGACATCACGCTGCAGTGGCCAGTCATGTAACTGGTGATCAGACTTGTCAGTGTGTTTTGAGGCTGCATGAGAGTCCCGTACAGTAAACAGGAAACATCACTGCCTCTATCTCTGCCACATGAAAGTTTTAAAACACGAAACACAAGCACTGAACTGCCCAGGAGTTTGTGTAACAGCTGATTGTTTTCTGCAACAACAAAGCACAGTCGCTCTGTCCTTTTTTCTCTCTCTCTTTCTCCATGAAATGAAGCTGCTTTCAAGTGTGGTCGGAAATGTTGAGCTCTATAAACAATCTGGCAGAAAACAAAAATGGTAAAATATAGTATATAAATATATATAGTCTTTAAAAAGTATTTAAAATGTTTTGTTGTTTGCAAAAAATGCAATTGTCTGCAATATTCAATAAATAACCATAAATAGTTCATCTGTGTGAGTTTCCTTCAACTGTTTTAAAATCCCAAATATGAGATATGCAATATTTTGAAAAACATTAGAAAAAAATATCCCACCTATAATAAAAAAGTAAGGAAATAGAATACTCTCACTTTGCGTAATCCGGTTGAAATTCATACTTTTTTAAGTGCTTGAAGATCCAATAATCACTCAAGTTTATTTCATGCAAGAGAGACAATAAAACAATGTTTAAAGGTGTGTTTAATATTTAATGACGTCAACTCATGCGCCAGAAATAATTACACCTTAACAGTTGCCGGTAGCTGCCGGCGGTAGCCTTTGAGCAGCACAGTGAATGAAATGATTTTTCCCGTCTATAGATATATAGGCACACCTGTGAAGTGAAAACCATTTCAGGTGACTACCTCATGAAGCTATAATTCCATATCTGTTCATTCATAGTTTTGATGCCTTCAGTGAGAATCTACAATGTAAATAGTCATGAAAATAAAGGAAACGCATTTAATGAGAAGGTGTGTCCAAACTTTTGGCCTGTACTGTATATGGCGCATTAACAACCCCACTGGCAGAGACTTCTCATTCTATTCTTCAGTGCATAACTCATACAGTAGAATAATGGATGCAAAATGTACACCCTTTGTCACCAACGTCAAATATAACATTGGAATCTCAGATCATAGCCCCTTGACTTTCTCGTCAAACCACATAAGACATGGAGACTAAACCCACAATTGTTAACTGAAAAAGACTTCTGTGAATATCTGAAGTCTCAGATTGACCTATATTTTGAAACAAATGATGTCCCAGAAACCTCATCCACCATATTATGGGAGGCCTTCAAAGCCTTCCTAAGAGGCTGTGTAATATCTTATGAAGCGGCAAAGAAAAAAAAGAACAGAAAAAGAATAGAAAATTTTGAGAAACACATCCAACAACTCGACAGGGAAAATGCCCTATCTCTCTCTGTTAACCTACATAGGAAAATAATGAACTTGAAATATGAATACAATCAAATACTGTCGTCAAAAATAAGTACAGCATTTTTATACACCAAACAAAAACATTTTGAATTCGGGGACAAACCACACAAACTCCTAGCGCGTCAAATTCGAAAAATGGAGAGCGATGGAACAATACATAAACTTAAGACTAATAATGGAGAAGAATTAACAAAACCCAAAGATATCAACGACAGGTTCCTACAATTTTACTCTAAACTATACACTTCCAAATACACCAGAAACGTCGATCATAGAAGATTTTCTCGCAAAATGCAACCTTCCGAAGATTAGCGAAGCAGAACATAACAACCTAAATTCGGAAATCATTGTTGTAGAAATTCAGAAGACGATTAAATCTCTTAAAAGAAAGGAAAAGGAAAACCCTAGGCCCAGACGGCCTACCAGCTGAACTTTACAAGAAATTCAATGATATCCTTTCCCCATATATACACAGAATGTACACACAAGCCCAACTCGATGGTACTCTCCCCCCAACTCTAACAGAAGCGATAATCACAGTAATCTACAAGAAAGGAAAAGATCCACAAGAACTAGGTTCATATCGCCCAATCTCCCTTTTAAATTTAGATGGGAAATTATTTGCCAAAATCTTAGCTAATAGGCTCAATCCACTAATGACCAAACAAATTCACGTAGACCAAACAGGCTACATACCCAATAGAAACTCAACTTTTAATCTGAAATGACTCTTCAATATTATTTACACCAAAAGACGAGGAAATGAAGATCTGGTCATACTCTCCCTCGATGCTGAAAAAGCATTCGACCAGATCGAATGGCCATATCTCTTTGAGGTCCTACGAAGGTTTAATATTGGAGGCAGATTCCTAACTTGGATTGAGCTTCTTTATAAATGCCCAACAGCGCAAATCCTTACCAACCAAACAATATCCCCCTCTTTCAAGTTACTCAGAGGTACAAGGCAAGGTTGCCCTCTATCTGCATTAATATTTGCACTGGCCATAGAACCACTTGCCCAAAGTATAAGACTGGACCCCCAAATTCACGGCTACAACACAAGAGACACAATATATAAAATTTCGCTATATGCAGATGATATTCTTCTATATATAACAAACCCACAAATAACCATCCCAACAATCTTAGAAAAAATCTAGCTATTCGGTACATTTGCTGGATACAAGATTAACTGGAGTAAAAGTATGTTAATGCCCATCCATTCAGTTCTCATAGGTACACTAGATTACTTTCCTTTTAAGATATCCTTAGAAAAAATCACCTATCTAGGCATTGAGGTCAAAAAACGCCACTCCTCTCTCTTTCAAGCCAACTTTCAACCATTAATAGATAGACTACAAAACAAAATACAGTTCTGGAGAACCCTCTCAATCTCTCTTCTTGGCAGAGTGAACTCCATTAAGATGATCTTCCTCCCCCAGTTACTTTACCTAATGCAAAATATTCAAATTTTTCTGCAGAAAGCGTTTTTTAAAAGATTGGACTCAATAATATTACCCTTTCTATGGAATTATAAAGCTCATAGGATAAATAAAAAACATCTTTCCAAACCAAAACATTATGGGGGCCTAGCTCTCCCTAATTTTGTGCTATATCACTGGGCTTCTGCCATTCAATCCTTTACCTTTTGGTTAGATACCTCAATCTCTCCACCCGACTGGTTAACGCTTCAACAGGAAGATTGCCATCCCTACTTTATAGGTGCCATACTCCTAACCCCCACTCTAATCCCTAAATCTGTGGACAACCACAACCCTGTCATATTTGACTTAATACGTACGTGGAAACAAATTAAGTCTCATTTTGGTCTTAAACCTTTATCACTTATCTTGCTGATTGACAAAAACCCCACATTTATCCCATCCAGACTAGACAAGACCTTCTTCGCCTGGAACAGTTTGGGAATTCATACTATCCACGATTTATACATCGAGGGTACGTTTGCCACTTTTGCACAACTACAACATAAGTTTAACCTCCCAAACAACAATTCTTTCAGATACTTACAAATCAAAGCGGGAGCTTTCATCCCTAGACAGGTGCCTATCTATGTCGCCATTTAACAATAATTTTATCTCCTGCATATACAACTCTTTACTATCGTCAACCCTTCCATCTTCTGAAAGTTTCAAACTTAAATGCGAAAATGAAATGGATATTCAAATTCCAGACAATATTTGGGAAGAGAGTCTTAAGCATATACCGTATTTTCCGCACTATAAGGCGCACCGGATTATAAGACTCACCTTCAATGAATGGCCTATTTTAGAACTTTTTTCATATATAGGGCGCACCGGATTATAAGGCGCATAGAATAGAAGATACTGCAGTCAAACGTTTGACTGGGGTTGCGTTATGCATCCACTAGATGGAGCTGTGCTAAAGGGAATGTCAACAAAACCGTCAGATAAAGTCAAACTTTATTAAGCGTTCTGACAACTCCGTTCACTCCCTCCTTATAGCATTTAAATCTAAGTGGTCCGAGAAATGATGATCGTCTCAACGTGGTCCCTGACATGTTGTCATCGGCTTGTCCGCTTCCATTGGTCATATCAGAGGCGAACCTGAACGGATTGGCTAATATGAGCTACCAATCGAAAGCTTGGAAGCTAGGGGAATACGATGACGCCCACATCGATCATGTAGCAAGCTGGGCAGAGAAGCTAGCGGCGATGACAAGTGCGGAAATGGAAAACGCTTTTTTCCGTTGTGATTCGGCCAGAAACTTCAACATTGTGAGGCGAACAGATCGTTTTGGAATATAAAGCTTGGATATTACATTTCCTTGGACTTTTGTGGATTTATAAAAATCAAGTTTTGGCCAAAATACCACTTTGTTGCTGAAAGGACAACGAAATCAGGTATGGATGCACTCTCGACAGCTGCGCAGATTATGGCTGAATTGTTTTATTGTAAATTGTTTACTTTGTAACAGTTGTGTAACTGCTATAAATCATCGTATGCTTTGTATGTGGGCTTAAATTAATCATTAGAGGCTAAGCTTTCAATTGGTGTGTCGCATGGCTGTATATTTTGAATATTTAATGCTTTAAAGTTATAAAAACGCGAATGAGTGGAAGTTTTATCGAGGTTACAGCGACACAGTGTCCCGTCAACGGGGCAGTGATCCGAGAGGTTGATCCATATATAAGGCGCTCCGGATTATAAGGCGCACTGTCATTTTTTGAGAAAATTAAAGGCTTTTAAGTGCGCCTTATAGTGCGGAAAATATGGTACATAAATGTTCAAATAATGCCAGACACTGCCTTATACAGTTTAAGATATTACACAGGCTTCACTTTTCTAAGGTTAAAATACACACCATTTATCAAAACGTCTCGCCTATGTGCGATAAATGTCTGACCTCAGAAGCAACCCTCTTTCACAGTTTTGTATCATGTCCCAAAATAATTCCCTTCTGGACTCATATCTTTAAAACCTTCTCAGAAATCACCAACACTCCACTGGAACCAGACCCTTTACTGATTGTCCTTGGAACATCTGAAATGTTGAGAAAATTCCAAGTTCCAACAGCAATTCCTCTCCTACTGTCTCATCATGGTGCCCAAGCTCCACACACACGGCTGAGCCGAGATGTGTGTGCGTTAAAACACGCAGCACCTGACTGGAACGACACAGAGAGAGTTACCAACGCCGCTGGGGCAGATTAACTCACGCTAGTCTCTTTTCTGTAAATAGGCTACAATTAAACCTTCGTGAGTAAAAAGTCAATACTTATCAATGCACTCACCTGTGTAGACCGGCATAAACAGTCTGCTCAGTCCACTATTGTCCACCACGCTGTTTTACGCAAATACAGCTCTACTCTGAAAATAGCGAATTTTTACAAACAAGCTAAAACAAAAGATGTCGGTTTGTAGTCTAACTGTAGTCTTAGTTTGCCGGGAATCTGGGAATTTGGACAAAGTCTTGTAAACCTCACTGCTGGCTGAACAAACCAAACTCCGCTGGAGCGGTAAATCTATGGAGGTATTATAAGTGGCTACTTAATATGCACGTGAATGACGCGATCGTTATGTTCGAGTCCTTCATTCTTGATGATGATGATGATGATTCTGGTTGTATTATTTTTCAACAGCATCTTTCATTGCAAATGAGGCATACATGACGAGTGCATAGCCTGCTTATCAGTCATTCATCATTAAAGCTGGGCTTTTGGCTTTTCCACATCAACTTTTCCCTTCAGCCTCTTTGACAGTGACATGTTTACCTGACAACAGCCATTTCTTTCTGCAAGCATTTTCCACCAATCAGGATGCTGCATACTACAATAATGTTTCCATAATCACAGACTTTAGCCATCACTCCTCAGTGAACTGCCTCCTAGTCTGAGATCATTTTCTAGTTAAAGAGCAGTTATCATTATGGAGTTTCCATGTTTTTTAGGAGTTTGCTCACACTAATACATGTAAAAAAAAAATATAGCATTAATTCAGTAAGAAAGTGAAAATTTCGAACAAGAATAGGCGTATTAGGTATAAATTCATTTTATTTCAAAGTCCGGCCTCCAGAGTGTCTGCTTAGAAAAATTCTGGCCCTTGAAAAAATGTAGTTGATGACCCCTGGTATAGAGGAACGAAACTCTCTTATATGCACTATTTTTTATTTTTTATTTTTTTTCCTTTCTTTTCTTTTTAATTCTACCTTTGTTCTTTAGTAGTTCTTCTCTGGTTTTACATGGTACGCTTTAATTGTGTTTTTCTGTAACGAATATTTTATATATACAGATTAATAATTGTAATTTTACTTTCACTGTTCTAGAAAAAAAAAAATTAATGAGCACTGACTTGACTAATTCATTGTCTGTACAATACTCAATAGCTCAATAAAAAATATTAAATTATTTTATTTATTTGTTATAGTCTCTCGGCTATTCCATCATCAGAAGACTAACAGTCACACTTCTTAGCAGCTAACAGATTTATCCTACTTCATGTTTGTGAGTAGCAGAGCACAGTTATTGGTTTCTATTAATGTATTGCTATAACTTTCTTATATGTTAATGTTTATTTATGTTGATATACAAAAAAACTGTATATGCAGAGTAATCTATTACTTCTTCCCCTGCTGTTGCCCTCCTACGCCAGACCAGACTGGCTGAGTCAGCTCTGCTGCTCTATCACGATTCAGCCTGTCACAATTTCCCTCCCTCAACCCCCCTCTCTTTCCTTCATGAATCTCTTCATTCACACTGAGCTCGGTCAAAACTTCCTCGCCCCTCTTCTTTTCGCTGTCACTTTCTTTCTGTTTCATTTGATTGCAGCTGTTCCCTCTCAATCTCTTTCTATGCAATAAGGTAAAACACCCCCCACCCCCTCCCTTCCACCTCTACCTTGATTTTCTCCTCTATTTCATTCTTCTACCTCCTCTCTCCCTCTCTCTCTCCCTTCCTGCTGGCTGCCTTCAGGGAAGCAGAAGGGAAGTGAATGGCTTCAGCCCTCCCAGCTGGTCCCATCACCCAGCAACCCAAAGCAAAACAACAGAACACACACACACACACGCACACACGCACACACACAAGCCTATAACGGCAGGCAGGCACTGCGCACATGGGTTCACTAGCAAATGAGTATATGCATGTTCTTAGACACATGCAGACAGATATGCAGATCAATGCGTGCACACACACACACACACACACACAAGCCTATAAACAGGCAGGCACTGCGCACACAGAAACGGGTTCACTAGCAAATGAGTATATGCATGTTCTTAGACACATGCAGACAGATATGCAGATCAATGCACGCACACACACGCACGCACGCACGCACGCACGCACACACACACACACACACACACACACACACACACACACACACACACTCAGAACCCCCCCCCCCAAACTCACATTCATAAACACAGCCAGCCAGCCAGCCAGCCAACCAGCCAGCCAGCCGGCCGTCCCCTGCAGACTCCACCCATCACTCCTTCCTCCAGATTCCCACCCATCATCCTCGTCTCCCCTCCCCAGCACCCTCTCCAGACACCCAGTCCTTTGTCCACACTCTGCTCTGCACACAAAAAACATATTTGAGGAAGAACAGATGAACATGTTTTGGTCCCAAAAAGAAGTGGACACAACGCGGAGAGTAAATGCATGTTTGTGTTTGTGGTGCTCACACATACATTCACAGACATACATTAAATACACTAAAATAGAGCTCCATTGTTATTTTGAATTATGTAAGGAGCCTCTATAAATCCCAGCTCAGTTCTCTGACTACTCTATTACTTTTCCAATACCTGCTTCTTCTGTCATGTTTTCCAAAGTATTGAAGAAAGCTTTTGACAGACCTCAGAACAACTGCTAAGTTGTCGCAGTCAGTTCAGTAGTGATGATGAAAAAATGGTTTCAATTGTATCGCAATAAATGTACCATAGCTGAAAGTGGGTACGATACAACCAACACAGTATGTTCTGAGAAATCTGTAGGTTTCCATCATCCGTTAGAAGTGTTTTTCACCATCCAGGTAAATGACCAGAAATCTCAGTGACACTTAATTGTTAAAAGACGATGATACTGGTAATCTTTCCAACAAACTGTTTACTGTGTGTAAAAACTGCCGACCCACCCAAGTTAGCCAATGAGTAGTAGTCACAATTTTAAGCTCCCCATATGATTTTTTACAGAATGAGCTGCAGACAAATGACTAGGGCTGAACGATTTGGGGAAAAAATCTAATTACGATTTTTCTGCCAGATATTGTGATTACGTTTCGATTTTTGATTTTTTAGCCAAAGATCAATATTCACTGTGTAACAGATATAACATGTCATGGAGCATTATAACATGAGACACAATCAAAACTGCTCGATATTCTTATGCAAGAATGAGATCATAGATATGAGTGTTTTTCTTTTTAATGAGCACATTGAACAGTCAAACACAGAAAGCTAAAGATATAATAATACAAAAACAATTCCAATAAAGAAAACATCAGTACTTTCTTCCAAACTGAAATTTGTGATATACCTCAGTTTAATAGCAGCCTACATGTTGCATCGTTTACGATGATGTTAAATAAAGTTATAAAACATAAATGAAAAATCCAGTGGAAATAAGAAACAACCTGTGACATTATTCCAGCATTTATCTTTTAAACAGTAAATATAATAATAAAAAGAGGAATAAATAATCTTACACCAAACATTCAACTAAATATTGCACATTCGATTAATCGCTGTCTTCACAATTAGCAAATCGCATTCTTTCAAATCGCAATTTCAATTTGAAAACAATTTAAAATTCAGACTCCAAATGACTGAAAAATATTCCTTTATGTATATTAATAGTGCAAAACAACAGATGTGTCCCCTTATCAAAAGTGCAACTGAAATTGTATTTTATCTTAAAGGAATATTTCACCGCTGGAAAGCTGAATATATCTTTAAATTGGGTCACTTATGTAGTAGAAATGTGAAGAAATTTTTTTTTTGCCTTCTAGGCCGAGAAAAGCCAGAAAATGTGTTTTGGTCTTATATGGATGAAAAACACCAAATCTCAGAATGCACCTGCTTCGTTGCTTTGAGTCCACTCCCAAGCCACACCTACCGCTTGACAGACCGACAGAGGCATTCAACTCAACTCAAGCGTGTTTTATTGTCATTTCAACCATATACACGAAACGTTTCATCGTGATTCAAGTGGTGTTTTTAACACATTTAATATAAAAACGACATTATATAAAAACGACATTATATAAAAACGACATTATATAAAAACGACATTATATAAAAACGACATATGAAACGGGCTACATTTAATACACACACTTTATAGGCTCCGTGAAGTTCAGCTAACACATACTAGCATTAGTGCTTGGTGGGCTGTAAACACCGAGCATAAACACAGCCGTGAATTAGCGTGCAATGTAGAATGGTCAGCATTTAACAGTCACAAACTCCACCAGCAGTTAGCAGTTAAATGGATACAAATCACCACGTTTCTGCACCACTTCGTGTTAACACAGCCCACCTCTTTTACCCGGCGACAGAGCATCTCTAGCTCGGAGGGCTAGCAGGCCTGGTAGCTGGACAGTCCGGTACACTATTCAGGCATGTTTCCACAACAACAAAAACACAGCAGTCTCTGAACTCACGTTGGGAGTTTCGTTGAAGTTGGATGTAGTCCAGTTTGTGGTCTAAATGGGCGGACACTTGCAAGCAGGATCCGGAAGTTCAGCTAACGCATACTAGCATTGGTGTAGCTAAACACAGAGTATAAACACAGCCGTGAATTAGCGTGGAAAGCCAATGGTCGGTGCATTTAACAGTCACAAGCTCCACCAGCAGTTAGCAGTAGCTAGTTGGATTTTATTTCTACACCAGTCCGTTTAACACAGCCCACCTCCACGGGCCGGCGAGAGCAGCCTGGTAGCTGGATAGTCCCGGTGTCGGTATACTGTTGTTCAGGCATGTTTCCACAAAAACAAAAACACAGCAGTCACTGAACTCACGTTGGGAGTTTCGTTGAAGGAGGATGTAGTCCAGCTTGTAGTTTAATGAGCAGACACTTGCAAGCAGGATGGATGGGACAGGTGGACAGCTAGTGTTAGCTTTCCACCTAGCCGATGAGGATGTCCCGTAGCCGGCTAGCGGCATTGAGCGACACCGCTGGTCTCCGTGCAGGCGAAGCTCACGTAGTGTGCCAAGTATTGCGTCTGTAGTATTGCGTCTGTGTGGTACACACGTCCGGTAGTTTGAATGCAGATAATTGTTGTAAAAGTTTTCTGCTGAAAACCGAAAGCCTGTTTAGCGAAGGTTCAAGATGGCTGACAGTCGTTTTCATTCGGAATACCTCGGCCAGACTCGGCAGTCCAACCCCCTGTGGGCGTGTTGAAAACATACGGAAGTAGATCCTAATACTGGCTGTAGTCCTTGCCACTGGCCCAAAAATCTTCCGATGACGCAAAAATCGTCATTTTACGTCATTGGAAGATTTTTTTCCAGGCCCCAAATGCAGAGATCTCTCGTCTCAGGGGGACATGAGGGAGGGAAGCACGGTCATTCAGAAATACTATCGGGTTTCTACTGATACAAAGCTGAATGCTAAATCGGTGAAGTATCCCTTTAAATAACAGAAATCTTAAATACAAATTGAATAATTAGATTTGTATAACAAATCCCACATCAAAATAACTAAATAAACAGAAAAAGAATCTCTTCAAATAAATCAACTTGGAAGATGTATGCGCGCCCAGCATCATGTAAACAAACCGAAACAAAATTACTTTTAATACGTCACTGAAAAGACCAAGTACTCAAGTGCCGACGTGTAAGGTGAGCGTATTGTGTCACTTCCGGTGTTCCCGTGTTACAAACGCTAGTTTGCTGCTCCGGCAAAAACTTACTGAACTCTGCTTCACTGTTTAAATTAGCAGCTATTTGCCTGGATTGCATTTGAATTACAATTGTTTTACTCAAGCACTTATACTTAGCTTCACTTACAGCGACTGACTCGCTGAATTTACAATTGTTAAAACACTGTTAGCTACTTTAGCTTAGCCATTAGCAATGGCTAATTCCTCTCCCTCTCCTGCTCTCTCTTGCTCTGTGTGTCAAATGTTTAGCTATTCCCCTGCCTCCTTTAGTGATAACGATACATGTAATAAATGTAGTATATTCGCTGTTTTGGAGGCAAGGCTTAGTGAATTTGAGTCACGGCTCCGCACCATGGAATCAGAATCGTATGCTTCCGTAGCTAGCCAGCACCATGTAGTTAATGCGGGCCAACATACTGTAGCTTCTGTAGCTTCTGCTAGCTATCCCCGGCAGACCCGAGCAGCCGGGCAGTGGGGTGACTGTCCGAGGGAAGCGTAGCGTTAGATCTAGACCAGGGAGTGCACATGATGAAGGTCGCTCTAAACCGAGCGTCTTCGCCTCTCTAACAGGTTCTCCCTACTCAGCGATACACCCGCTGAGAAGCCAGTTCTGGTTATTGGGAGCTCTATACTGCGATATGTGAAGCCAGCGCGCCCGGCTACAGTAGGCCTACCTACGGTCATATGTGTCCCCGGGGCTAGAGCGGGCGATATAGAAACCCATCTAAAGCTGCTGGCAAAAAAGAACCGTAAATACAGTAAGATCATACTTCACGTAGGTGGTAATGGTCGTAAATCGGAGATCACTAAAATGAATGTTGAGTCACTTTGTGCATACGCAAAGACAATGTCGGACTCAGTAGTTTTCTCTGGACCCCTGCCAAACCTGACCAATGATGAAATGTACAGCCGTACGTCATCCTTCCACCGCTGGTTGTCGGGGTGGTGCCCAGCTAATGATGTGGGCTATGTGAATAACTGGAGGGCGTTCTGGGGAAAGCCTGGTCTGATTGAGAGAGACGGCATTCATCCCACCTGGGACGGTGCCGCTCTCATATCAAAAAATCTGAACGAATTTATCAGACATAAACCATGACAAGTAATCAGAGGTGCAGTGCTACGCGGCCCTCTGTGCTTCCGTTGGAGCAGTCGCCCACTCATAGTCTAATAAGCACGGTGTCTGTCCCCCGGCTCAGATCGGTTAAATCAAAGGTAAACAAAAGATGCGCTATACTTAACAACCTAATTGGAATTAAAACTACTGCAATAGAACAAAATAGGAAAATTAGATGTGGACTATTAAATATTAGATCTCTGTCTTCTAAAGCAGTATTGGTAAACGAGTTGATATCAGATAATAAAATTGATTTATTTTGTCTTACTGAAACCTGGCTGGGCCATGAAGACTATGTTAGTCTAAATGAAGCCACTCCTCCCAGCCATATTAATACTCAAATTCCTAGAGGCTCAGGCCGAGGAGGGGGAGTTGCAGCCATCTTTGATGCAAGCCTGTTAATTACTCCTAAACCTAAATTACATTATAACTCATTTGAAAGTCTTGTTCTTAATCTTCAACATCCAAAATGTAAAACATTACAGCCAATTATATTCGTTGTTATTTACAGGGCTCCAGGTCCGTATTCTGAATTTTTATCTGAATTCTCAGAGTTTTTATCATGTTTAGTCCTTAAATCAGACCAAGTACTTCTTGTAGGTGATTTTAATATCCATGTGGACGTTGACAATGACAGCCTTAGTACTGCTTTCAACTCATTACTGGATTCAATCGGTTTCAGTCAGAGTGTGCACAAAGCGGACGCTACTGTTTTAACCACACCCTCGACCTTGTGCTGGCATATGGTATTGAAATTGAGGATTTAATAATATTTTCGCAGAATTCGGTATTATCAGATCATTCTTTAATCACTTTCGAATTCTTACTACCTGATTATATTAAATTAGATAAAAGCTCCTACACCAGATGCTTATCTGACAGTGCTATAGCTAAATTTAAAGAAGATATTCCAACAGCATTCGACTCTATGTCATGCCTTAACATAACAGAGGACCTGTATGTTAACCTCAGTCCCTCTCAAATTGATGCATTTGTAGACGGTGTTACGACATGCCTACGGACGACCTTAGACTCCGTCGCTCCCCTGAAAAGAAGATGATGAAGCAAAGGAAACTAGCACCTTGGTATAACTCCCAAACTCCGGAATTAAAACCAATCTCGCGAAACCTCGAATGTAAGTGGCGTTCCACCAAGGTGGAAGAATCTCGTTTGGATTGGCAAGAAAGTCTCAAAACCTATAGGAAGGCCCTAAGAAAGGCCAGATCAGACTATTACTCATCACTAATAGAAGAAAACAAGAACAACCCAAGGTTTCTTTTCAGCACTGTCGCCAGGCTGACAGATAGCCACAGCTCTACTGAGCCATCTATTCCTCTAGCTCTGAGTAGTGATGACTTCATGAGCTTCTTCAATGATAAAATTACAACAATTAGAGATAAAATTCATCACCTTTTACACTCAACTTCTAACGGTTCACCTTTAAACGCAGAGTCGTTAGAAATAAAGACTAGTCTCGACATATACTTAGACTGCTTTTATCCTATAGACCTTCAACAATTAATGTTAAAGATATCCTCAGCAAAAGACAAAGGTCTTGTCTCCATTCTTGTTTTACTAGATCTTAGTGCTGCATTTGACACAATTGACCATTCAATCCTGTTACAGAGATTGGAACACTTGGTTGGCATTAAAGGAATTGCTCTGAGTTGGTTTAGGTCCTATTTCTCTGATCGATCTCAATTTGTGAATGTTAATGATAAATCCTCCAAGTACGCTAAAGTTAGCCATGGGGTTCCTCAAGGCTCAGTGCTTGGACCAATTCTATTCTCCTTATATATGCTTCCTCTAGGCAATATTATTAGAAAACACTCAATTAACTTTCACTGTTATGCGGATGACACCCAATTATACTTGTCAAATCAAACCAGACGAAACCAGTCAGCTAGCTAAATTTCAAGCGTGCATTAAGGATATAAAATCCTGGATGACCTATAATTTTCTGATGTTAAACCCTAACAAAACTGAAGTTATTGTGCTGGGCCCTAAACACCTCCGAACTTCATTATCTAGAGATATAGCTACTCTGGATGGTGTTGCCCTGGCCTCCAGCACCACTGTTAGAAATTTAGGAGTTATCTTTGATCAGGATATATCCTTTAATGCCAATCTAAAACAAACCTCAAGAACAGCCTTTTTTCATCTTCGTTAACATTGCCAAAATTAGGAATATCCTGTCTCAAACACGCCTGAAAAACTAGTCCATGCATTTGTTACTTCCAGGCTGGACTATTGTAATTCCCTACTGTCAGGTTGCTCAAATAAGTCTCTTAAGACTCTCCAGCTGATCCAGAATGCTGCAGCGTGTTCTCACAAGAACTAAGAAAAGAGATCATATTTCTCCTGTATTAGCTTCTCTGCATTGGCTTCCTGTTGAATCCAGGATTGAGTTTAAAGTCCTTCTCTTGACCTACAAAGCTCTAAATGGTCTAGCACCATCATATCTAGAAGAGCTCCTAATACCCTATTGTCCTACTAGAGCACTGCGCGCTCCCAGAATGCAGAGTTACTGGTGGTACCTAGAGTCTCTAAAAGTAGAATGGGAGCTAGAGCCTTCAGTTATCAGGCTCCTCTCCTATGGAACCAGCTCCCGATCTGGGTTCGGGGGCAGAAACTGTCACCTCATTCAAGAATGAACTTAAAACTCTCCTATTTGACAAAGCTTATAGTTAGGGAGTGAGGAGTTGCAGTGTTCACCTAACTGGCCCAACTGCTTCTCTTCATAATTGTTAGATTAATAATACATAACAAAGTAAGGGAAGGCAGGCCAGCCAAGCCAGATCCGGCAGGGGAGAGTTCTAAGCCCGAAAACGCTACCTCTCCTTATGACCTGTCTCTCTTAGTTACCTGTTAAAGTTACGCTGTTATAGTCCCTAGACTGCGGGGGGACTTCCTTCCTTTGACACACTGAGCTGCTCTCTCCTCTCCCTTTCTATTACTGTTACTATTACTATTACTATTACTATTTGTGTGCAGCCCGTCCCAGAAATGCTTGTTACTAATCCTAGCTTCTGGGGAGTTTACTCCCGGAGTCCTTATGCTTTTTTTCCCCAGCGTATTTCCTTGGAGAACGTTGGCACCAAGACCCTGGTTGCAGCGTCGCGCCGTGGTCCTGCTGCACTCCCTGCTGAGCTCAGCGATGCCCTGCAATGTCATGCTGCGTCCTGCTGAACCCTGCAGCTTCCCGCTACATCCAGTCACTGTTCCATTATTAATGTGACTACTATCGCCACTGTTCATCACACCCCCAACCGGCTCGTCAGACACCGCCTACCAAGAGCCTGGGTCTGTCCGAGGTTTCTTCCCAAGAGGGAGTTTTTCCTCGCCACTGTCGCACTGCTTGCTCTTGAGGGAATTACTGGAA
This sequence comes from Perca fluviatilis, assembly GCF_010015445.1. Taxonomy (NCBI): domain Eukaryota; kingdom Metazoa; phylum Chordata; class Actinopteri; order Perciformes; family Percidae; genus Perca; species Perca fluviatilis. The sequence goes on along the minus strand of NC_053130.1, from coordinate 30,534,262 downwards.
TTGTTGGAATTGTTGGGGCTTTATAAATTATAGAGTGTGGTCTAGACCTACCCTATCTGTAAAGTGTCTCGAGATAACTTATGTTATGATTTGATACTATAAATAAAATTGAATTGAATTGAATTAAATTAAAAGGTTGTATATATATGTTGCATGTTACATTTCCACCATTTAGAAACTAAGGCCCGCTTTTCAGTTTTCGCGGGTGGTTTTCCTTCTTCTTCTCCTCCAGGAAAACACGACCGCATTACATTGTGGTATACGGGAGTAAAATGTAGGGCACATCAACCCGTTCTCACTCTGAACTCGTAAAATACGGACATTTGGTCAGCGTCTAAAGCGACGAAAAAGGCATCCTTCAGCGTGTTTGTTTAACGTCCCGGGAAGAGCAGGCAGCTACACGGGGTTTAGCGAGTAATATGTAAGGCCGTAATTCCGCATAGGGAGCTTGGTTGGGGTGGCGGATGGGTCAAACACAGGACTTTTAACTTTTTACAGCCATAAAGCCATAAACTGTATCTTACATAAATTTGTGTGATGCTCACATGTAAATCTGCACATTCTGTACAAAGCATTTAAAAAGTATTACAGACCACATCTAAACAGTTTTGCCATACATGGATGTCAATACACACTGCTATGTTCTTATTGATTCTATATTTTTTTTTTTTTTTGCTTCCTTTTTTCATTTGTAGCTGTAATGTCCAAGACATGAACACACTAAAACAGAGATCCACAGCAGCTGATTAAGGGGAGAGCTGTAGCAGAAGGACTGAAATGGAGCAGCTATTGTGCAACAAAATAAAATGAATCTTTATGAAATCAGAAGGGAAAACAGTCAGAGCAGGGCAATGAATGGAGGGGGAAAAAACTAACCAGACTACTAAATATTTAGTTTAACTTTCTCCTTCAGCACGGTGATTGTGAGCCAAACCAAACCTGTAAGAAAAAATACTTTGCTTCCAACGTTTTTTTAAGCCCAAACTGCTCAAACAAACAGAGGGAAACTGAAATGGAGTGAGATTTTCTGGAAACAACACATGGAACATGGAAAACCTGAGAATGTGAGATGCTTCTGCTGGTTTCAGAAACATAATAGCAAATAGGATGGAAAATTGGGGGTAAATGATGTGAACTGAATCCAGTCCAGATTAGCCTAATCTGGTCCTATCCTGTCTAAACACGCTGCTCAAACATCAAACTACTACCATTTGAGCCCAGTCCAGTCCACCTGAACTCATGCTAGTCCAGAGTGGTCCAGTCTAGTTTCAAGTAGGGGTGCACCGATCCGATATTAGGATCAGATATCGGCCCCGATATTGAAAAATTAGTCCAGTTTTTCTTTTTTTTCTTCCGTTGCAGCATCCGGAACCCCTGTTAATTCATGGTAGTAACTTTATAACACAACAATTAATAACCCACAACTAACTCTCTTTAAAAGAATAAAACACCATAGCATATAACAATTTGTGACTTAAACAGTTTCTAACACTAATAATTTATTATTAATAATTTACAAATGTAGCTACACTGCCCAACGGCATGCTGGGTAACATTATAGCTGGCTAGCTAGCCAGGTAGTATAACAGTCTGTTAAGCTGGGAGAGGCTCATTCAAGAACAGAGAAGAAAGTTAGCTAGAGGATGAAGAAAGACCGGAGATACACCAGAACAACGTGTGCTCAAGAGAGGAGTCGTCTGTTGTTCCGAAGTTTTTTGTTTCTAAAAAAATCGGACATAATTTAGCCAATGTTGTTGCCCGTCGCTCTAACGTTACCATAACGTTACTCGGCCGTGCTAACGTTACCGTGCTAACGTTACTGTGCTAACGTTAAAGACATGTCACTTCAAGCATGCAGCGGAGCAACGTTTTGAACGCAATCCACCTACGGTCCCGCTACAGACCATTGAGAAAGACTGGTTCAGAGCAATGATTAAAACACTGGATTTAAGATGTCTTGCCTCACTGAAATATGTCCGCCAACCTGCTAACATTATTCAAACACCGAAGAAGGCTGACAGCGGAACCCCGTTCAGTCGCCCACTACAACCACACTACAACAACCTAATTTACCTGTGGCCAAGGTAGTGTTTATAAAACTAGCTAGCTTACAACTATTTTGTTTTGAAAGGGAAACAATGTTAAAGTTGTTTGTATGTGTAGGCTATTAATTTGATTTGAGTTTATTTTACTAATTTGCAAAATAAAAATAGTTTAGCTTCTGTAACTGTTTCATGGATTCTCCTTCATATAAAGTTATTGTATAATGTCATGGAGCCAAACCCTTTAGTAATCAAAGCTTTTAGTAAACATAATGACATTAACATGTTTTTGTGATATTCTATGTACTCCTGACAGTAGAATAATCCATTATAAATCTATATAAAGGTGGCCCATTATTGAAGGCACGTTATTGTTATTTATTTAAATTTATTTTAAGAAGTTTGATTACATTATATTTTTGATTTGAATGCACAATTGATATTGAATAAATAAGAATTCAATACATTACATCTATGTTATTTTGTCTTAGTTAGGAAAGTAATGTTTAGTTAGGAAGGTCTGGTGCCTTTAGTCTCTTACACATGGTGGAAGGAAGGTATAAGGTGGAAGGTATACAGTTTATTATTAATTCAGCAACGGTATTAAGCCCTGGCATCGGTATCGGGACTGAAAAAGTCGAATCGGTGCATCCCTAGTTTCAAGTTTGGTTCAAAGCTAAACCAACGTTTTGTCCAGTTTGGCCCAATCCAAAACAGTTTGTCCCAGTCTCTTCTACAACAGTCTTAACATAAAACCAGCACCAGTCCCAGCCAACACAATGCAACACACACACACGCACACTTATACAGCAGAGGGATGTGTTTGGTGTCCAAACAAATCCGCTACAGATCAAGACAGCCAAAAGTCATGAGGACTGGCCTCAGCTACACACACACACACACACACACACACACACACACACACACACACACACACACACACACTGTAATTTATAGACTGTATATGTGTTATTTCTGTGCATCTTATTCACACAGCTTAATCTACAAATAATAAATAATGTATTACAATTGATAAATGAATATACTTTTATCCTCCAGGAGTAATTAATAAAGGATTCAAATAAACTATACACACAGTTTGACAACATATTGTATAATCACTGTAGTGCAAATCTACAGGTTTCCTAACCTAACACAAATATAATCTCTCTCAATCATCACCTATGACCCACTAGAAGTGTTTGGTGGTGTGTGTATCTGCCCTCTGCCTGGATTTCCTCTTTTCTTCTTATTTTTGAGTGTGGGACGTTTATGGGCGTCAGCAAAGAGCCTTTGGGCCCCACGTGGGTGTGTAACCACCAGCCAATAACAGCGTGCAGGGTGTGCAGCATGTTCTCATTCCCAACCGTCACATTGCCCCTCAGCGATAGCTGCAATACTAGGCCTTTAACTGTCAGTATTGCAGACAATGGACCACTGGTTCATAACCTTTTTGGCAGATTTCTTTTGAGGCCTCTCGGGGGATCCCGACCCCCAGGTTGGAGGCAACTGCAATGTATTGTCTGTCTTTACCATCATTGGGGAGCAATGCAACATAAGGCAGAATGAAACCACTTACCTACAGATCAGCAATTCAGTGCATTTTAACCTTTTCATCAGTGTACTATATGAAAAGGTTATATAGCGCTTACCCACTGCTAGTACCAGCTCTACTCGGCTCGGCTTGGCTCGACTCAACTCGGCCTTGGTGCCCCGTCCTCCTTTTTCCATTGCAGATTTAGTACGGCCTCATGCGTGAGGCGAGCGTGGCTGGTCGTCACAGGAAACTGCCGTGACCTAATGCGGCACACACACAGAACGTCGAAGGTGTGTTGTTTTTGATTCTCTGCAAGTGATTAGTGACCAATGAGTAGTCTGCAGGTTTTCACGTCACCTTTTGGTATCGTCTCAGCTCAATTGGAACCTCGACGGAGGTGATACTAAAAAAAGTACCTTTTGACAGGTACCAGGGACTCTTTTTCATAATGGAAAACCAAAAAAGGGGCGAGTCGAGCAGGTGCCATGTAATGGAAAAACGCCATATGTGTACTATACTGTATGTTCACGACCAGCTGTGTGTAACATGGAATGGTGAAGTTGTCACACCAAGCACACAACTTGCTTCCATGCAAAGCCGAAAATATGGTGTTACACACATCATCATTCAGTCAGAGAACCAAACAGTAATCTCCCCAAATGCTACTCTGTACCATTGACAAAGATATCAGCCACTTGAATGGCTGCCAAGCTGACATAGCACTGTATAATAAAGTATATAATCATTAGGCCATAATCATACAGAAGCTGCAAGCCAAATATCCCAATATCAGGGCAGGCCTGTTAACACTCCCTCACTCATACAGCATTTGCCATGGCTGGACTTTTAGTTTGATCCGAACCAAATGACAGGTGTGAAACCTCCCCCGGACCACGGTCTGGACCAAACAGCCAAAATTTGGTCCGACCAAAAGAGGTAGTCTTGGTCCGGATTAAACATGGTCCGGTTCATTTCTAGTGTCAAAGCATTTTGTGATGGTTGGGACTAAATACATGGCAGGCTATTGTCATGTGTTAAGGAACAGCTCAGAGCTTATTCATCGGATCCCATACATTTTCTTTTCGCCCAGCATGTTTCCTTGGATAAGGGTGGCCCCTAAATCATGGTTGCAGCCTGTCACCGTGGTCCTGCTGCGTGCCCTGCTATGCCCTGTTACACCTGCTACGCTCTGCAGTGCCCTGGAGTGCCCTGCTACGTCCTGCCACACCCTGCTAAGTAGCAGACCGATTGGTTGGGGTTAGGCATTGGCCTCGAGTAGTTAAGGTTAGGATAGCCAACTGGTCAGGGGATAGGACCTGAACAAATCGGGTTCCGTTACCTTGCCTAAGCATGGAGGCCTGGCCAATGGTAGCGTGTGAATGCTATTGAACGGTGGGTCTTGCCTAGAAGTTGCGTGGGTTCCATAATAATGCATCAATTACAATGCAACTTTCCCCCTTTAGCATTTAGCTTAGAGCAGCGCCATAGCAACCATAAACAACACTGCCTTGGCTGCATCATCCTCCCCAGCTCCAGCCTCTTGTCAAAAATCGTCACATCTGGTTGCAAAAAAACATCATGGCAACGATCGTAACGCCAAACTCAAGGCTTCCAAACGGCAGTCCACAAACCAATGTGTGACGTCACGGATGCTACCTCCACTATTTTTACTATTTTACAGTCTATGCTAGCCGTCTTGAAGAATTATGTACTCTTATCAGCCAACTTCCTGGATCAGCAGCAATATTACAATGCAATCAAAGTGCTAAATAAAGTCTGATCCTTTAGGCTGCAATACATTGACCTGTGGGACTGCACGGCTTCATTTCTGTTCTTTGACATTAGATGAATTGATCAGATTGATGGTTCAGATGTGACAACGTAAAGCCTTCAAAACTCCATGAAGATTTCTGTAGACTGCTTGCGATGACCATTACTTTTTGATTTTTTCACAATCAACATCCTTTTGAGTTGGTGGGTGGTGCATTCAATAAAAAAAGACTAATTTTAACTCCTCGTACTTACATAAAATGAATATATCATACAGGACACTTGAAGAAGAAGAAACACGCTGGTATTTATGCAGCATGTTGATTCTGATGTATAATGTTGAACTGCTTTCGTTCAGAGTCTAAACCTGATGTTGAGCACTGAACAGCATGTTCTCAGTGTCAATGTACACTTACAGAGCGGAGGAAGAGTGTGTGGGAGGGGGTATTCCAACAGTGGACATGATGTAACACTGACTACTATAATACAGGTAGTGGAGCAATGAGTCACTGCGCTGAGGAAGGTGAACATGATAACATCACAACAACTCAATGTGTGTGTATGTGTGTGTGTGTGTGTGCCAACTGTGCCTGCAAACCCACATCAGACATGTGGGCCGAACATACTGTATTCCAGGAGCTGGCTGTGTTGTGTTTGTGTGTGTGTGTGTGTGTGTGTGTGTGTGTGTGTGTGTGTGTGTGTGTGTGTGTGTGTGTGTGTGTGTGTGTGTGTATTTGTGTGTGTGTGGCTAAATTTAAATATTAAAATACCCGTAAACTAGATGTTTAATTATTACCAGTTATTATTGTGGAGTTTCAAAGTTTCTTTACAAAAAGTAGCTTTTTCCAGAGCTTTCGTGCCACATGGTCTCAGGGTCTTCCTCAGAACATGATATTTGCTTCGTTGTTACGGAGAAAGCTCAATTGGATCTATCTATCTATCTATCTATCTATCTATCTATCTATCTATCTATCTATCTATCGATCTATCCATCTACAGGGTTTTCCCTACTATTATAAAGCTTAGGCACAGTACCCAAGCCACTTTGGGCAACACGTAAGCCAAATGAATGTAAAATCAATGCAAGCATCAACACTAACCTAATGACATTTCTCAGATCTAATGATTGTAGTTGGTCAACAATGGACTTCTTAAGCAAGTTTTGTCTTTAAGCTTTTTGAATGTTATTTATTATTATCTGTTCTAGCTTTCCCATTGAAATTGCATAATTATAAAAAAAAGTGAAACATTTTCTTGAGGGATCACCCCTAAATCCCCCATCAAATATGTGCACCTTAATCTTCCACAAATCTAGGGAAAACCCTGATCTATCTATCTATCTATCTATCTATCTATCTATCTATCTATCTATCTATCTATCTATCTATCTATCTATCTATCTATCTATCTATATATCCTCTCTCTGAATGCAGGCTTATTTATTATTAATACTTTGTTCTTTTGGCTCTCGTTATAAGAGGCCTGCTCTGCAAACGCTGCTCTTCTGACATCCGATCCCCCTGTTTTTGTGTGTGTGTGTGTGTGTGTGTGTGTGTGTGTGTGTGTGTAGATAGCTGAAGCCAGTTCTCATGATTTTTGGCTGTCTTGATCTGTAGCAGATTTTTGGAGGACACCAAACACATCCCTCTGCCGTATAAGTACTCTGTGTGTGTGTGTGTGTGTGTGTGTGTGTGTGTGTGTGTGTGTGTGTTCTGCATGTACACTATGTATGTGTCCCTCAGATCCATACTTAGTCTTGTCTCCTCTGGATCTCTGAATACAGCACAATACTTCCACAGTCATTAGATACTAAGTTCATTGTGATGAACATCATAAACATTCTGTAAGTACTGCAGAAAACAAAATGTGTAATGTTGTATTGAATCATGATCATATTATGAGGCCTGTAGGAGCTAAAAGGTTGTCTCCAATAACAGAATTTTACATTTAAAGCACATGTTTGTAACACTGGTACTCGTTTACATGTAAACAAATAATAAAAAAAAAATCTAAATACATGTAAAATAACAGTTAAACTACCAGTGTTATATAATAAAAAAAATAATAATAATTTGAAGGTAACTGTGTCCATGTTTGGACAATATTTGCAACTATTGGCCTTATCTGGACACCACCAGTCTGCCACCATTTCCGGTCTTTTCGCTGTGCTTTTCCTGGACGATTGCCCCCAAAGTGCTTCTAAGTGCAAACAGAATTATTTATACATAGCTAACAATCTACGTGTGAATTTTCATATATGTACATGGACATTTACATGTCTAATTAGTGTACGAAAGTGACTTTGATGAGAGAAAGCAGTAAGAAGGCTAGGGCGACGCTCAGGTTGTGGTATAACTTTACATTCAAAGTGGAAATTAAGGAGCTTTTACTGCATCATTTGGAGTTGTTAAAGCATGCCCTTTTAAGGTGCAGAACAGAAGTACGGTCCCGGATGTGTTGACAACACTGGTGTTAATTTGGGTGACTTGTTAGTACGGTTAATACTAGGGCTGCACAATTAATCACAATCTTATTGAAATCACAATATGGACTAGTGCAATATCCAAATCACAGGGGGGCGCAATATTTTTAAAGGCAAAATATGTGTAAAACCATGTTGAATTAAGTATTGAGGTGCTGCAGATTATGGAGGGAATATTTATTCATAATTCAAATTGAAAGTCCAAAGACTTATATTTAATTAAAAATAGTATTATTTTAATTAAAAATAGTATTATTTTACTATGCTACTAGGAAAAATCATACCATAATTAAATGTGAAATGTAAAAGCTTAAATGGAAATACTTAAATTAAAATCTCAAATAGAAAAAAAGAAATTATTTTATTTTAGCCTTTCCCCTTTATAATTTTCAATTTAACATTTAACATTTTATCTTTTTAATTTTATGTTTTACATTTGACATTGACATTTTAAGATTCACCTTTTAGATTTCGATTTAACATTATGCTTTTCATTTATAATGACAGGTGTCAATTTAAATGAGGAGGCGTGGCCCAACGGCTGGTGGGAGGGTCTGAAACGACTTCCAGCTGACAGCGGTTGCTGTGAGTATTACTGGCCGCCGGTAAGCAAGCGATCCCGGCCACCGCCAGCTGGCTGTCACCTAAGACTGGAGCTTCCAAGTCCGACAACATATCGGAGAAAATGTGCAATTGAATATTCAAGCTGTACACAGTTAATTTCTCGCATAAAACACAAATCAGTCTCAGAAATGAATTTAGTGGTACAATAGCAGACAAAAAAACAATCAATTCTAGAATCTTGATCAGGAGTTTGCTGTAGTAGCAGCAGGCAACAACTGGAAACCTTTTACAATTTTCGTCTGCTATTTCACCACTCATTTCCCCACAACTTGATCTAACTATAAGCGCGGTTCAATCATGTGAGGCTCAGCTGGGGCTCATCAAGAGATTCGGCATAATTGCCGCTACAGCCCGTATTGATGTGCCCCGGCCCCGGGCAAGGGAAGGAGACAGGCTTCTCCAGCAGGCTGAACCAGGCTCCGTCCCTCCCTCCCTTCCCCGCTCACATCGATACCTGGATGTGTGACGGCTAGACAAAAAAAAGGGGACATGCCGAATCTCTATGAGCCGCAGTCGAGCCGCGAGATTCCAGAATTTATTGCTTTTTTTGTCTGCTATTGTACCACTAAATTCATTTCTGAGACTGTTTTATGCGAGAAATTAACTGTGTACAGTTTGAATATGGGCAGTTTTACAAAAATTGATGGCCAATTGCAATAAATATTCCCTCCATAGCAGAGACGTCCCAGCCACAAATCCTATCCTACAGACTAGGGTTGAAATGATTTCTCAAGTAACTTGAATAATTTTAATACCTAAAATAATCAATGCAAAATTCTTCGCCTCAAAGCTTTGTTTAAACCACTGTGTTTCTGAACGGATGATTATTATTGGACAAGTGCCGTGAAGACTGACGGTGTGTATTACAAAATAAAGCAAGAGAGCGAAAATAGTGATGGGCTAAGAAAAGAGACAGGCAAAAGACAACGACAGAAAGTTTGGAATCATTTTAAGCTGCAAAACAACGAAAACTCTGTACAGTGTGTCATGGAGCGGACAAGTTACACAAGGTAACATTAACGTCTGCATGTCTCTCGTCCAGCTTTTCCACAACTACAGCAAGCTACTCTGCAAAAAGCAAATTTTTAGGAAAATAAGCTAAAGTAAAAGCTGTCTGTAAACTCAGCTGCTGGCGGGGACAAACCAGCCCCTCTCTCTTTACCAGCGCCTCCTGCACATGGCTACTTAATATGCATGTGAATGATGTCATCGGACCATGCCAGTGATTCTGCATTCTTCATTCTTCATTCTGAATTCTGAAAATGTGTCCCCCAGAACAGTGTGCTGTAAGCTTTGTACAGTCACATTTACCTGGGCTTGAACAGCTCTTTTGTATATCCAGTGTATAGGGCCAGATATATGATATGGATAAAATAAACTACTGAGCTGCATATCAACAGATCCATCTCACAACTGAACAAACTCCAACCGTTGATGAAGACCATGGGCCCTATCTTGCACCTGGCACAGCACAGTGCAAAGCCCGACGCAAGTGTCTTTGCTAGTTGAAGACTGATGCAGTTGTCAATTTCACGTCCATTTAAATAGCAAAATTAGGGAGGTGTGTTCAGGTGCATTCTTGACGTATTGCTATCTTGAGGCAGCGGAGAATGACCAACAAAAACCTGGTCTAAAGTCAATAACCCAGCATTTCATTGTTATTTTAACAGCACATTAGTAAAATGCGTCTAGGCTCGTACACAGCACGCGCACACTATGCTTGTTACACACACAGGGATGCAGCAGCAGCACACAAACATGCAAAAGATTAAAAATAAAAATACTACAATGTGAAATAGTATTATGATATGATCTGCTCGTGCACTTTTACTTCACGCACGAGCAGATCAGTTTCTTCTCCTGAAAATCTCTCCTTCCTGCTTAGCAAATCCGCCATCATAATAGCAATGTGCCAAGGTACAAACGTGCTTGGCTTTTAAAGGGAAAGGGAGATGACACTCTGATTGGCTTATTGCATGTTATGCCCAAAACACACCTAAGATTAATTAAGACACCTTGAACCATGCGCCTGGCGCACAGACCCTTTTTTCCGCCGCTAAACTAGCAAAAGTGGATTTGTACACGCCCTAAACACACCGGCGCCAGGCGCTTCATAGTGTGCGCTTGGATTGTTAAAATAGGGCGTATGTGACATGAAGACCTCTCACATCCATTACTGACTCACATCATTAGTCAAAGGAGTGGTGATGGCGCAGTGGCTATGACACGTACCTTTAGTGTGGGAGATCTGGGTTCGATTCCCAATGCGATACATCAACCAATGTGTCCCTGAGCAAGACACTTAACCCCTAGTTGCTCCAGAGGCGTGCAACCTCTGACATATATAGCAATTGTAAGTTGCTTTGGATAAAACTGCAGCTAAATGACATGTAATGTAAAAAAATGGCAAAAATCTACATAGGAGCAAATACACTGCATTTGATGAAAGAGTTGCCACAATATTTGGTTGAGTTTATGTTCCTACTGGTCAATTACTGTAACATCTTGTGGTTTTTGACTGGATGAAGAAGTGCACACTTCCAAAGAAAACTAAACAGAAGCTCTATTGGTCTTTTTGGAAAATTCATTGTCTGCTAAACCCTTCTGTCCAATCCTAGCTTAGCAACTGTAACTAAGCACTAGCCCTGTTAAGGGGAGACACTGCAGGTGAATAGGGGAAAAAATTAACTAATAGATATTACCATGAAACTTCTCCAGTTGATTCCTTACATTAAGACAGATATCTTTTGTATTACAAGTTTATTAAATTAAGCATTATCTTGTTAAATATGTGCTTATTTGCATACATTTCCAGAGCAGAAATCTGAACACAGGTTAAAAAGTTTTATTTTATTTTGTTGACATATTATGGTCAAAGGTTTTTACAGAGGGGATTTTGGATAGCTCATTTTATCACTGCATAGATCAGAATATGGTGTCAACAGCCATAAAAAAGGTATAAAACGTTAGATAAATTAGGCTATGAATGATATCCAAACAAACCCCTCTGTCAAAACCTTCAGAATATATATAGGAGTGAAACTGGAAGGTTTGGAGTATGTAAGTCCTACTGAAGTGGAGATTTCTGGCTCAGAGTCTGAGAAAAACCATATGGATTATAAAATATCAGACATTTTGCAAGACACTACAGGTGATAGGGTACAAAAAATAACTACATAAAACATGGATGAAACATTGCCAGTTAATTACTTTCATTAAGACATATATTTTTCTATTAAAAGTTTTCTGAAATGTTATGTTAAAATATGCAAATGAGGCATTATCTGATTTTGCTGAATTTAGGGAGAAATTTGCATGTGCAAATACACAAAGTGTAGTAAAATAAACACCTAAATGTGTATTTTGGATGTTTTTTTCCCAATAGTCTGACATGCTATGGAAGTAAAATAGCCCAAAAACTAAAAATTGATGGTTTTGCCTGGGGTGTCTCCCCTTAAGCTTCAAATTGCTCCACATGTTGAAGCGGTGTGCATGGGGCTGTAGTGAGAAAGATACTCTGCATTTAAAGATGCGTTCCAAAACCAAAAACACAAGAGAAAAAGTGTAGAGCTTGTTAAACAGTGTGTAAACCTGTTAGCTTTAGCCCCAGTATGTTAGCACAATATGTATTTAGCTGTCAAGTGCATATTTACCCTTTCAAAAGATTCATGTTTTAAAATGAGTCAGCTGGAAACATGTTAGTTTATAGCTAGCTAGCTCCAGCTGATTAAATCTGCCATTGTTTCAAAATGACTATGACATAATGACATTATAAACCATTCATGTGCTTAAAGAGAACAGTAAGCTCAACAGGAGTAGCAACAGCAAATGGGACCTCGGTTAGTATGGATCTAGTATAAATGCCTGATCCGTTCTCTGTGTGTTGACGTTCTCAAACTCTGTCCATTTCGGGAAACAACAACTAACTTCAAGCTAGCTACCTAGCTTCACGCTAAAAAGTCACGTTTTGAAGAAACTTTGAATTGTGCAACAAGGCAGACCTGCTTGGTTCTTTCTGGAAATGATTTTAAAGATTTACAAAGAATATATTTACGGCACGGCTCTCTAACTGGGACGTTTTGGAAATGATTGGTGGGATTGCGTGGCCGAAGTAAACACAGCGATACACTGGTAAGAGCAAATTATGTTTAACCATGTATCCAGCTAATTTAAATAGCTCACGTTACTGTATTGTATGAACAGCTAACTTCATATGATATTTTATGTGGTCTTTTCTTTTGAGAAAGAATGAAGAACGCAAAGTCTGATGACGCCATTCACGTGCAAATTAAGTAGCCATGTGGAGCAGTAGAGGATGGATGGATGTTTAGTTTACCCAGCAGCTAAGTTTACAAGATTTTGTCCAAATTGTAAGACTTGTGGCTTTATAACTCTATTAACAATTAGACTACAAACCAAGAGCTTTCGTTTTAGCTTGTTTGTAAAAAAAATTATTAAAAAAATCACAATTTGCAGAGTAGCGCCGTGATTGATAAAACAGCGCTGTGGAGAAAGACGGATCAGATTGAAATATCGCTTTCTTCATGCATATGCCTATTAAGCTATTGAGAGACATTGGGCTCACACCGCTACTTCAAATATCAGTGGTGAAGCGTACGGGCAACAGGTTGCTGATGTGCTTTTTCACAAAGCAGCTTTGGTAACAAGGTTTCTGTAATGTGGTGACGGCTAGGAATCTCATACCTCGGCTCTAGTACACTGAGAAGACGTCGAAACACAGTCTTATTAACAACTGACAATGGGTGGTGGTCAAGTGCAATCACGTATTGGGTGAGAGCCTCTCAGTGGCGTAACGAGCCAACACCGGGCCCTTATGCAGGATTATCAAGGCGGGCCCTCCTACTACGCACTGTACGTGATGACGGTGCAATGTTCACAAGTAGGCTACCATGAATAGGACAGGATAGGATCATAGAGACACAGCATATAAGAGATGAGATGACTGTCAAAATCAGGAGTAGCCTACGCGCACCACAACAACAAAAACACTGGTGAATGCGCACCATAACACATGAAAAAACACACAAGGGCTGTCCCTCCAGGATTTCGCGAAATGTTTTTTAGATTGTTGCAGCCCAAAATGCCTGATTTTGCGGGAGCTTTTGTAAAAAATTGCAATAAAAGTTGCGATGTCTTTTGTATGTTTGTTGCAATGAAGTTGCGGAAGACAGTGACATTATTTTGTATAGTTCATTAAAAATAAAAAGGAAACTTTTTTGAGGAGAATAATAATTATTACTATTAATTAATTACTCTGGGCTGAGATTTTCTAGGAACCAAAAAGGCTCAGGATGCTGCAAATATTGCTATAATATGAAAATGGCTGGTGTATCTATCTATCTATAATTCCAGGAACGTCTTTCTGTCTGTGTGTGTGTCTGTCTGTCTGTGTGGGTGTTAAGCGCATATCTCTCGAACCGTTAGTCCGATGGATTTCAAACTTGACATGTGTCTTGCTATGGGCACGAGTAATTAAGTGCAGTGCCAAGTTTGGCGTTGTTTGGATAAGAAATGCAAAAGTTATCCTTAAATATACAGGTAAAAGAAGCACACATTAGGTTTTACCGCTCTAGCCGCTGGCCCCTCCCCCTCTGCTCAATGAGTGAGCAGGAGCAGAGACAAGAGAGAGAGCAGCGGAGCTTTGGCAGCTAAACTGTGTGCAAAGCAGCACTACTTTGGACTGTCTTTGACTTTTGAATAAACAAACGACAATTCCCTAATTTAAGGACGTTTCAGAATCCCACACATGCAAGGCACATCCAGCTACAACAAGTGCAGACAGAGTGTAATGTCACTTATAGGCAGGCTATCTATCTTATAAAGCCAGACGTATCTGTACAGTGTGTATCTCTCTCTCTCTCTCTCTCTCTCTCTCTCTCTCTGCGCACACACACACACACCGGTTCTGGTGGTTGATGAACGCAGATAGGCTATGTGCTGTTTAGCTCTCATAACGGGCCGGGTGGGTAGCTGCTGAGTCCATGACGCTAATGTCTGATTAATCCACATTTTAAGTAAATATAGACGCACAATGTCTTCCTCCATAGGTGCCGATTTATGTTTTCCTCCGTGGGTGCTCACGGGCGCATGCCCTTAAAAAAAAAAAAAAGTAGTCAAAAAATGTTTGCATTTCAGAACCTTAGGAAACGGACAGCAGCCGATATAAACACACTATTAACTCGATAATAAAGCCGTAAAGTTTCAACTCAGGACAGCGCCACTTCTCACAAATACAGATAGGATTGAAGATGAGAAGTTTAACTGACCACCAGAGTTTAGATCGGCCCAAAAAATCAAGCCCGACCCAGCCCGAGCACGTTGTGTCCGAGCCCGACACGACACATTAACTGTAATTATGAGCCCGAGCCCGATTTAAACCAACACTTTTTTAACACGTGGGCCGTTATAACTGACGTTCTCAACTACAATTCCGAGTTGTTTGAAATACAGAAATCTGTTTAATAATGCAACAAGTTGTTTATTCAGCCCAGCAGGCCCGGTGGGATGCGTGCGAGTAGAGGGGAGAGTCCGCGCATGACACGTGTTGCATTTTGTAACTGCAGCCTAACTTTTGTACACATTTGTTACTTTTATATAGCCCATTATAATATTTCTGATTATGGCATAGCTTTCTCCCCACTCAATTAGGCTTTAAAAAAATTAAATAAAAAAAAAAATCGCTTGATCAAGGGTCCGCCCGGGCTCTGGGGTAGCCTATCCACCGCGATCAGCTTCGTGGGAAATGAAGAACTCTCTGCACTGGTGGTGGATGTCGTCGATGCACTTGCATCATTAACTTTGCTTTTTTAATAACAAATCTGTCTGTTTAATTGTCACTCTGATTACCTAACGCACATTACGCCCCTGTGGGGATGGAGGCGTTTTCATCCAAGAGACGCTGTGATTGGTGGATAGGATATGGAGCAGGGGACTGACAGCACATAATCAATCACATTATGACAGACGCTCCACTTAGCACCAATTGCAATGTTTAATTTTAAATGAATGTAGCCTACTGGCAGTCTGGCACACGTGGGTGCTCAGTGGGGACTGGTATTTTCCGTGGGTGCTCGAACTCCGGAGCACCCACGGTATCGGCGCCTATGTCTTCCTCTGATGTAGACGTAGCCTACACTAAGTCAATAGATAGTAGGCTATACAGTGGAGTTGCATATTAAGTGGTTCAGGGTCCTTCTGTAAGTCATTTTGGGGTACACTTTGGTTTTGATAAATTCTACAAGCAGCAACACCACAAGCAAAGCAATCAGCCCGTTTTCAACGGGCACTGCACTAGTTTAAGACAAAAAGTAATAATTCATTAAATGAATCAAATTTGAACATATGTGTCAGTGGCTTGTTGATCTTTACATTGTTAGTTAATTTCCTAACCTGGCCTGGGACACACATTCATACGGTTTGATAAAGTACTGACTTTAACTTATCGTTGCACTTACAATAACGAGCGTAGCTGTCCTCAATTTAGGTCATTGTGTCGTCTCATCTGCGGTTTTTCCTGCATCCACCATGTGAGATTGTGTGTGTTTGTGTGTGTATGTCTGTGTGCGCGCGTCAGAGGGAACTCAGCAGCCCCGCCCGCTGCAGACAGCCGACAGGACTGAAACAGCAGCAGCTTTCAGCAACTTTATAGTGAAAAATTGTTACAGCATACAATGATGTTAAAATGTATACAGGTTGGCAGGACGGTCTGAAATGTCTTTCGCTGTACGTTTTGTTGGTAAATGTGAGATGTTCGAGTCAGACACGTGTCTCGTCCATGGATGTATTAAGAGAACAGTCTCTGAAACAAGAAAATTTATTTGACTGTTCTCATTCCCACTTGGTCAGGCACGTGGGACTGCTGGGATTGTCGTGAGTAATGAAAATGTGATAGGGGGCCCCGGCTGTCAATCAATATCTTCCAGTCACGCGGGCCCGTAAGCACCGCTTACCCTGCTTACCGATAATTACGCGTTTGGAGCCTCTGTTATTTTTTACAGCCAAAAATCTCCAAATGACTGGCATTGCTCCTCTTCCGCCACCAGAGATGTTCACAAGTCATTTTTTGGAAGTCCAAGTTGAGTCTCAAGTCTTTGAGCTTGAGTCCAAGTCAAGTCTCAAGTGTTTGAGCTCGAGTCCAAGTCAAGTGTCAAGTCTTTGAGGGGCAAGTTCAAGTCAAGGCTCAAGTCTTTTGCCACGGTTCCAAGTCAAGTCTCAAGTCTCTGGCCATCTGATCTGTCCCTAACACTGTATTGTTAAATCTTATGAATTCAAAGCATGTCCTAGTAGCTACCATCCAGACAGTACAGTATCAAAATCAGCTGTAGGATAACTTTATGAGGTCTACTTAACACATCCCTCTAGCCCTCGGACTTGGTGAAATATTAACCTATAGTCTGTCACATCATATGGATACAACTATACAATTTGCCTGCTCCCAGCATTAGCACAACACTTTGCGATGGTTAGCTAGTTTACCTGTGACCATATATGCTAAATGTAACATCTCTTTCACTCAAAAAAATGTCTAATGTCGAAATGGAAATCAATAGAATAGTGGCAACGCCACACCAGTTACAGAACAACATGCATCTCAGTGTCAGACCAAATTACGCACAATAAGCAGTTTGAACTCATTTAACCATTTATTTTCTAAGTGTTAGTACGCTCAGTGAAACTGAATCCAGAGGAGGAGAGGTTAGTGAGGCCAGCATTAGCACAACACTTTGCAATGGTTAGCTTGTTACCTGCGACGATATATGCTAAATGTAACGTCTCTTTCATATTAGCAAGTGACTGACCTATTTGGGTGCGTTTTGAGATGCCTGATGAAGTTCGACGTTGTTGATCCGGCATCATTTATCTTGGTGCCACACAACTTGCATGTAGCTGTTCGCTTCCTGCCACTGTTTACGAAGTTACTGAAAGTAAAACTAATGACAAAAGGCACAACTCCGGGAGGACTTGGTGTCGCCATCCTCAATGCATTTTTTGATATGTGAGTCCGGGCACATAAGGCATAGTGCATGCATTACATTGCACATTATGGCAAAGGGCAGGGGACATGCAGCTCGTCATACGTTTCCCCAACGTATATGCGCCAATAAAAGAAAATAGAAATACTTTTGATTTAAAAAGCAATAATTGCATGAAAACAGGTTGTTTACGAGTCTTGAAGCTCGAGTCCGAGTCAAATCTGAAGTCATTTGGGTCGAGTCACAAGTCAAGTCTGAAGTCAGCTGTTTGTGTGACTTAAATGAGTCAGAGTCTCAGACTCAAGTCCCCATCTCTAAACCTGCTCAACACAGAAGTTAATGTCACGTTGCTATAAGGTGGTATCGGGTGTGGTAGTATCGGAGTCATTTTATGATTACAAGTACGAATAAGATAAGATTGATAAGATAAACCTTTATTGTCATTGCACAGAGAACAACGAAATTGTGAGTGCCACAACTGCAGGTGCATTAAAGATAATAAACAGGATAGACAATAAGTAGCTAAAATCAAGAATAATTTAAGACATAAAAACACTCACGACTGGACAGTCGTATGATTACGTATGAGTATGATTATTGTAATATTATTGCTGGATGATAAAGGCAAGTTAATGGTTTGGATGTATGTTGAGTGTGTTGAGAACATGCGCACGGTATCAGGTGCATCCCTAGTTTACCCAGAGCATTTTTCTGTCCTATCCCAGAATGCATGTGTGGTGTATCCAGACCTTACTCCACACTGTGAAGATCTGGCAATGCAAGACTAGCAAACATTCAATTATACAGTAGCACTGCAATAACAAGCTTTTAAAGAGCATCTTAATCTATCTCTTTTCATTTGTAATACTGCATTAGAGCTTACAGCCAACACAAGTTTTGCCATGTCAAGATATATATCTGAGGGCTGGATCTGATGATAGTTAATGTTCTGTTGCTGAGCGACAGCGGATGGGAGCCACAGTGAGGGTCTGGCATGACATTCAACAAATGGCAGTTAAAGCCCACAACATGATCCCCACCTCCGCCTGCTGTCTGACTGACCATCATCATCAATGTCTCAGCAGAACAGAAGACACCTCTTGCAAATGTGTTAACCCTTTCTCATTGGATTGACACATTTTCCCCACCCTTTTACAGAACAGTTAACACGGATGTCATTCAAGCAGTCCAAACTCCATTGTTTTAGCTATGGTAACAAAACAGAAACCATCTGTTCCTAACTATTAGAAACTACCTACATCAGTATGAAATCACTGAAGCACCTGTTTGACACTCCTTGACACAAATCTTCAATTAGCAATCAGTCAGCAGGGTTAGGCCATGTGGCCCCATCATCAAGACAGAAGAGACTGAGGGCCCTATTTTAACGATCTGAAACGCAAGTATGAAACGCAAAACGCAAGTAGCTTTGTGGGCGGATCTCGGCCGCTGTTGCTATTTTACCGGCGGGATAAATGAGTCTTGCGCCCGACGCAAATCTAAAATGGGTTGGTCTGAAGTAGCTAGGTGTGGTTTGGGCGTAACGTGCAATAAACCAATCAGAGCGTCATCTCACATTCCCTTTAAGAGCAGGGCGCTTGTTCCATGGCAGATTGCTATTATGGACGGGTTTGCCTGGCGCACGCGGCCGGAGCTGTCCGGGATGCGGCAAAGTAATAAATGCCCGTCTTGGCTGGGTAGCGATGTTGCTGCGGCCACTCGGCGCATCTCCTCAAGTCTGGAGAGGATTGCTGCAGCCATGGAGCGTGGGCCTCAAACGCACCCCTGCACCTGTTGTGCCCCTTCCTCCCCCACTTCATCTCCGTCCACCCGGCTCCATCAGGAGCGGTCGCGCGAATACTCCGGACCAGATTCCGCCGGGTGTCCAATCCCACCGTAGTTCAACATCACGTCTTTAAGTCCTCTAATATTTCCTCATTTATGTCATCAACACATCCATGATTCATGGAAATGTGTAAAACACAACAAGCCACAAAGAATGCTGCGACTTTTTGAGGACTGTACTGTAAAGTGCCTCCTGATCTATCCAAACACCTGAAGCGCATTTTCAGTAATATTTTCCTTTGTAATTATGTATGGTTTTCAAAAATGGGAACTGCTGCATCCATTTAGATGAGAGAAGTGTATGCGCGTTGTGCACACGCTACATTATGGCCAAGCATGCGCCCTAAAATAGCATCTGAATAACGAGCTACTGACTTTAGACTAGCGCCACTGACTTTAGACCAGGTTTTTCCTGGTCAGTGGCGGAATTGTTTTCTGAAACTGCAGAATAGCACAAAGTAACGTTTGCGCCGGAACACGCCTCCTCTTTTCGCTGAACCGCCCCCAGGAGCGCAAATACATTCCCTAATTTACCGACGTGCGTCTGTGGAGGGAAAAGTCCGCTGTGCGTCGGGTGCAAAATAGGAATGATACATGCGTCGGTGTACAAAGGCAATTGCGCTGAGTGCAAGATAGGGCCCTGAGTATCAATAGTGGCTATTTCTTACAGTTTTTCTCATTTGCTAAGACACACTAAATGAAACTGGGATCCGCTTTATCTTCATCATCACATTATTAGCACAGCAGAAGTCTTCTCTTGCAAATGTTTTAACACTTTTTCATTTATTTCACACATTTTTCACACCCTTTGTCAAAACAGTTACCACAGATCTCATTGAAAGACCCCGAACTCTATTGGATTCACTGTGTTGAACAAAAGGAAAACATCTATTCACAGCTGATAGAAAGTACTTGCATAATTATAAAACTCTATGCACCTGTGTGAAACTCATTTGCACAACTCTTCAATCAGCAATCAGTCCTCATCCATCTATAAAAGATGCCACCTCTGTGTTGCTATTTGCAAGCATGGATCAAAGAGGCCATAGAGTAAGAGGCCATGGCAGAGGGGCCAGAGGAAGAGGAGCCCGTATGCGTGGTGGAGGAGTTGCAGCATCAAGAGGACAAAATCGAGCTCAAGTTTCAAATGAAATTCGGGCAACAATTATTGACCATGTCATCAATCATGGCTTGTCCTTTAGAGAGGCTGGACAAAGGGTCCAGCCCATTCTGACTCGGAGCACTGTGGCATCTATTGTCAGGCTTTTTTGGAATGAGAACAGTAATAATAATTCACAGTGTTACTGTAATGTATACCACTGTGTATTTCAGCTTTACTGTATTGCCGTTAGCAGAACAAACTGTGTCTACAGTAATGCAGATGTTTTATCAATCCCATTTATGTGACTGTCATACAGTAATGTCAATTTTGACATGCTTTTTGCTTTTACTTTATAGGATCCACACATTACCACACACTGGTGGCAGAGGAAAGATATTTAGTATTGAACAGGAGTCTGCCATTGTAGATATGGTAGTGGCAAACAATGCAATCAGACTGCGTGAAATCCAGGCAGCAGTAATTGCAGATCAGGGAGCATTTAGAAATATAAACAGTGTGAGTTTGGCAACTATAGATCGAGTCCTTAAACGACACCATGACAGAATGAAGCAGCTGTACCGAGTTCCATTTCAAAGAAACTCTGACATCATAAAGGAGGCACGATTCCAGTATGTGTAGGTACAGATTTTGTTATTGTAATACCTTGTTTACCATAGTTACATGCAACTGGAATACTGTAATTTGCTTTATGAATTTGCTCTTTTTCTTAGAGAATAATGGAGCTTGAAGCTGAAGGGGCACATCACAAATTCATTTTTGTGGATGAAGCCGGCTTCAACTTCTGTAAAGTGAGGAGACGCGGGAGGAACATCATTGGGCAGAGGGCCACTGTCACAGTGCCAGGTCAGAGGGGTGCCAATATCACCATGTGTGCTGCCATCTCCAATGATGGGGTCCTTTGCCACATACCAACCATTGGCCCATACAATACAGAACGCCTCATCACATTTCTTGATTCATTGAAAGAAATACTGATTCCACCCGAAGAGAGAGGGCTGTTGAGGCCTGGCATGACTCTGTATGTCATAATTTGGGACAATGTGGCTTTCCATCACTCTCGCCTTGTGAACGAATTGTTTGCAGCACAGCCTCGTATTATGATGCAATTCCTTCCTACATACTCCCCTTTTCTGAACCCAATCGAGGAGTTCTTCTCTGTTTGGAGGTGGAAGGTGTATGATCACCGGCCATATGAGCAGATGCCCCTCCTGGAGGCAATGAATGCCTGGCAATAGGTGCAGAGGACTGCCAGGGATGGATGCGCCATGCAAGGAGGTATTTCCCTCGGTGCATTGCAAGGGAAAACATTCAATGCGATGTTGATGAGAACCTGTGGCATAATCGTCAAGAACAAATGGACTAAATGTGAAAGATAAAATATATCTTTTTTTTTTTTTTTTTTAAAGGTATTTCCACCCATAAGTTTCCTTTGGTAGCTTTTTTCTTTTTTTTCAGTATCCATTTGAGTTTGTAAAGTGTCATATTTCATGTTGATGGCTGTATTTTGTTGTCCATTGTGTAATGATTGATTGAAAGAATAAATTAATTTGACTACAAGTTGTGGTGTTTGATGGAAATATTTGCTTATGTTGCATGCTTTTAATGTTTTGTGAGTGTTAGAGCATTTTGCTAACAAAATGAGTCATTTTGGCCATTGAGCTTCAGTTTTATCCTGTGTGTCAACTGTTTTGAAAATGTGATGTCAGAGTGGGCAAATGTGTTTAAGCAATTGAGAAACTGTATACTCTACAGTAATAGATGTTTATACTTTACTGTAATAGATTTTATTTTTATTTTCTTAATTTCTTATACTCTAATAGATTTTAGTTTGGTTTGGTTTACATGTATTTTGTGTAATATTTACAGTATTTCAGTTTTCAGCCAGAGTTTGAAAATAAGAATCAATGGAATCAATAACATTTTCATCAAATAATTTCTGATCCAATTCTTTGCAAGAAGGCAAATTTGACAACAAATGGCACTGGCATGAAAGCTCCGTACAGTAATAGGCTACAATGTCAAGCAATGGTGCACTTATTCGCACTGAGTGCTGTATTTTGTATTTTGTTGTCCACTGTGTAATGGTTGATTGGAAGAGCTCATACACTTGTTTGCAAGTTGTGTTGTTTGAAGGCAAAATTTGCTTTTGTTGCATATTTTAAATGTTTTGGCACGGTTAGAGCCTTTTGCAAACAAAATGTTTCATTTTGACCATGAGTGCCACTGTTTCGGCCTGTGTGTTAACTGTTTTGAAAATGTGGAGTTTGAGTTGACTGCTGTATCAAAGGAATCAAGAAAAACTGTAATAGAGAAGCTGAGCAGAGGGTCAGAGGCTCACGTTCCCCAGATAACCCTGCTTATACGTAGGGGATACCTGTTCACTGTTAGGGCTATAGTGTAGTGCAATGCTGATTCTACTGAGGGATTATTGTGTGGTGATGCTATCATTACAGCCACTCTCCCACTGTCTATTTATAGTTCACAGAGCTCTCTCTCTCTCTCTCTCTCTCTCTCTCTCTCTCTTTCTCTCTCTCTCTGTCTGTCTGTCTGTCTGTCTCTCCCTCTCTCTCTGTCTTTCTTTCAGTCTCTCTGTCAGATTCTCCATATTGAATGCCAAATGCATTAAAAGGAGAAGGTCAGAAAAAACAGAAGCGCTAACCAGCAGTTAGCGGTTTCAAACTCAGCACTGAAATACAGCACCTGTCCCTGATCTTACATAGAGTGCTATTCTTTTTTTATTTATTTTTTTATTAAAGGATAAATCCAGCGCAAAATGAACCTAGGGGTTAATAACACATGTGTACCGAATCGACCATTCTCTGGGATTTGTTTTCATGTTAATCGAATTGTGACCAGTTTTAGCGCAAACTGCTAATTAGCTTATAATGCTAGTCGTCGGGGCACAGGTAAAGTAAAAAGAAATCACTATTTCTATACCACTAACAAGGCTCAAAATAGCACCACACATCCACGGTACAGTCTTTATAAACTTATAACTCTTTTTAATAAACTGTCTGTACACTTACAAAGTTCTCAATGCTTCGGTTTACATGTAGGGACCCTTATTATGCTACCGTGGAAGTGTGGTGCTGTTTTGAGGCTTGTTAGTGGTATAGAAATAGCGTTTTCTCTTTACTTTACCCGTGCCCAGACCACTAGCATTATAAACTAATTACTGCTTAAGGACTTATATTGAAGAAACATAACAGCACATCTGTGTTAAAACAAGATTTAAAGTGGTGCTTTTGCATTGTTTGTGGAGAAACTCATTTTTTTTACAGATCTAGCACAGCCCTGATTGTAACATATTTGCATGTTAATAATGCAGTGGATATTGGTGGATGCCATTCAGAGCAATGTAAACTGAGTGGGAAAGTTTGAGTGTGTCCTGTTTAAGGACATTTTAAAGTGATGGTTTGGAGTAATTTCACCCTAGGGTCCTTTGCACCACAACCTCGAGCCAAACAACCCTCCAGAAGCTTTTTTCAGCTGGGTCTACATTGGACGAGTTAGCGTTATCAGCTGAATAGCTTAGTGCCGGCGCTAATGGATCCACGTTTTTATCTCGTAAATGACCCCACTAATAATGCCTGAAATGATACCAAACTTCTACAGTAGTACAAATAGGTTATGCACTCATAAAATTATGGATTGGAAAGTTTGTAAGTACACCAGAAGTTTATGTAAATAACACTTGCCTGTTGGCTTCTGCTCTGTTGCTGCTGCTAGCGACAGCAAAATGAGTGCTTAGGGCCGTCTACAAATTCCAACACTGAAAAGAGATACAACAAAAATATTTATTAACTTAATGATTAAATAAGGTAATGTCTCCAAACTTACCTCAATTATAACTTGTCTCCTGCTAGTTGTACTACAGCACTTATTTAAAAAAAAAAGTTTAATTAATAAATATTTTTGTTGTATCTCTTTTCGGTGTTGTAATTTGTAGATTAAATTAAGCACTCGTTTTATTGCCGGTAGCAGCAGCAGCAGAGAGCAGAAGCTGGAAGAGCACGAGTGAGCAAGATCCTGGTAAAGAGCTTGCCGGGGATGGATAGAAGGGTAATGCGTCTGTGGTTGCCGCAGACTAGCCTGTCACCCTTACGTTTCCAGAAGGGCAAGATAACTCCTCTGGTCCAGTCGCTGGGAAGCCTCTCTGTCTCCCACACCTCATTGAATATGTGGGTAAGCCACTTGACGATGCTTTCACCGCCTGATTTTAGCTATTGCACCGATTCCGGGGGCTTTCCTGTTGTTAAGTTTTCCCAGAGCGGCTCTGACTTCCTCAGGTGAGACAGGGTCTGTGCTACAGACCACACTAGGGGCTGCAGCGTTAGCGACGATGAGATGCCGGGATCAGCCGGGAAGGTACCGTGCTGCAGAAGGAGGCTGAAGTGCTCTTTCGGGGCTGAGTCTTGTTGTGTTGGTTGATTAATCAATTATCAAAATAGTTGGCAATTAATGTAGTAGTTGACAACTAATTGATTAATCTTTGCGGCTCTATTCCAAACTGAGTCCAGATTTAATAAAAACCACAAGACTTCTATCTGGAAATCATTAAAAAAAAATCCATCAGAGTTGCATTTAAGAACATTCCCTCAAAGACAGTTAAACTGGTTTCTACTGACCAGTTTATAAAATGTGGACAGACATCAGTGAAGTTTACTGCTCATAATGTGAGTTTAAAAACTCTACTGGCAACAAAGATTTCAAATGTGGGGACCTGACCTTATTTCAAGGTCCTGAATGTATCATCTCTGTTTCCAGACAGAGACAGTGAACGCTGCATGGCTGCTGACTCTGTCTGCCAGACGGGCCGCAGCGTCTGAACCTTAAGCAGCGAATACAGACCAATCACGGCACCTTAATCTGGATTAGCTGCTAAATTAAAAGCCTTGTTGCTTATGTAATCCCGTTGAAAAAGTTCCGTCAGCCCCGTGGCCATTTAACGGCAGCCTAATCATCCAGGCCAGCCCAACATGGGCCAGACAGGGTGACTGACTGACTGACTCAGTACCCATACTACAGTTAACACATGTTACATGGATGCTGAAAATATCTGTATATACGCACATAGGTAATATTATACAGAAATCGCTACATTACTATTTCAGAGAAGAAAATGTGACCATATGGTTCTCTCTGATATACTATGACATTATAAAATCGTTCATACTATAGCTTTATAGCTGGTCAGGTGGAACTAACTACTTAATATACAGTTCTTAGTTTCATCTCATTAAGGACATAGGGAAGAAGAAAAATACTAAGTTCTGCAACACAAATTCATTTATTTTTATTTTTTTAATATTGGATGATTTTGCCTTTTGGGGCCTGAAACAGTTATTTAAATGAGACCATCTGATAAGCTCCACTCTTTGGTGAAACTGTTCACATCTCATAGACATCTGAAACATGTCTATATGGGCCAACTAGATGCTGTTTCATCATAAAACATTACAGGTCAAAAATGTTGAGAACCACTAAATCTTTAGGAATGGATTGTGTTATAAGGTGTTTTGTATTTTTTACTATAGGGGACATTCTAGACTTGATGAGGTGATACCAGCAAAATTTTGAACGTCAAACACACATTTTCTAGCCTGGTCCTGCCAGACTCTCGTACATTTCATTTGTACAGATAGTCTGGCCACTCTCCATTGACAAGTGTTAACTTCCTTGAAGGCGGGTACTCTGTTGAAGTTTAAAACTATTGGATCTGCCCAGAGCCACTCTGGATCTGCCATAACCAATCGCTAATGTTTGGTCGTGACGTATGTCATGCACATGTGCAACAAGAGGGGAAACCGACAACTATCGGCTTATATTTAGCATTTAGCATCGCTAGCGTTAGCCTTAGCCAACTCCTTCACCACTAACGGAGTGAGCTGGAAAATCTAACTTTTCCCGAACCCCGTGGGGAGGAGGGCCACAACATCATGGCCACCAACACAACTCAGCAGAGATTTTTCTTGCTCGGGCTTTAACTTCTGGATATTCTGCAGCGTTGTCACAACGCACCAAATTTTGAGCCTGTGGCCTTAGCAATAAATAAGCCGTTCTTTAATGTCGCTGACTGTCGTTTTGTGCTCCTTTTAAAAAAATATATATATTTTTAAATATTTTTAAAAGTATCGGTTCAGGCACCATTTAGGCACTGACACCGTTTTAAATCGTTTTTATTGGAAAAACTCCAAATGATACCCAACCCTAATGTGTAGGCCTTCTGTTTGGGTACACGAGCAAAACTTAGTGTTTGAGCTTCCTGTTTCGATGCCTTGACCAAATAATAAAACTGTTTTCAAAAACGATACAAAAGTCAAACTGTCACAATGGGAGATTTAACTAATACTACTAACAATAACATCGATATTAATATTCTATAAAGTAGTGAACACTTCTCATTCTACAATATGTTTTCCTACAGTTTAAACTTGATGTCACTCACGCATCAAAGCCTTGAGTCGACTTGAGTCACCGTTTTGATGACTTGGGACTTGACAAAAAATAAATGACTTGAGACTCGACTTGTACTTTACTTGACTTGACATTACTTGCGTGTATTCAGAAGTTTGAATGTTAGCTGTTGAATATTAAATAATATAATTTAATGTTGTCACTTTCTGTCTAACTATCAAGTAGGCTATGCAGTGGCAGCAGCATAAACTACGGCAACACATAACATCAAAGACCCCTGGGGAAGTAGGGAATGCTGAGCACTGGACAGGTTAACTTGGTATAACTCGGTTATATAATGCAGGCAGCAGCAGCAGCAGTGGCAACGGCGGCGGCGAATGCGTGCTGCTTTCCTCGGAGCGACAAGAGAGTAACGTTACACCATGGCTAGTTCATCCAACCCTGACAGGTTATGTTTCCACTCCTGTGAAAGCTTTTAAAACGGATCTCCGTGAAAAATATAGCAAGTTATTGATCTTGCCAATGGGAAAATGTGGCCTACAACAGATTAACGTAGGCTATGTTAATCTTTACAATCCTTTACTAAATTCGGATAACGTGCCGAAGATGACACATTTTCATATAATTATAACTTTTAAAATGGATTCACCCGGTTCGTTACGGTAGTCCCGCTGTCTCTTTCAATAGAAGAACGTCGGTACGAGAGGCACAATTTTCAAAATGCAAGATCTTATTGATAGTAAGTCATATTTGCTGTGTCAGATGTGCCGATTTGAAGAGCAGCTTCAACTAAATATGTAGAATATAGATGAAGCCTTGTTCTGTCGAGTATCAGCTTTAAGCAATAAGCAAGATTCAATAAACAACAATTTCTCCGGTACACTGACTGGTGCGTAACAGGAATTCCACGATGCGCTTTTCCTCTTGTGAAAGCGTTGACAAATGTAGGCAGGCAGTAGGCTACCTCCACATTAATTGTAATGTTACCCACGCTACCATATGTTTACCATACCATACTTTATGAAAATGTTTAAACTGCTTCAAGAAGGAGGCAGCGCATACCATTCCACCCTACAAAACGAGGTAACGTGAATCTTACAATCACAACCAAGAGCACCATAACGTTACATCAGTAACAAAAGTTCAAGAAACAGTTTAAGACACTCACCCTCTATGGCAGATCCGTCCAGCACGGTGCTAAAGTAGAAAAATAGATTTGAAAGAAATGTCTTTCGAGAAGTTTTGCAGAAAGCTCACTCCACTACTGTTGAAATGTCTAATTTATTTTGCATCTAAAAACTGATAGACCACGTAGGATCAGTCCAACACTTCTAATATCACAGATCGCGACCAATGCGAAGTCATGGAAGAACAGCCAGTCTGGTGCTGCATTTAAGTGCCATGAGACAGATAGTAAATTATACGATAAACCCACTACTCTGTATGTGGTCAATAACTCATACAATTAGGCTCACTTTAGAGTTTAGATGCTGAAAGCGATTATAAATTACAGTTTGCCTTAGCTTTCGAGTAGTTTAGCGACCATTGAATAGGCTATAGGACACATCTCAACATCCACGTGTTGAAATCTATGGTTGAAATATTAGCTTATCTTAAAATGCAGGGTTTACATAGGCCTACTAATGTATCTTTTACCACCAGATATGGGAGATTTAAATAGGCAAAGCAATTTGACAACTACTCCACTACATTTCAGAGAGAAATATTGTACTTTTGACTCCACTACATTAATCTGACAGCTTTAGTTGGGCTACTAGTTACTTTAAAAATTAAGATTTTAAAACTATGAAATATTATGTTTTATTATAAATTAAACTACCCAACAATATAGCCTATAGGTAGGCCTACAGCTAAAATAATTGGCCGATTAAACACATTGTTCATTACCAAACTGTTTTGATTATTTCCAGTTTCTAAAATGTGAGGGTTTTTCTGCATTGAGTAGCATACTTTTACTATAATACTTTAAGTAGGCTACATTTTACGGATGACTACTTACATACTTTTACTCAAGTTGCATTTTCAATGCAGGACTTTTACTTGTAACAAAGTAGCCTATAGGCTATTACAGTGTGGTAGCCTATTAGTACTTTTACTTTAGTAAAGGATCTGAATACTTCTTCCACCACTGATAATACAATAATATAGACAGTATAGGCTAAGTAGACTACGCAGGTTGCCCCTGCTGGGAAGACTGGCCCTGCGGGGATAAGCTATACAGTATATTTGAAACAGGTTTATAATATGCATTTATTTCCACAGTACATGAACGCAGCAGCAGGCAGTGCAGTGACTCAGAGGTGAGTCAGAACGTCGTGTCCCGCCCACACCCCGGTGGCGGCCAATAGCGCACGTGCGGAAGCGGGTACAGTGTGGCCAACACTGGCTTTATAGTTCTCATCCATGTAGCCTACTTTACAGTGTGTGGTGTCGAACAGTCATACAGCCCCATGAGCAGCCCGCCTCCACTGTCCCTCTTTGTGCGGTTTAAAGGGACGGCAACTCCCGGGTCATATACGGATATCATTCCTATTGACCATTAAATGCAGGTGGGCGGGAATGTTGTATGTAATCTGTGAAAAAAACAGGCCTATGATGAATAAATATTAAAATATGAAAAATGAATTGGATCATAGGCTATAACCTACGCCATGGAAGCGGACGAGAAAGCAACAACAACAAATTGCTTCTTTATTTCACAACAAAACCCCACACATATCTATCAGATTTTTAATAGCCTAATAATCATTAAAGTGAGGGGCAGTTATGGCAGTCCTGCTTTCTTCCAGCCCTGCCACAGCTTCTTCTCACATCTCACAGCTCCACCATCCAAGGGACCAAAGGACTGGATTTGCACAGTGATACAGTACAATTAGATTACAGTGAGACATTAGGTAACCCTTGATTTGCATCGACCTCTACTGGCAATCTGAGGGAACTACAACACAAAGTCTTACAAATTCTTTCATTATATATATTCTTTCAGCACCTCTCTAATTGCCACTGAGAAATATAAACAATTAAGAAATTAGTTCAACAGAAACCATCACTGCCTGTGTGTGTGTGTGTGTGTGTGTGTGTGTGTGTGTGTGTGTGTGTGTGTGTGTGTGTGTGTGTGTGTGTGTGTGTGTGTGTGTGTGTGTGTGTGTGTGTGTGTGTGTGTATGTGCATGCCTGATCCTCATCCATCCCTGCAGATGTGTCCGGATATTTTTTGTTTGTTTGTGGACATCCAGCATTCACTGCATCCAGTAGAGCAGGGGTGTCAAACTCATTTTAGCTCATGGGCCACATACCCCATAACTTGATCTCAAGTGGGCCAGACCAGTAAACCACTCCAGAAAGATCAGAAACTTTATCTGCCACAGAGTTTCTTGTCAGTTTGATGTTGGCAAACGCAAGTTGCTTCTGCTATGACAGCGTTCTAAGGCCATTGTAGGGAAAAATTAAATGTTACGAACCCAGGAGAGAGGGGTAATATTCAGAGAAAAAACTCAGAATTTCTAAGTTAAAGTCGTAAATTTACGGAAAAAGAACTTGGATATTCTCTGAGATTAAAGTGGTAAATGTGGAATTGGAATTACTTCTCTGCAATTTTCACATTTTGCAAAGTCATCCAGTGGGCCTGATTGGACCCTTTGGCAGGCCCGTTCTGGCCTACAGGCCATATGTTTGACACCCTTGCAGTAGAGACATGTGATCATGTGGCTGGTGGTCATACATCTTCCACCTCCATCAGAAAAAGAATTTCTTCCTGGGGTACATTTATTAAACAAAAGTTGTAATGTATTGTACTACACAATAACATTATCTTGTGAGTGTAATGAAAAATCAATTGGTAATGATAATGTCTGAAGTTCTACCATGGAGTGTGTAAAATTTTTTGTGGAAAAAATGCCTTGGTTACCTTGTTTCAAGCCATTCTAGCGTGGTATAGAAAGCCTGCAGGAAGACTCAGCTCGATTTCTGCCAGTTCTTATTAATATTCAATGAGCTAAGCTGCTTGACTCTGATTGGCTAACAGCTAGCCAGCATCCTTTACCCACTGCAGCTGGGCGAGTTCATGAATAGTAATGAGCTCAGGCAACACCACATCAGACTGACCAGCTTTTGTAATTGGCCTGATTTCTCCACTTATTTCTTTTCAGTGGCTGGAGCTGACAGAGGAGGTAGCGGTTCATTTTCACATTCACGACATAACACAAACACATATGTACCTAACATATTTAAAAGAAAATACAAGTAAAAACGGTTTTGTGTGGCAGGGCACCTTTAAAAGGAAAGTGAGCTTTCTTGACTCATTTACAGTTTTTCCCAATTGTTTACACACCAAAATTGGAACTTGACATGCAATCACCGAAACCTGAAACTCATGTACCAAATCCCTAAACCAAGTCTGCAAAATTGCAAGCACAATTCCTGTATTACACTCTGGGCCAGATGTACGTACATTTGTGAATGTAGCGTTATCAGCGCCATGGCCAACCCGCAGAAAGCGCACGCTGTGATACTTCAGCTTAGTCCTATTTACCAAACCTGCAGTTCATCGGGTAATCAGCGCCTTTCTCCGCCCACTATACCGTAAATTGCGCTGTAGCAAAGTGTTAAGTACTTGTGCTATGATACTGTTTGAAATTATCCGTAGCCAATATTTGTAATGTAGCGAGGAGTTTAACAACTGCTGGAATGGAATGTGAATACTGAGTCTGAGATTTTATGTAATCTTTGATTTCTTTCAGTAACTGTAATATTGCATGGCTGCTTAATCTGTAACGCTTAATGATTTTGTGTTCACTCAAATGAAAAAGTGTGATCCTTGTGGCAAAAATCTTTTCAGCTCGTCTCCTTGGTCTATGTCTTCGTCAATTCTGTATCACATGTTTTGCAAAACACTACACACAGTTGTCTAGATTAGGCACAACATTCAAAATTAAAATCTCTGTAGTCCCTTTGGAAAGCATCACCAATCACAATGCCAAGCTCTATACACCAATTGGCAACAACCACTCCTCACAGGTGTCACTAGTTGCTGAATTGTGCACAATCAGAGCTTTAGCTCTATAAGGCCTCAGATGAACTCTCCTGTTTTGGAGAAAAATGGAAGTTATTGGTGAAGCAAGAGCTAGAGGTCAAGGAGTGGGAGGAGGAAGAGGAGGACGAGGACAAGGAAGGACAGTTGTCTCAGATTAGATCAGGGCCACAGTGGTTGATCATGTGTGACATGTGGTTGACATTGTGTCCCTGGACAGCATGGAAGGAATATCACCATGTGCGCAGCCGTTGGCCAGCAATGTCCTCCATCATCATGCCAACCTTGGTCCCTACAACACCGCCCTTCTCATCACATTCCTGGACACATAACATGGCATCCTCATTCCATCCGAGCAGAGGGGTGGACCAGAGCAGCCTAGGTATATTGTCATCTGGGACAACGTGAGTTTTCACTGGGCT
The DNA here is from genome assembly GCF_010015445.1 of Perca fluviatilis. NCBI lineage: Eukaryota > Metazoa > Chordata > Actinopteri > Perciformes > Percidae > Perca > Perca fluviatilis. The sequence goes on along the minus strand of NC_053130.1, from coordinate 30,501,958 downwards.
GTTCTGGTCCGCAACTGGTTCATCAACCACCCACAATTTATTGTTCTATACCTCCCACCATATTCCCCTTTCCTAAACCCAATCAAAGAGTTTTTTTTCAGCATGGCGATGGAAGGTGTATGACCGCCATCCCCCGCACGCATGCCTCGTCTCCAGGCAATGGAGGATGCATGTGGTGAAGTTAATGTGGGGGCTTTTGGAGGCTGGATCCGTCGCTCCAGAAGATTCTTTCCCCGCTGTTTAGCCAGGGAGAACATTGCTTGTGATGTGGATGAGGTGCTGTGGCCGGACCAAAATAGGAGGCAGGATGCACCCTGATTTCTTCTGTCCAACATTTTGCATGTGTTTTTGTCTTTTTGTGTTTAGTAGTGTTAATTTCGTCAGACGAGACGAGACTAAATATGTTCATCAACGACCTTTTTTTCCATGATTAAGACGAGACGATGACGAGACTGCGCCAATGTCCAAAAACGCTGACTAAGACTAAATTAACATGCATTATTGTTGACGAAAAAAGACGAGACTAAAATGTTTTGCATAAAATAAAAACTAAGATAAAATCTCTCTTAATTTTCGTCTACAATCGTCTCTACTTTTTCATCATGAGATAGAATATTCAGCTATTAGCGAGACCCGGTGCTACGGCACCGACAGGTGCCTTAACGACCGTTATCTACCGGACCTAATAACAACGCAGATTTTGGTGCCAGCGCTTCTCTCTGATGCTCCTAAACGGACGTTAGAGTCAACCGAAACATCGCTGCACAGGACGCTAGTTAACACTACGCTTGGCAGCAGGTAACGTTAGCCTACCGTTAGCTAGCAGTTGGAGTAAACACGGTTACAATGCTGACAACTAAACGGTGTAAAAGTTTGTCTCTATTTCACTGTGTAGGATTCCAACACGAGACGTACGACAGTCTGTAGCTGCAGCTGCCGTTGTCTGAAAAAAAACACATATTTTGCGTTCACTTGAAATACGCCTCGCCAGTTTCATGCTGCATTTATTTTATTGTAAAATATCCTTTTCCCATGCAGTGTCTGTTTTTGTCGTTTAGCAGAAATTTACTGGTGAAATAAATAAGAGGCTCAACATTTATATAACTTTATATAATTTATTTATTTTTATAACTATTTTACTGAAATGGTTATCAGAAAAAAAATTATTTAAAAAAAGACTAAAATGTTTTGACTAAAACTTGACTAAAATGGCGAGACTTTTAGTCGACTAAAACTTGACTAAGAAACCTTGAGTTCTCTTTTGACTAAAAGTAGACTAAAATGATGAGACTTTTAGTCGAATAAAACTTGACTAACAACAATTTTTGGCACAAGACTAAGACTGTGTAAACTAAATTAAAAATAGGTGACAAAATTAACACTAGTGTTTAGAGTTTTGAAAGAATTAGTCACTTTCATTTGTAATCTTTGGACAGTAAAACCTTTTCCTGGTTTTTCTCCTCTTGGATATGGAAAGTGGTACATGCAAAACACGTGTTGAAAAATACTGCATTTTGGAAATAAATGGCAATGTTTTTATTACTGTATTGCATTTGTGTGTTTGTTTATTTATATTTGAGTAGGTATACATTACTGTGACAATCTTTTACAACCGGTTACAGCGTAACACCGAGAATGCAAAAGGCATAAACCTCCTGATGGGATATTCATAGTAGTGTGTGTGTGTGTGTGTGTGTGTGTGTGTGTGTGTGTGTGTGTGTGTGTGTGTGTGTGTGTGTGTGTGTGTGTGTGTGTGTGTGTGTGTGTGTTTGCATGTCATTTTCATGAAAAGATTTAACAGTTTTGAATGCAATGTTCACTTTTGCTAGGGACTTGTAGAGTTTACCATTTTAGGGGTTTTATGTTTACAGTTTTGGGAAAATGAGTAAAGGATTCAGCAAAAGCATGTAACTAATTGGGAAGAACTGTAAATGTCTCGATTGCAAAGACACATTTCTTGAAACCATCACCCATTTTCTCAAAACTGTAAAAACGAAACCAAATTCTCAAACTATATCCACAAAACACCTGACTCTGCTGGCAAAATCAAACAAGGCTTTCAGATCATACACACAGCCAGTCAATAACTAAACACTACAGAGCATTCTTTAGACATTACCTCAAAAATTCGAGAACACAGTGTCCAGGGCATGTAGTTACAGAAAAAAACAATGTTTATTTCATATAGTAAACACATTTTGCAATTTCAATTCAATTCAATTTTATTTATAGTATCAAATCATAACACAGGTTATCTCGAGACACTTTACAGATAGAGTAGGTCTAGATCACACTGTATAATTTACAAAGCACCAACAATTACAATAAGTCCCTCAAGAGCAAGCAGTGCGACAGTGGCGAGGAAAAACTCCCTCTTGGGAAGAAACCTCGGACAGACCCAGGCTCTTGGTAGGCTGTGTCTGACGGGCCGGTTGGGGATGTGATGAACAGTGGCAATAATAGTCACATTAATAATGGAACAGTGACTTCAAATGATAGTCGTAGTAGTTCATGTCATATCAGAGCGCTGCAGGGCGTTACAGGATGTAGCGTGGCCCAGCAGAGCATGGATGGACGTAGCAGGAAGCAGCAGGGTTCAGCAGGACGCAGCATGAAATTGCAGAGCCCCGTTGAGCTCAACAGGGAGTGCAGCAGGCCCACGGCAACAGCTGGAACCAAGATCTTGGTGCCAACGTTCTCCAAGGAAATACGCTGGGGGAAAAAAAACATAATGACTCCGGGGAGTAAACTCCCCAGAAGCTAGGATTAATAACAAGCATTTCTGGGACGGGATGCACACAAATAGTAATAGTAATAGAAATAGTAATAGAAAGGGAAAGGAGAGAGCAGCTCAGTGTGTCAACGGAAGGAAGTCCCCGGCAGTCTAAAACTATAACAGCGTAACTAAGAGACAGGTCATAAGGAGAGGTAGCTTTTTCGGGCTTTGAACTCTCCCCTGCCGGATCTGGCTTTGCTGGCCTGCCTCCCTCTACTTTGTTATATATTATTAATCTAACAATTATGAAGAGAAGCAGGTGGGCCAGTTAGGTGGACACTGCAACTCCTCACTCCCTAACTATAAGCTTTATCAAATAGAAGAGTTTTAAGTTCATTCTTGAAAGCGATTATAGTTTCTGCCCCCGAACCCAGATCGGGAGCTGGTTCCATAGGAGAGGAGCCTGATAACTGAAGGCTCTGGCTCCCATTCTACTTTTAGAGACTCTAGGTACCACAAGTAACTCTGCATTCTGGGAGCGCAGTGCTCTAGTGGGACAATAAGGTATTAGGAGCTCTTCTAGATATGATGGTGCTTAGACCATTTAGAGCTTTGTAGGTCAAGAGAAGGATTTTAAATTCAATCCTGGATTCAACAGGAAGCCAGTGCAGAGAAGCTAATACTGGTGAAATATGATCTCTTTTCTTAGTTCTTGTGAGAACACGCGCTGCAGCATTTTGGATCAGCTGGAGAGTCTTTAGGGACTTATTTGAGCAACCTGACAGTAGGGAATTACAATAGTCCAGCCTGGACGTAACAAATGCATGGACTAGTTTTTCAGCATTGTTTTGAGACAGGATATTCCTAATTTTGGCAATGTTACGAAGATGAAAAAAGGCTGTTCTTGAGGTTTGTTTTAGATGGGCGTTAAAGGATATATCCTGATCAAAAATAACCCCTAGATTTCTGACAGTAGTGCTGGAGGCCAGGACAATACCATCCAGAGTAGCTATGTCTTTAGATAATGAGGTTCTGAGGTGTTTAGGGCCCAGGACAATAACTTCAGTTTTGTTAGAGTTTAACATCAGAAAATTATAGGTCATCCAGGATTTTATATCTTTAATGCACGCTTGAAGTTTAGCTAGCTGATAATTGGGTGTCATCCGCATAACAGTGAAAGTTAATTGAGTGTTTCCTAATAATATTGCCTAGAGGAAGCATATATAAGGAGAATAGAATTGGTCCAAGCACTGAGCCTTGAGGAACCAGCCCGGTCTCATGGAAGTTCGTGTAAATGTACACGTTATTCTTAATCTATTGATACGTGTTCACGGAGACGTTTTTCTCGTTTTTTACGTGGTGGACAACACGAAATTGTGAACCAATGTATTTCAATGGGAAGCATATAAAGCCGAAAATCCGCGTAGGGAGGTTGGTCGGGGTGGTGGATGGGCCAAACAACACAGGACTTTCACGCCGGAGACCGGGGATCGCGCCCCGCGTGTTGCAGTTCCTTTGTCGGCGTGTCCCGCGTGTGACGGTTCCTTACCCCGTTCTTTTTTTTCCCTAACCCCAACCGTCTCGTTATTGTGGCGTTTCATTTCCCGTGTCCTGCGAGTGGCGGCCCGCGAGTGGCGGCCCGTGCCGTTGTTTTGGCCGACGTTTGGCGCCTCATTTCCCCGATCGCGAGTAGCGGCCCGTGCCGTTGTTTTGACCGGCGTGTGGCGCCTCATTTCCCCGATCGCGAGTGGCGGCCCGTGCCGTTGTTTTGGCCGGCGTGTGGCGCCTCATTTCCCCGATCGCGAGTGGCGGCCCGTGCCGTTGTTTTGGCCGGCGTGTGGCGCCTCATTTCCCCGATCGTGAGTAGCGGCCCGTGCCGTTGTTTTGGCCGGCGTGTGGCACCTCATTTCCCCGATCGCGAGTGGCGGCCCGTGCCGTTGTTTTGGCCGACCTTTTCGGCCGCCTCCCGGCGTCCTTTCCCCGGGCGCCTCCCGGCTTACGGAGCGACCTTTTCGGGCGCCTCCCGGCGTCCTTTCCCCGAGAAAATAACGTAACAGTTACACGTAAAAAACGAGAAAAACGTCTCCGTGAACACGTATCAATAGATTAAGAATAACGTGTACATTTACACGAACTGCCGTGAGACTGGGTTGGAGGAACGCCATGGCTAACTTTAGTGTACTTGGAGGATTTATCATTAACATTAACAAATTGAGATCGATCAGAGAAATAGGACTTAAACCAGTTTAGAGCAATTCCTTTAATGCCAACTAAGTGGATGGAGACAAGTCCTTTGTCTGCAGCAGTTAGAAGGTCATTAGTAATTTTCACTAGTGCCGTCTCTGTGCTATGATGCTTTCTAAATCCTGATTGAAAGTCATCAAATAAACTATTGCTATGTAGAAAATCACATAACTGATTAGCAACTACCTTCTCAAGGATCTTGGATAGAAATGGAAGGTTAGATATAGGTCTATAGTTTGCTAAGACCTCAGGATCGAGGGTGGGTTTTTTCAGAAGAGGTTTTATCACAGCTATTTTAAATGACTGCGGTACATAACCTCTTAATAAGGACAGATTGATCATATTTAGTAAAACCACGGGTAGCGCTTCTTTGAGTAGTCTCGTTGGGATGGGGTCTAAGAGACAGGTAGTTGGCTTAGCTGAGGATATCTTTAACATTAATTGTTGAAGGTCTATAGGATAAAAGCAGTCTAAGTATATGTCGAGACTAGTCGTTATTTCTAGCGACCCTGCGTTTAAAGGTGAACCGTTAGAAGTTGAGGGCAAAAGGTGATGAATTTTATCTCTAATTGTTGTAATTTTATCATTAAAGAAGCTCATGAAGTCATCACTACTCAGAGCTAGAGGAATAGATGGCTCAGTAGAGCTGTGACTATCTGTCAGCCTGGCTACAGTGCTGAAAAGAAACCTTGGGTTGTTCTTATTTTCTTCTATTAGTGAAGAGTAATAGTCTGATCTGGCCTTTCTTAGGGCCTTTCTATAGGTTTTGAGACTCTTGCCAATCCAAATGGGATTCTTCCACTTTTGTGGAACGCCACTTACTTTCGAGGTTTCGCGAGATTTGTTTTAATTTGCGAGTTTGAGAGTTATACCAAGGTGCTAGTTTCCTTTGCTTCATCATCTTCTTTTTCAGGGGAGCAACGGAGTTTAAAGTCGACCGTAGGCAAGTCGTAGCACCGTCTACAAATGTATCAATTTGAGAGGGACTGAGGTTAACATAAAGGTCCTCTGTTATGTTAAGGCATGACATAGAGTCAAATGCTGTTGGAATATCTTCCTTAAATTTAGCTATAACACTGTCAGATAGGCATCTAGTGTAGAAGCTTTTATCTAATTTAATATAGTCAGGTAGTAAGAATTCGAAAGTAATTAAAGAATGATCTGATAATACCGAATTCTGCGGAAATATTATTAAATCCTCAATTTCAATACCATATGCCAGCACAAGGTCGAGAGTGTGGTTAAAACAGTGCGTCGCCTTGTGCACACTCTGACTGAAACCGATTGAATCCAATAATGAGTTGAAAGCAGTACTAAGGCTATCATTGTCAACGTCCACATGGATATTAAAATCACCTACAATAAGTACTTTGTCTGATTTAAGGACTAAACATGATAGAAACTCTGAGAATTCAGATACAAATTCAGAATACGGACCTGGAGCCCTGTAAATAACAACGAATATAATTGGCTGTAATGTTTTCCATTTTGGATGTTGAAGATTAAGAACAAGACTTTCAAACGAGTTATAATTTAATTTAGGTTTAGGAGTAATTAAAAAACTCCCCCTCCTTGGCCTGAGCCTCTAGGAATTTGAGTATTAATATGACTGGGGGGAGTGGCTTCATTTAGACTAACAATCTTCATGGCCCAGCCAGGTTTCAGTAAGACAAAATAAATCAATGTTATTATCTGATATCAAATCGTTTACCAATACTGCTTTAGAAGACAGAGATCTAATATTTAATAGTCCACACCTAATTTTCCTATTTTGTTGTATCGTTGCAGTCATTTTTATTCCAATTAGGTTAAGTATAGCGCATCTTTTGTTTACCTTTGATTTAACCGATCTGAGTCGGGGGACAGACACCGTGCTTATTAGACTATGAGTGGGCGACTGCTCCAACGGAAGCACAGAGGGGCGCGTAGTACTGCACCTCTGATTACTAATATCAAACTTGGGTTGTCATGGTTTATGTCCGATAAACTCGGTCAGATTTTTTGATTGAATGCCGTCTCTCTCCATCAGACCAGGCTTTCCCCAGAACGCCCCCCAATTATTCACATAGCCCACATCATTAGCTGGGCACCACCCCGACAACCAGCGGTGGAAGGATGACGTACGGCTGTACATTTCATCATTGGTCAGGTTTGGCAGGGGTCCAGAGAAAACTACTGAGTCCGACATTGTCTTTGCGTATGCACAAAGTGACTCAACATTAATTTTAGTGATCTCCAATTTACGACCATTACCCCCTACGTGAAGTACGATCTTACTGTATTTACGGTTCTTTTTAGCCAACAGCTTTAGATGGGATTCTATATCGCCCGCTCTAGCCCCGGGGACACATATGACCGTAGGTGCTGTAGCTGCTGGGGCCGCCGGCTTCACATATCGCAGTATAGAGTTCCCAATAACCAGAATTGGCTTCTCAGCGGGTGTATCACTGAGTAGGGAGTAAGTGTTAGAGAGGCAAAGACGCTCCGGTTTAAAGCGACCGTCATCATGTGCCCTCCCTGGTTTAGATTTAACGCTACGCTTCCCTCGGACAGTCACCCACTCGCCCAGCTGCTCGGGGTCTGCCAGGGGACAGCTAGCAGAAGCTACAGAAGCTACAGTATGGTGGCCCGCATTAACTGCATGGCGCTGGCTAGCTACGGAAGCATATGATTCTGATTCCATGGTGCAGAGCCGTGCCTCAAATTCACTAAGCCTTGCCTCCAGGGCAGCGAATACACTACATTTATTACATGTATCGTTATCACTAAAGGAGGCAGAGGAATAGCTAAACATTTGACACAGAGCAAGAAAGAGGGGCAAAAGGGGGATTTTTTTTTTTTATTTCTAATTTAAATAATATCACACACTTTTTTTTTTTTTTAATTTTCAGCAACTCAATCGCTGTAAGTAAAGCTAAAATATAAAGTATGTGCTTGAGTAGAACAATTGTAATTCAAATGCAATCCAGGCAAATAGCCGCTAATTTAAACAGTAAAGCAGAGTTGAGTAAGTTTTTGCTGGAGCAGCAAACTAGCGTTTGTAACACGGGAACACCGGAAGTGACACAATACGCTCACTCTTACACGTCAGCACGTGAAAACAATGAATGAACAATGAAAACAAAAAGTATATCACAACTTGTACAGTGAATATCTTGTACACTGCAAGTAGTGCAAGCAATACAATATTGATTGTCTGTATATTAGGCACTGGGTAGAACTAAAAAATATTGTGAAACCGCAAAATCAAACATCAACATTCAATGTTCCTGTGCCACCTGTGCACTCTGAACTGGCTTATATAGAGCTCAACAGTCCCGCCCACAGCGGGTTCCGGAAGTAAAAATACAATGCAATTTCTCCATTGACAAATTGGAGTATAAGCCATAAAATGGTAACCGTCGATGGCAGACTTAAAACCGATTGACTAAGCGATTCTATGTGCTCATATAGACACCAAAAATCATGGAGCAACAACCTTGTTTTTAGATAAACGTCTTTTATTCGCAATGTCTTGGATAAGTACTTCGTTACCCACAATCCTGAACAATCCCACAATTCCACAGTGATGCCTCTGATTGGTGGAACTCATGCTGGTGAGGAGGGGGAGGAGGGGGATCCGTACGATCCGTACGATCCTTCACGAGGATTTATGACATTGCACGAATCACGATCTGTTCCACACTTCTGCCGTTAGCCTCCGCCGGAAAGCTAACGTTAGTTGAGCTAACAGCTAATTCGGCTAACCGCTATCTGTCAGCTTGATTCAGTCTAAAATAACGTTAACTCAAACTAAACACTGGGGAAAGCAGGCTACAGCTGATGTAACAGCCGTTATATATTGTAACGGTTATTTTCAGGTTTTATTTTGAGGGTCTTTTAAAGTTATTACATGCTGTCTCAGCTAGCAGTTAGCCCAATTAGCTGTTAGCTAAACTAACGTAGCTTCCTTTATTCAGTTGTGCACGGTGGTTTATGGGATGAGTAGTTCCTTTGTTCTGAAATGACAATATGTACACAGTCTTGTACCTTTGACTTTTTTTGGATTTTCTGTTCGTTTTTTCACTCAAAATGGTACGTTGTATACATATGAGTCACATACCATCTGGTTAGCCTAAGGCATGATCTAAAACTCTTTATATACGGATTTTTCCAGACGTCAATGGGAGAAATGAATGGGAAATTTACTTCCGGAACCCAAGGTCTCTCAGAGGAGGGGCGGGACTGTTGAGCTCTATTCTCTACAATTGGTTTGATCACCTGACCTCGGTAGAAACGTGTGTAAAATTCGTCGTTGTGTTTAACTTTTGCTGCCTGTGTTAACCATTTTGCAACACAAGTGCATCACAGTGTGAAATGTGTTTTAGCGAGTGAGAATGAGTTTTACAAGAAGAGTGGATGAGATTGGCAACTTGTCTCTAACTACCTGAACTTGTTTAGGGTTTTGCCAAAAGAGTGATTCATTCAACAAATGGGTTTAGGCCACTGAGCATTTGGTTCAGAGCATGGAGTTTAGTGTTTTAGCAATTTTTTTGATTGCTTAAGCACTATTTTGAAAACAGGGATCGGTTTTTCAAAAAACTACACCCAATTAGCACAATCACACACCCAATTATCAGAACACCTCAGACAATTTGCAAAATGAAACACTCTTGCAAAAACTATACACTAATTTATAAAAAAAACATATTTTGTTACTGAATTCTGTTTGAACCAGTTACACTCTGCTGTTGCTAAAACACGTTGAGCAATTATACTTCTCAGTGATTAGAGTACTGTAAATGAAGTACACAGAGAAAGTGATAATATACAATAAGTTCACCAAACACTACATATGACCAATGCTGCAAACTGAGGAAAATTTAATTTATTTATTTCCATATACCCAAATCAGTCAATATGTCAACATGGAGTGTAGCATGCTCCCCGAATAGAGATGAGACTTTTACTGATGGTTTCATGATGTTTAATTCTTTATGAACCATAATCCGTTCACAATGTCGGCAACGTAAGAGCTGAAATGTATACAAAACATGTAACCGATCAGTTAACATTGTTCACAATTACATGCTGTCTTAAATTTGTGCAAAACGAACATTAACAGGCAAAATGCTCATTCTCAACTGAATAAACAAACCTTTTGCCTCTTCGGAAGGGCTGCAAGCATGAATTCGTAATTTACCATGGGCTCCGTGTCGAAGTTATTGCCGTTTTTTGGAATGAGCTACCTGCTATGAACTGCGTTAGCCAGACGCGTGTGCTTCCAAAGCAAAAACAAAACAAAAGCTCTTCACTCTTGTCACGAGTCCGTCCTTGCCGCTAACAGTCTCCAGGACTCTGGCAAGTTTCCATTCACCTCTGGGCGACAGTTCATCAATGTCCAACACAACATCACCTAATTTTAGATTCCTTTTTGGTGAATGCCAGCGCTGCCTGGCCATAATGTTGTGCAGATACTCACGCCTCCACCTGCACCAGAACTGCTCAGTCAAAAACTGCACACGACGCCATCTCTTTGTTCCATAGAGGTCCTCCTTTGGGAAGGCACCAGGTGGGGGCAGTGTTGTGCTGGATTTCATGTGGAGCAAGTGGTTAGGGGTAAGTGGTTCCAAGCTGTCAGGGTTGTTAAGGTTGTCTACAGTCAATGGGCGACTATTGACTATGGCCATAGCTTCGTAGAATAAAGTCCTTAATGAAGCATCATTAAGTCTACCATGCGCAAGTGACAGAGTAGTAGTCAATACACTTCTGACCATCCTTATCTGGCATTCCCACACTCCACCTGCATGACTGGAGTGAGGTGCATTCAACACAAAGTCACATTGTTTTTGGGATTTATAAGTACTCAGTCTTTGGGTGTCCAATTCATGTAGGGCAGCTTTAAACTCATTTTTTGCACCAACAAAGTTTGTTCCCTGATCACACTGAATTTGGCAAACTGCACCTCTGATAGAAATGAAACACCTTAATGCATTAATGAATGTGTCAGTGGATAAGTCCTCTAATAGCTCAATGTGAATGGCGCGGGAGCAAAAGCAAGTGAATAAAAGCCCATACCGTTTATGTTGTTTTCGGCCTTCTGTAGTTATAAAAGGGCCAAAACAGTCCATACCGCCATATGTGAAGGGCGGAGAGAGCTCTAAGCGTTCTGCAGGTAAGTCGCTCATTCTCTGACCCTCCGGAGCTTTGCGGAGTCTGAGATGACACACTGGCGGAGGAAGGAAGCAACGGTTCTGCTAATCCCTGGGATTCAGTAGCCACTGGATCTGATTTCATTTATGGTGAAGCCTTTTCCTTGGTGCTTTACTTTGTCGTGACAGTGAGCTATTATGAGTTTGGTCACATGATGTTCCTTTGGAATCACAATAGGGTTTTTGAAAGAGTCTTTTATAGATGAAAGTCTCCCTCCAACCTTGATGAGACCGGCCGTGTCCCTGAAAATGTCTAAGTGGAACAGTTTGTTGTGATGTGGGAGCTGGTTGCCTTTGCTTGACAATTTTATCTCTTTTCCATATGTTTGTTTTTGTACATCCTGAATGATGACGTGTACTGCACTTTCTTGTTCACTCACTGTAGCCGGTGCATCTGATTTGACTTTCTTGGCCCTTCTTATGAGACATGCGACAGCTTTGACTGCCTTGGACCATGATGAGAACTTGGATAAACGTTCTGCAAGGCTGAATGTCTCTGTAACTTTGGTTAACATTGTCCGTGTTTTTCTGACTTCTGGATCTCCAAGAGACGGTTCCAGCTCTACACTTTGTGTTGTGGGTAGGTCTCTCTCCCAGAGAAAGGAGGGGCCGGTGAACCAGTTGGATGAGAGAAGCTCAGTGACCGATTTACCCCTTGATGCACTATCGGCTGGGTTCTCTTCAGATGGCACATAAAACCATTGCTGAGGGTTTGTACTTAGGCAAATCTTTTGGACTCTATTCACTACAAAGGTATGGAAACGCCGTGCCTCATTGTTTACGTAGCCCAGAACCACCTTTGAATCAGTCCAGAAATACTCTTTGACTTGAGCGTAGCTGAGTTCATCTCTCAACATGTTACTAACTGAGACTGAAACTACAGCTGCAGTTAGCTCGAGTCTGGGGATTGTAGTCAGCTTGGTAGGACAAACACGGGCTTTGGCTATTACCAGTGAACAGTGAATTTCTTCTTTAACGTTTTTGGCTCTCAAATAGGTGCATTGTCCATAACCACTCGTGCTTGCGTCCGAAAAGTGGTGCAACTCTATTTCTTTAAGCTCTCCAAAACTAGCAGGAAAGTAACAACGACTTATGTTTACCTTGTCTAAGTTGGCAAAGTCACGTTGCCACCTTGGCCTCTTGGATGCCTAAGGCCCTTTCTTGTGGCATGTCTTTGAACATTAAGTCCTTTGTTTTTGTCTCTACTGCACATTCAGATGGTGGGATGCTTTGTAGAACAGCAGGGCTATTTGAGATAAATTTGTGCAGACGGAGCCCTCCTTGCTTGCATATCTCTGTGGCCTCTTTTGCGAGCTGTATTGCCTTTTCAACTGTGTCTGTGCTTGTAACTCCATCATCCACATAGAAGTCCTTTTCCATGAACTCAGATCCTACAGGGTGTGTGTAACAGTATTCTTTAGCCAAATACTTTAGTCCGTAATTCGCACAGCCTGGGGATGATGTCGCACCGAAAAGATGTACTTTCATTCTGTATACTCGTGGCTGTGTATCTGTGTTGCCGTTTTTCCACCACAGAAAACTCAGGTAATCTCTGTCGCACCGCTGGACATGGAACTGGTGGAACATCTTCTCTATATCGCACATTAGAGCATTAGAATGTTGTCTGAACTGCAAAAGGATGCCTGTTAGATTGTTAATCAGGTCTGGCCCTTGGAGAAGATGTTCGTTCAGACTCGTACCCTTGTGTTTGGCTGAACAATCGAAGACAACACAAAGTTTAGTGGGCTTTTTGGGGTGATAAATCCTGTGATGGGGGATGTACCATTGTTCACCTTGTTTTCCTTCATTGTGTACTTCTTCGACGTCACCCCTCTCAATAATGTTGTAGGATACCAGTAGGGTACAGATTTCATCATTGGCAAATTATCGAAAGATGTTTTATCAATATTAATGAAGTTATGAATATGGTTATTAATAACTTTATCAAATCGACAAACAATCAAAACAGGGCACCACCCTGCAAGTCAGGGACCACTAATCAAACTGTGGAACAGTCTCATTTCTGTAAAAATCCTTTAAAAGGAATTAAAGGAAGGGGTGATTTCGAGCGCGGAACCGTTCGACCAGCAATTATCACAACAAGTACACAAATAATCACCAGCGACTGCCAATCAAGTATAATCGAATTTATTAAAGTCACAATTATCAGTAGCCAATCAATAATGCTTCAATAATAAAACGTATATACCTTTTACAATATCACAACCAAACAAAGCAAAAACAAAAGCAGCATGTCATGGACACGTCTGTGTCTGTGTGTGAGCGTGTGTGAGAGAGAGCGAGTGTGAGCGAGTGTGTGTGTGTGTGTAACGGTGAGTGAAAGTGGAGGGGCGGTGTCGAAATGTAGTTCTAACACAAAAACGACTCCCAAAATGGCTACTCCTGTGAGCTGCACAAAACTATTTAGCCTCAAGAGGGCGGTAGTGGTGCTGGGTGCACGAGGAGGGGTTGAAAAGGTCGAGGGGGTTGCTAGGCAACACGCACGCTTAACCCTGCTCTGTTCATGTGTTTTAGCTCTGTATAAACGTAAGCCGACCCCTGGACCCCAGGTGGTTAAGCTAGCAGCGTTAGCTCAGGATCTACGTTGCTAGCTTATGTCCGTGTGTATGTTTGTGTGTGTTTTAGTAAAAGGAGAAGAGTAAAAGGAGGAAAAACAAAACACTCTGATCTTAGTTATCGATAATAGCCAGCTCAGTGGCTAACAGCTGATTTCCGCGATGATCTCGCAGACAGTAACTAAACTCCGTGAAAGGAGTGATTTAGCAGGTAGCGCTTACGGTTTTTAACCAGCTACTTAACACAACATAACCAACAGTATAGTGATCAATTTATACATTCACAGAAACAGATTAATAACCAAATATGGGCCAACACATGATTACAATCACAGATCACATTAATGGCAACAAGCGGTAGCGAACCCTTTGCTCATTAATAAACAAAACAACCACACTAGTTCTAACGTCTGCCCAGAACTGTGTAAAGCCTTACTGTGTGCGTTGTTTGTCAGTTAAACGATCCGTTTCGTCCAGAGCAGTGAACGAACACCCGCTGCAGATGAGGGAATACTCTGTCAGTATTTCCTCGGATCCCCTTTGTATATCAGACAGATATAAAATTGTCCCAGCTCCAAGTCGACCAGCGACGTGATGCTGGCTAGCTAGCCCGGACTAGTGTGCTTCCTGTAGTAACCTGGGTCACCGTGGAAAAGCAAAGATCTTGGGGTTTACAGGCTATTTATAGTTTGAGACCTCATGCTGTGTTTATGGTCCCGCTGAACCAATAGGAAGACTCAAAACTCTTGAAAGTTTGAAGACTACAATCTTGTAGTTCTTTGACTTCCTGCCAGCTGTGAGGCTTGTCCCTTCCAGCTGGGACTTTCGCATAGAGGTGTGAATTAACCAGGCTTTGGGGTTTACATACAGGCCACGATTCCTTTGTCTCTCTGGTCAGCTCAATCTGAGGCCTTTTTGGTTAAATCAGGTTTAACCAGCTTCTTGGTCCCCAACAATGTCTTTCATGTAAGTTATATAGTCTCTTTTGTACTTTTCGTCTTTGTTGAACTTTCGCTTTAAGTGTTCGAGTCGGATTTCAGCAAGCTTTCTGTTATTGGGTAAGTGTGGCCTTTGTCTGAATGGCAGAGGCATCTCACAGTGTCCTTGTTCGTTTTTCCTTATTCCCTCCTTAAGCTTGTCCAAAAAGATGAGCTCCTCTTGTGAGACCGTTCTGTCATTTGCTTTTGTGTCCTTAAAATCTGACTCTAGCACACTAATCACGTCCATGGGAGTTACAGGGGGTAATTGCTTTATTGTGACTCTATGACACAAACTTGACTGAGTTTCATTGAGCGCTGGTGTGGAGCCTCAAGCTTCTGCCATGCATACTCCACCCTAGGTCTGTGCGGATGGCATATGGCTCCTCACCTTCTCCTAGTAGAACTTGTCTTGGAGCTAAAGTTCTGGGACAGTTAAATCCGATAAGGAGTCCAACATCACAACTCAGAAGAGGTGGCATATTATCAGCAATTTCTGTCAGGTGGGGCCATTGTTTCGCTGTGTCACTAGTGAGTATGTTGTCATAGTTAACTGGAATAAAGTCCTTGGGATATGAAGAGGGTAGGTCGATGCGAATGTCTGATTCATATCCTCTCACACGCAATCCAGATACTCTGTTACTCTTAACAATGGAGTGAACACCCAGCATGGTAGTTAGTTTTAACTTTACAGGGTGAGTGTCCGCTTGTAGCTGGTTGCTTACAGAAGACAAATGTGCTGTCACTTTGTGTGTCTAATAGTGCGTAAACTAATTGCTCTTTAGACGGGCTCTGAACTGTGGACACCCATACAGGAACGATCATAGATGTGCTACTAGACTGGCCCACCTTAGTAACGTTGAGAGCTGTGACTGACGTGGTTTCATTTGGAGTGCTTGGAGCGGTGTTGTCAGAGCTTCGTGACCTTTCATATGCCTTGTGATTGTCATTGTGCAGACAAGTGGGCTGCCTTCCTTTGCAAATGTCACAAGTGTGGCGATGACAACAATCTTTGGCGTTATGGCCCACCTTTAGGCATCCATAGCACAGTTTATTGTCCTTAACATATGTGCGCTTCTCTTCTAAGTGCAGATCTGAAAAGTTAGGGCACTTTGACAACTGGTGTTTTTCATCTTTGCAAAACATGCAGGGTACCTTTAATTTTGTGTTGCTTGTCCTTGCCTTGTTTTGTACTGTGGTTTGTGTTGTGAAGACTTGTGTGGATCTGTTTGGTTTAAAGTCCTTTGTGGTCCTTTTCTCGTAGGATGAGCTGCATGAGTGAAGAGCATATGAAGAAGTGAATGGGTTGCATGCGATCTCTGCCTCGACTGCCACGAATTCTGCAAAGTCCTTAAAAGAGGGAAAATCCTTGCCGCCCATAAGTGTAACTGTGACATGGCGATTCCACCGGGCTGCCAGCCAATCGGGAACTTTCTGCAGCAATTTTTGATTTTCCTCACAGTCACTTAGTATCTCTAGGCCTTTTACATATGGTTTGGCTTGGAGACATGCATTTAGAAAGTCTGAAAATGTCCTTAATCCTTCCGCATCCTTTGAGCTTATTTTAGGCCATTTTGCCAGTTTGTCTCTGAAAGCTCTTTGCACAACAAAAGGCGGTCCATAACGTTGCTCAAGCTTCTGCCATGCATCTTTGTATGCCTTTTCGTCACTGCGATAGAACGTGCCCTCAAGACATTTTTGTGGTGGGCCTGTGACCTACCTTTTGAGCAAGTGAAGCTTATCAGCAGGTGAGATCCCTTTGCAATCTACAATTGAAGAGAATGAAGCTTTCCATTCAATGTAGTTAATTGGATCTCCGCTGAACACTGTGGGCATTGGCAGTGGGATTCTGTTTATGGCTATACTGCTATACTGGGCCAATTGGGAAATGTCTGTGGGAGGTGCAGGAGTGACGATTTGAGGGTTTGGATTGTTCACAGTGTGATTTGAAATATGGGTAGACACATTGTTTTGTGGCATTAATGGAGGTAAACCACTAGAGGGAGCTAGTGCTTCATGAACAGATTGATGGTCAACAGAGAGAGTCATATTGTTCGGTTTTATTTGCTGATGGTCCATATCCATGTTCATTTCTCTGTTGTAGATCTCAAGTTTTGCGCGAGTAGCTTGCATTTCCCTTTCTGCCTTTAAGCGCTCAAGTTCATATCATATATTTTTTCATTTTTCGTTCATTTTCGTGTTGTTGTAGCTCGCTGCCTGTGCTGTTGCTGTTGTCCTTAACATTCACAGGCAGCTTGATGTAACAATAGCACACTGAGGTGAAGCTCTTACAGTAGCATGCCCCCCGAACAGAGATGAGACTTTTACTGATGGTTTCATGATGTTTAATTCTTTATGAACCATAATCCGTTCACAATGTCGCCAACGTAAGAGCTGAAATGTATACAAAACATGTAACCGATCAGTTAACATTGTTCAAAATCACATGCTGTCTTACATTTGTGCAAAACGAACATTAACAGGCAAAATGCTCATTCTCAACTGAATAAACAAACCTTTTGCCTCTTCGGAAGGGCTGCAAGTATGAATTCGTCGTTTACCATGGGCTCCGTGTTGAAGTTATTGCCGTTTTTTGGAATGAGCTACCTGCTATGAACTGCGTTAGCCAGACGCGTGTGCTTCCAAAGCAAAAACAAAAAAAAAAGCGCGTAGCTTTAGACCGGAAGTCCGTTTCAATACAAAAATTTCAAAATAAAAGACAGTCACTATATTTTGTAACAAAATATACATATGGTTATTTACATGGAGAATCACAACAAAACCACAAACAAAATGTCAAAAATGTCCCAGTTTTCATACCGCTACAACAGTAGTGTGCATAATACTGTTAGCTCAGAAAACAACAGACAAACATAAAATACTGTATCCAGTACAGTTTACAATTACAATTAAAGCTGCAAGCAGCATTGAACGGACCCTCACACCTTCTTTGTTCATCGATAAATGCTCAAAATGGCCACCATGCCACACCCACACCGTTGGACGAAAGGTTTTGCTTTTAATAACTTTTCATCGTTGAGGTCTTAAACGTCCCATGACATGGTGCTCTTTGGATGCTTTTATATAGACCTTAGTGGCCCCCCTTATACTGTATCTGAAGTCTCTTTCCCGAAATTCAGCCTTGGTGCAGAATTACAGCCACTAGAGCCAGTCCCACAATGAGCTTTCCTTAGTATGTGCCATTTCTGTGTCTGTAGCTATTGAGGAGGAGAGAGGGGGGGGCAAGGTGGAGGGTGGGGGTGTGGCCTTGACCAACTGCCACTTTGCTCGTTTGAAAGCCATGATGTTTCTCTCTCATGGGTGGGCCAAATTCTCTGGGCGGGCAAAGCAGAGAAAGGGGAGGTAACCTTGCTCCTTATGACCTCATAAGGAGAAGATTCCACATCGGCCCATCTGAGCTTTCATTTTCTCAAAGAACAGGATACCCAGGGCTCGGTTTACACCTATCGCCATTTCTAGCCACTGGGGGACCATAGGCAGGCTGGGGGAACTCATATTAATGTTAATAAACCTCATAAAGTGAAATTTTCATGCCATGGGACCTTTAAAATGACAGACCAAATTTGAAGTTGATCATATGAAATCTCTCAGAGTAGTTAAAGTATAGTTAAAGTATAGCACATATAGATTTGGGCCTACTTCTTGTTGCCACTAGGAAGCGCTATGACTTTGAGTCAATTTTGGCTGGTAAATGTCCTCAGGGTTGTACTCTCATGAATCCTGAAAAGCTTCGAGCCAATTGGACAATGTACACTCAAGTTACACCCACTTCCTGTTTCGATGGCGAAACGCACAAAATGGCCGCCCCACCACAGCCAGGCCCTATGACGAAAAGTTTTTCTTTTAATAACTTTTCATCTCTAAGGTCTTAAGATGGCACAGACCAAATTTGAAGTCAATCGGATGTAAATCTCACTAATTTCCAACTTTCAATTAAAAATGGCAGACTTCCTGTTGGGTTTAGACCACAGCCGTGAGCCCGTATTTATTGTGATCAACAATTATATTCTAGCCTCCATTAAGGACTATTTGGAGGTTTTTGTCACCACCGTCAGACTGTACGTCACAGAAAACCTGACGGTGGCGATGTCTGACGGTGGTGACAAAAACCTACTCTTTCACTTGATATGCATGTTCAGGATTGTTATTTTTTTGGACCCAATAGTTAAATAAAGTTGTTAAGCAAGAAGCCATCTTGTGTGGTATACATTTTGGAATTGTATGTTGTTATGAGGCCACTGTCACCAGATTAGTGTCACCAACCGTCAGTTCTAAAGTCATCACCATCAGAGGGAGTTTTATTTGTTTTAAATTAATATGCTTACAATATGTTTCTTCAGTGCTGTTGAGTTATTAAAGTAAAAGTCTCTTTTAATACAAATATATGTTTGTTAAATAAAAACACATTACTTTTTTCTATTTAGGCTTAAAGTAAACGTTGTATGATGTTAGATCTTTTAAAGGAGTACACGTGAAACAGTATAAAAAATGAACAAAAGTGAATATTCAACATTTAACAGCATATGTGTGTACTACGAATGCCAGATAATGATTTAAAAACTCTAAATACATATTAGACCAAATAAATAAAACATAATATGCTTTTTATTGTGTATGATGGTGTTGACAAAAACAAAGTAATAACTGAAAAAACGTCTATTTTATGAAAAAAATACAAAATGAGGATGTTGCACCAGTACATTGCTGAACAGCCCACACTTTGGTCTATAATGATATACCTTCAGATTTTGTAATTTAACTAACTTTTTATTTTCAAAATTAAAACCTGTTTTATCCAAATTCCCAAGAATCAGTGAGGTGTGGTAATTTGACAGTCAGTGCTTTGGAATTGCAAGGAAGTGACATCATGATATACTTCTGTGTCTAATGAATAAAAGTGTGTTTAGTGTTTTGCAAATCACTGTGTGTATTGTTTTGCAAAATGTATGAGGCTGACATTGTGCTTATAGTGGTGCACATCTGGGCCAATGTTTTGCTCCTTGAGTGTAAGGTTTTGATAATTGTGTAAGTAATACTTTTGATTTCAGTGTGTATAAGTAATCGGCGAAAACTGTAAACCTATAAGTAATAATGTACTACACTGTAAACCACCAACTCATATTATTTTACATGGATAAAAATTACAAGTTATTCAAACATATATATACATGATCAGTTTTTAAAGTAAAGACTTGAGTTGTAGCAACAAACCGAACCAGTCGTAACACAAAAGTGAACGAGTCTTCATCATATAAAACCTTTTCTTGTTGTTCACTTCACCAACATGCAGCTCAACACAACAGTTAATCTCACATCTAAAATATACTACTGCAACCAAAACACTTAAATTCTTTCAGGGAGACTTCAATAACTTTATCACTTTTCTCTTAAACTGATCAGCTGTTTTCAAGGGAGTCGTTTTTCAGTTAAACCAATCAGATTCGGCCTCATATTTTACAAGCCAATCACAGCATGACATCTATGTTTTAAATCAGTTCTCTCCTCTGTGGCTGTCAGTTGTCATTTCAGGCAAGAGTGCAACCCTCCTCCTCCCCTTCCACCTCCAGGCATCTTCACCCGGCACTCTCGGTTTTCTTCCGGCTGTCCGCTCCCTTCGACTCCTTAGTTCTGGTCTTCATGCCCCTTTCACCACCACCACCAGTGTCTAGACTCCATGGGGGATATGTTCGGGTTTTCCTAAACCCTTTAAAATATATCTACATTTTATACGAATCTCCAAAGGCTATGTACAATTCATATTTTGCATATGTAACGTACAAATAAATCTTGCATATCTGCAACAAAGTCTCTCCTGATTGAAATAAAGGTGTGAGCTGTAGCACCTTCACACACAAGAAGTAAACAGGAGTCAGGAGGTGTTACAGAGCTCGGTGTGTACAAATCCACAAAGTCCTGACAAGAGGTCTGATCAGGCAACAACTGGAAGCAGCTGTGTGTCTGAACCAGGATTCACTAAATAAACCAAAGGCTCACATATTAGCAACATATTACCAGTCTGACAAGTTTAGAATCCAGAAAAGCTTAAAGTGCTTTTTAAACCTCATCATGTAGTCCCAAACCAGACGCTTGTTCTCTTTATTATTCAAATAAAGAAAATATGTCCACATTGTGATCCACTTTCAGCTGCTCATTTTTATTGTCACATGTTGTATTGTGATCACCATATATTGTTACATCCCCAGTAAAATATGTTCCATATATTTTTATTATTATTGACTTGTATAATATGTAAAATTATAGTTTCCTCTCTGACAGGATAAACTGCTATTTGTTTCCCAAATAAAGAAAAAAAATGCTGAAATATGAGACATCAGAAAGAGGACAGCCAGGATCGTCGTTGTCTTTTGTTAGTTGATTACAGATATAAATGTTTTTTGAGTTCTTATTGTGAGATCTGTCAGTTTTCCAAAAGAATGAGCCTTTCAATATTTAGTGTTTTTGTCGCCAGATGCCGCTGGAGCGTGCTAATGATGGCGTCACGTGTGTAAAAGCCCTAAGCCTCTACGAAGGAAGACATCTCTCACCAGGTGCGGTGGCGCGCGTCTGTAATCCAAGAGCTACAAGAGACAGAGACAAAGCTAAGGCTACCATTCATTTTCAATGGGAGTGGCCATTTGCCAGCGACAAGCGACAAGCTTGCCGCTGCCACAAGCAAGGCGGGGCCAAAATAGACAAGAAGTCTATTTTATGCAAATGCTGAGCGATGCGACAAAGCGACTGCCAATCGGAGTAAAGGTATAGCGTGAGGGCAGCGTGACGTATGTCAGTGGCTCGAGTTGAAGAAAATAATTCAAGATGGCGGAAAACGCTTCAGGACATCGTATTTATGTATATATCTGATATGTTTGGCATTTTATCTCATATATTTTGTTACTTTTATCGAGAAATAAATACTTTTAAATCCAAAAACATGTTTTTTGTGACTTAACAATACCTCTGAAGTAACTTTTAAGACGTGCTTGAAGGTAGCACCGGAGAATTTCTGTTTACTGTTGCCAAGCAACCAGGGGTAGGCTAGGCACGCCCAGGAGCACCCACAAGTGCATGTCGCTCTCTTTTGTAGCTAATGTGACTGAGATGGTGGATCGTTTGAGCTCAGGAGCTCTGAGCTGCAGCGGACTATGTCGATCGGGTGTCCACACTAAGTTCGGTATCGATATGGTGCTCCTGGGGGAGCCCGGGACCACCAGGTTGTCTAAGGAGGGGTGCATCGGCCCAGGTCAGAGACAAGCAGGTCAAATCCCCCGTGCCGCTCAGTAGTGGGATCGCGCCTGTGAATAGACGCTGTAGTGCAGCCTGAGTAATACAGCGGGACCCAGTCTTTTTACACTCTTTCTACTGTTCTACAAACTGCTGGGACAACACACACACACACACTCAACAACAATGTTACAATATGTTACAGCAGCTTCATCACAGTGATGAAGCAGTGATGACATTGGAAACCTTCAGAAACAAGTTGTGTTTGTTTGTCCTACATCGCCTCCACCTGGAGGAGAGGAGCAATTAGAAAGGAGCAATTAGAAAGTAGGAAAAAAATGAAGGGTCATAGATCTCTAAATTTAGTTTTAATAACAGAAGTTATATCAGGACACTTTACAGATAGAGTAAGTCTAGACAATACTCACACTTTAACCACACAATAGTTTACAGAGACCCAACAATCCCCCCCCAAGAACACGCATTTGGGCCAGTGGTGAGGGAAAACTTCCATTCTCCTTATGACTGGCAGAAACCACAGACAGAACCTGGGTTTAGGTGGGCAGCCATCTGACAGGATCGGTTGGGGGGGTGAAATTAACCCAAACCAAGGGGAAATCACTGCAAGTTTACAAACTCATTAACCGGTTCAACCAAGAGCTAACACATTAGCACCTGACAAGCAGGACAGGTGAAGTGAACACATTGGTTAGTGTAACAATATGTTCCAGGTGAGGATTGAACGCACAACCTTGGCATTGCTTTACAACATACTGTCTTATAAGTAAGCGCACTGACCGATTGCGCCACTGGAGATATACAGCCTCATGAATAACCTGTGATCACCACTGTTGCTGCTGGTTTGATACTGTACAAGACTTATCACACACTCCAGTCTGTCTCTGATTTTAATCCAAAATTAAATGTGAAATCTTCCAACATTTTGAAATCATACTCAGTGCTTGCATTGTGTAGAGGTAGGCCTGATTAACATTGCAGTGTTTTTTTTTGTTTTTTTTAAGCTCCAGGGGCGCAAATCAGTCAGCATGCGGTACACATCCATGTGGTTGCTGGTGCAGGACATAAGAGTAAGTATTTTTCTGAGCATCAAGCTGCTGTAGGACAAACAAACAAACAAAATTGGTTTCTGAAAGTTTCCATGGATAAAGTAAAGAAGCAGTGATGAAGCTGCTGTAACATATTGTAACATTGTTGTTGCTGCACACAGTTAAAGCACCAGTAGTTGAATATGATGTGGCAGATATTGATTTACTCTAGCAAATCCACTGTTTGAGTCAGCCTAATACAGATGCATGAGAATATTATACCTGTTTTAGCTAACAAACTTATTGACTTGTGTTAAAAACAGTTGACCTCATTGTAACTTTGACCTTTTCTCATTTATTTCGGCTTATTATCTACATTCTATACAGTCCTATACAGTCCTAAAAGGTGGAAAGGCATTTTCCTCACAAAATGGCCAGCCTTCAACAGCTGGATGCACGCATCCTGACCATGGGCCTTTTTCAGAGCGGACGGTTTGGCTTGTCTTCGTGGGAAAACCACAGGTGTTATTAATAGCACTAAGGATGCCTCCGTTGTATTCAAGTGTCCCAGTTAAACGTGCAATATGTAATTTTCTGCCGCTAGGGGTCTCTCAATTAAAACAATGGATGTAAACACGGACTTTTGATGACGTTGTGTAGTTGCATTATGGGAGTTGTAGTTTAATACAATTGGCGATTAAAATAGATCTGTTCACGGATAGGTTTATCCATTACAGTATTATTCTTATTCTTAATTTAGTAACGTTTATTTATGTCATTCTGATAAAATAGCTGCAGTTTCCCCCACATAATTACGTTTTCTTGATTCGATTTGTATTGGTAGCTAATGTTAGCTAGCTAGTTGACCAGTTAGCGAGCAAGCAAGCTAACATTGGCCAGCAGCTAACAATATCACAGTATATTTCAACTCAGTGTTTTCAGCACCGGGGGTGAAAAGGTTTTGTTGTAACGTTACTCAACACCTCTGAGAGACTTATCTTAAGGTGACCAGATTTCTGAGACAAAATCAGGTAATGTTTTTGTCTTTGTAAAACTTAAAATGTGGACACTGCCCCAGGGGCATCACTAGACCTAGAGCTGCACTGGGGCACAAGCCCCCCTAGGGGGGGTCCATGGCATGCTTCCCTGTAAGAAAATTTTGCCTATTTTAACGTTTAAATGCATCAATCTGGTGCACTTTGAAAAGAAATTCAGAGGTTAGACTTGATTATTCTTATCTATGGTTGGAAATATTTGTGCTGTAGCCTGAACTATTTTGCACTTCAGAATTTTAACCATGTACACACAGGTTGAATATTTTTTCTTTATATTTTTGCATTAACATCACTAAGAAGCATACCAGTAGAAATATATATTCATATTTCTAAGTGAGATATAAGTAAGTGGGATTGTCTGGAATCTGGCAATATAATAACCATTATGGTGGGATACACTGGCAAGCAATTTACAAAAATGTCTGTGCTGACATAAATAGTTTACATGAGAATACATTATAATTTTGGCCCAAAGTTGGAGACCATGTAGAAATTGTATTGCAATTCCAAAACCGGATTACCCGGGAACCGCTTGTTGTACCGATGCATGTCCCCACTAACACAGAACGTTTAGGGAACGTTGGGGAACATTAGTTTTTGGTTCTCTAAAGGTTAGTTCGAACCAAACCAAAAACTAAAGTTTAGGGAACGTTCCCTCAGGGTTATAACGTTCCCTAAATGTTAGGGGAACCAACCAACTGAAACGTTCTCCTGTGGTTGCACTGTTACCTCCACACAATGTTCCCGTTTGGTTGTTTTTGGTTGTTTTTGGTTGTTCTGAGTGCGGTTTTGAAATGTTTATTTAAACCAGCTCCATTTAAGTTTTTGAAGTAGCATATAAAAGGTTTGCAGTCACTTGATTTAGATTCACTCAAAAATGATTGGTCTTATAAAATCTAAGTAAGATAAACCACATAGCAAGATAATATATTTATTTTTAGGCTGATATAAATTTAGCAAAAAAGTAGACTTTTGTGCTTGAGTTTTTTTTTTTTAACTGTATTAGGTGAAAATACTTAAAACAAGAATCTATCGATTTTCACAACTAAGAAAATTCACTTCTTTCATTTTACTTCTAAGAGCACTGACGGTGGAGCGGGCGGTTGGCGGACACTGGACTGTGTGACTGGGCGAGAGATGGCAGAGGGAAGTGACGGAGCAGGAAGAGGGTTAGAGATGGATGACGGTGGTGGCGGGAGTTTTGAAGCTGAAGATTGGGAGGTAGTTAGGAAAAATAAACGCAAAAAGAGTAGGAACGCTAAATCGGATGATAGTGATAATGATTGCGTGCGTAGAGCAAATATAGCAGAAAGAAGTAGTGATAAGTTTAAGGTGTTAGTCAAACTTATGCAGGAGGGTGCTTTGTTTGGTGCATGGAATCCTATAAAATTAACTAAAGCCATTGCTAAGGAAATTGGGGATATACGGAGTGCCAAGGTACTAAGAAATGGAGCAATGTTAATCGTGTAAAGATGGTGAACAACAAGGGAAAGCAATC
The DNA here is from genome assembly GCF_010015445.1 of Perca fluviatilis. Taxonomy (NCBI): domain Eukaryota; kingdom Metazoa; phylum Chordata; class Actinopteri; order Perciformes; family Percidae; genus Perca; species Perca fluviatilis. The sequence goes on along the minus strand of NC_053130.1, from coordinate 30,476,413 downwards.
CGGATGAGTATAGTAGATGACAAGAAAGTGCAGTGTTCTGCGTTTAAAAGCAGAAAGTTGGTACGGGGAGTTGTGTCAGGGATTCCGGTAAGGATATCAGAAGATGATATCAAAGATAATATTACGAATTCAAAAGTAAGTGAGGTCAGACGTCTAAAAGCTAGTCAGAATGGGATTAAAACATCTATCTACCTATCGGTTATGCTCATCTTTGATGAAGAAAGGCTTCCGGATAAGGTGTTCTTAGGATATATGTGCTTTGATGTGAGGCCGTATGTCCCCCCTCCTCTACGGTGTTTTAAGTGTCAGAGATGTGGACATGTCGCGGCGGTGTGCAAGGGAAAACAGAGATGTGGCAGATGTGGTGGAGATCATGAATACGGCAAATGTGAGGAGGTGGCAAAGCTGAAGTGCTGCAATTGTGGAGAGGAACATAGTTCAGTGTACCATGGATGCGAGGTTAGTAAGAAAGCTGAAGAGGCGCAGCGAGTCAGAGTTACCCAGGGACTTAGCTATGCTGAGGCAGCGAAAAGGGTTTCAGGAGACAAGCGGTCACAAGGCAAAATGATAATAAGAACAAAGATGCAGGAAAGTGTATCAGTTGTGATAATTTGAAAGAGGACACTTTGATTGTGAGTAAAAATTATTTTGTTCTGATTAGGGCAGAGATAATCAACTGTTCAGCACAGACAAATAGCAGAAATGAAAGGAACAAAATAATTGTCAAGTCAGCTGAAAAATACCTGGATGTGACAGGGTTTCCCTGGGAAAATGTTAAAGATATTCTTAATGATGATGTACAAGTTTCTCGGGCATGGGCTGGCCCTTCCTAATGGTGTTAATTGTACTTCAGTGGAATGCAAGAAGCTTAATAGCGAATGGTCAAGAGTTCAAGAAGTATATAGATAATTTGAAAGATAAACCTAATGTGCTTTGTGTACAAGAGACATGGCTGAAACCACAGTTGGATTTTGTTGAAAAGGGATACACTGCAGTGAGAAAAGATAGGGAAACTGGAAGAGGGGGAGGAGTTGCAACATTCATAGAGACTGGTTTGAGTTATAAAGTTGTGTCGGTGAGCACAGGTCATGAAGCAATTGGGATCAAGATATGGGCAGAAAGAGGCCCTATAGGTATAATAAATTATTATAATCCATGTGGACAATTAAGTCAAGATATTTTAGAGGATGTTGGGGGATCTTTGCAAGATAGGGTAGTGTGGTGTGGGGATTTTAATTCTCATAACTCACTGTGGGGTAGTATTAGAACAGATGCAAATGGTGCAGTTATTGAAGAATTTGTTGATGAGCATGGTTTAGTATGTATTTATACTGGGGAAGGTACACAATATAATAGCACGCAAAATACTGAAACAGCACTTGATCTGACTTTTGTATCCAGTGCATTGGCAGGTATATGTACGTGGAATGTGGTGAGGCATACAACGGTGGGTAGCGATCACTACCCTGTGAGGATTGAAGTTGGTACTAAGATTCTGTTTGAAAAGGTAAAGAACATTCCTAGGTGGAAATTAGGACATGCTAACTGGGATGCTTTCCAAGACGAAAGTTCAAACCTTTTTGGAATACTTCCAGTGGAGAATCAGGTGGATATAAACAAGTTTAATGATGATATAGTTAAGGTCATAATACAATCAGCTAAAGGAAACATTCCAGTAAGTGCAGGAGCTAGACGGAACAAGAACGTACCCTGGTGGAATAGTGAATGTAGTGAAGCCATAAAACTTTTTAACAGTGTTTGGGAAATCGGTCAACTTCCATCAGTGTGGAAACGGGCGATAATAGTGCCTATTTTAAAACCAGGGAAAGACCCCTCAGATCCATCAAGTTATAGACCTATTGCCTTAACGTCGCATTTATGTAAAATCATGGAGAGAATGGTTACTGAAAGGTTAACGTATTTCCTAGAAAGTAAAGCTCTTTTATCTCCATATCAAAGTGGGTTCCGTAAAGGTCGAAATACAATGGATTCAGTGTTGTGCTTGGAATCAGAAATTAGGAAAGCACAGACCAATAAGGAAGTAATGATTGCTGTATTCTTTGATATGGAAAAGGCATATGATATGCTCTGGAAAGAAGGACTGCTTATTAAGTTGAAATCCTTGGGAATTGGTGGTAGAGCATTTAATTAGGGGTCCAAGCCCGAGGCTGGAAGAATCGGCGGCAGCGAAGCTACGCCGTTCGTACAGCAGGGCTGTGGAACCCTATTGCTTTCCTAAGGTTTCTTATTCTTCCGCCGATAAAACATGCTACAGCCTAAACCGTACATGGTGGGGGGGTGCCATTTTCAGGACTGGTCCAGATCACTGCAAGGACCTTGGACAAAAGAATTCAGCCACTTACACCACTAGGTGGCGCTATAGCAGACAAAACGCGTTTGGCCTTATAACTCCCGATATTCAAAAACCATACATCTACGCGTTCACTGGATCCAGCTGAATCACGTGGTGTAGGTCACGGCCATTTCCGCCTAGACTTTTATGCGTGAAAAATCGCGATTTATCGTAAACCTGCTTTTTCGTACTCCTCCTAGACCGTGCGACCGATCTGCATGAAACTTGGTAAGTAGCCTCTCCAGACCGACCTGACAAAAGGTTATCAAAAGAATTTTTGTCGGATGAAAATTTTGAACAAAATTTGTGTAGTTAGCTACGAAGACACAAACATTGCCATATCTCGGCCAAAATAAATGGTATCATCACAAATCTTTAGAATCTTGTTTGGCATGACCCCCTAAGGCTCCCCAATCAGTTTCACAAAAATTGGCCACTAGGTGGCGCTACAAGTACAAAAAGTTTATATCTCATGAACGGCTCATCCTTTTTTTACGAAATTTTGAGTGTACCATCTCGGCCAACTCCTGAGGTCACGCCTACAGTGGGGTACTGATTCGTCAAAGTGGGCGTGGCCTATGGGACCCAGGTTTGGATTCACCACTTACACTAATGTGAGCAACTTAAATTTACAGCGTAGATGGACAATGGGTCATGGACCTTACCTACCAAAAATTACACAAATGCACCACTAGGTGGCGGTATAATGATGTAAAACGTGTTTTTGCCTATAACTCCCACAGTCTACATCGCAGATTAGAAACCCTTATATCCACGTGAGTCTGATGACATAGGCCTCGACCATCTGCGCTAAGAATTTTCATACCGGCAATACGCAGAAACAAAACCAGCATTTCGAACTCGGTCCCCAGGCTGTGACGAGATATTGATTGGCAAGTAGCTGACCGTAGTCGTTCATGCGGATTGCCACACAGTTAGCATAGACTTGTTACACCGTTACAAACACACACATTACATGCAAGGCGCGCCACAAAAACGATTACCTAACATATCCCGCAAATTAATAGGTATCGGAGCAAAACTTGGTATTGTTTTTCGACATCCCACTCCAAGCCTCCCTACCAAATTTGGGTTAGGGGGTTAGGGTTAGGGCAAAAAAGCAATTAGATTTCTGGGTGTATGGTTTGATGAAAAGCTCACATGGAATATGCATATAGGAAAGATTCAGATTAAATGTAAAAAGGTTATTAATGTACTCCGTTGTTTGGCAGGACAGGAGTGGGGAGCAAACAGATCATCTCTTCAAAATATATATTGGGCTCTCATGAGACCTGTTTTAGATTACGGTTGTATAGCTTTCATGTCAGCAGCAGAATGTCATCTCAAGAAGCTGGATGTCTTGCAAGCTCAAGCTCTGAGGATCTGTAGTGGGTCTTTTAAAACATCTCCAGTTTCAGCGATGCAGGTGGAAATGGGAGAGATGCCTTTGAGAATAAGACGGATGAAGTTAATGCTGGCATACTGGGTTAATCTCCAGGGTCATTGTGATTCACATCCTGCAAAGGGAATTTTAATGGATTGCTGGGAGCACAACGAGTCAGATTTCTTTAGCTTTGGATGGATTGCTGATGCTAAGGCAACAAGCATTGGATTAGGTCAATTACAATATAGTCCTACTGTTTCACTCTCCTCCATTCCGCCATGGTTATTCCCCTTGCCAAGTGTAGATCTTAGCATACATCAGGAACTGAAGAATAAGTCAGAACTTCTTTCAGTATGGCGCATAGTCAAGAATTATGTTAAAAAGAATTTAGCAGACTTGGTTTTCATTTTCACAGATGGTTCTAAAGATCCAGACAAAGGGTGTGTAGGTGCAGCAGTGTATATCCCAGTGAGTGATACATCAATAAAGAAAAGGTTATCTGATCATTTATCAGTATACACTACAGAGTTGATGGCAGTGTTATTGGCATTACGGTGGATAGAGGAGAAGGGTTTACCCAAAACAGCATTAGAACAGGCAGATCTTCATCTAGACCAGATATCATCAATGACATATTTATTGTATTATACAGAATGCAAGTTAAGGGTTTATTTACAACTTTCATTTGGGTTCCTGACCATGCTGGTGTGGAGGGAAATGAGAAGGTGGATATTCTGGCCAAACAAGCACTTAAGATTACAGATGTAGACCTACAGGTCCCAATGAGCAAAGCGGAAGTCAAATCATTCATCAGGACATATGCACAAACAACATGGCAGGGGTGTTGGGACATTAGTGAAACAGGAAGACATCTTTACAGTATACAAAGTGGTGTTGGTGATGGGAGGAAGGTGGGATTTAAACGTAGGGAAGAAAGTATCATTGCTCGTCTCAGAATTGGACATACAGGTCTTAACTATTCATTACATAAGATTACATAACATTCTAATGGAAACTGTGTATACTGTCATCAGCCAGAAACTGTTGAGCATGTTCTAATTCATTGCAAGGAATACGACACCCAGAGAGAGCACCTTTTCCATTGGCAGGGCTTTTGGGGTCACCAGTGGGCAAGGTATATCACTGTATTATAAAGTTTTTAAGGGAAATTGATTTATTGGTTTATTTATTTTGTTTTATTTATTTTCTGCATTTATCTCTCGTTCACACTCCAGTCCATTTGGTGGTGGTAATGCACCTTTAAGTTGGTTTGCCAATAAACGATAAAGAAGAAGATTTCACTTCTAACCTTATATATATGTCAATGCTTCTAACAAGTGGCTCAGTTCAGTGTTTAAATCCAACCGTTACACCCCCCCCGCCAGTAGGGGAAGACCGTGCCTCTGCTCTCAGATGACCGATTCAAGTCCTGTCCTCCTGACTTCCGTTTGATACACGGACAAAGAAGATTCCATTTGCTTCGCCAAGCGATCTCACGAAAAAGTAAGTGAAATACGTTACAGTTTCATGATGTTATGGTTGTAATGCAACGGTTTGGGTTTAACCGTAAGCCCTTTCCCTCATAGTGCTTTGTTATATTCCGGTTTTGATCAGGTTGGCCAAAAATGGTTCAACAACTCACTTCAGCATTTGTTTTTCCCCTCGTCGCCATCTTGCCAGTCAAGATTATTCAGAAATACTATCGGGTTTCTACTGATAAATCACTACCTCCACCACCTGCATGTAAGTTTATTTATTTTTTGGCGATTGTCTAATGTAACAGAGTAGGTTCATGTTTTGCAATGGCAATTGCAAGAAACCTACCATAAATTAACTGACCAATATTCATATCTACTTTCTTTTTAGATGAGTCAACACCACACAGGAAACCAGCTGGTCGCCCAGAGCTGGATTGGTCTATTGTAACGCAAGCTCAGCCTGCCACGTCATCTTGGGACCCAGTTGAAGGAACAGTGGCTTTTGCATAACTTAAATTATAACAGAACTGACTTCTCTTACAAAATGAGATTGTACAAGCTCTCCACTTTGTTCCACATGTATAATTTGTGTTTCTGTTCGTTTTACAGCAACTTTTCTGACAAGCCTGGAGGTTCGACCAGAGGTACTGCCATCCGTCGCATGCTACGGCAAGTGGCAAACAATGATGTTCTAAAACTGTATATCCTGCGGGGCAGAAAGCGAAAGAAGGCCTTCCAGGACCTGACGATCTGCAGGGTTATAACAGGCAGGTGTTGTTTATTGTTCACATCAGTATTATGCTTAGCTTGGCTGATAAGAGGTTTTAATTTGACTTATAATTTTGCTTCATTTTGACTTCTACTCTAGCGGTCTCCCAGAAAAACTTCCCCGCGCTGACTGCAGCAGACGCGGAGGACTTGATTGGGCAAGTGCTGAAGTTTGCCCCACACAGACGGTAAATTGAAATTCTTCTGTGATGTTAATAATAATCAAAAACTATCAATATTTGTGATCAGATTAGAAACAGGGTTGTTAGTCAGGCAATTTGTCTTGCTTTTGTTAATGTGTTTATTCTTAGTATGACATATCAAACTTTTGTTTCTTTCTTTTTAGGTCAGCTGAGAAGGACTGAGCCTTCAAAACCATGGAGCTCTATTTTTCTTTTTTTTGCGGAAGCAAGAGCTGTTGGCCATCTTCTACACTGCTGCCATCGTCCTGCCTCCTCCCCTCTGGCGGGCACTACAGATCCCTGCACACAAAAACAACCAGACACAAGAACAGCTTCTTTCCCACTGCCATCACTCTCCTGAACTGCTGATAAGTGGGGTCATCCCTACTTTGGCCATTCACAAACACATTACATACTTTATCATTCCAATATGCATCTTGCACAATACATTTGCACTATTACTTTGCACTCTACATCCTTATCTATTTTGTATTTTGTTTATTCTTCTTTGTATATTGTATATTAAAGTTTTAAATCCCATCAAGTTTGCCTGTTAATATATAATAATTAATTCCTGCTCATGCAGACGTTTTAAAGTAATAATAAAATTGGTATCATTGTTGTTAAAGTTTGTTAAAGGTTACGGGAATGTAAAAAAGAACGTTAGTGGAACGTTCCCTGAAGGTTGCAACGTTAGGGGAACGTTCTCTAAAGGAGCTTGAACACTGCTCCAACAAATGCCAACAAACACCAACAAACTCCAACAGTTGGGTCAGTGTGGGCCGGCCATCTGTTAGTTGGCGTTTGTTGGATGGAGTTGTTAGAATTTGACATGTCCAGTCTGGTCTGGTGGAGTTGGAGAATGTCGGACCAATGTAGCCCATTTTCCAACAATTGACAACATTCTAACAGCTCGAAATGCTGTCTGAATGGGTGTTTTTTCTGGCAATTAGTGGAGTGACCATAGTGAGTAATTCCTCAAAAGCTTGAGGAGCAAAACTGGCAAAATTCGCAAAAGCTGGAGTATCTTCTGAGCGAAGTTCTTGACACAAGTTAGGATAGACACCCTGTTTTGCATGTCGCAATATCCAAGGTTTACACCAAAGTCTCCTCCTGGCTCGTCTTGATTGCTGTCTCTCCTGTACACGGCTAGCATCTTTACAGGCCAGGTAGACCAGAACTACTTTGGCCACACTCAACAAGGTCTCCACTTCATCCATGTTTTAGTAAACCAAAACTCAAATAAGAAAAGGTAGGACTAGGTGACTAAAGTCAGTCTTGTCTGTTACTGTCATAGATATATACGTGTTACTGTCTGGGCAGTGTGGACTGGCAGTTGGTTTTATGAACATTCTAAAGAAAACCAACTGACAATTGACCTCTCGCCGGCCCCTCCCCCAAAACGGCAATTGTCCAATCACACATCGTAGCAACCGTTACTATGTGAGCAGGTCCGACAAACACTGACTCCAAGCAAGATGGTGAAGCGGTGCGCCCACGGCGTTTGTAAATCGGACACTAGATACCCCGATTGTCTGGAGGATTCATTTGCACTAACGTGTTTACTATTTGGCAGCCTGAAAACTGGTATTAAAGGCTGTAGAAAGAATGCGGAATGAAAAGAGATCATGCGGTCAACAGTGTTGCCGTAGTAAATCGGACTCCAGCTGAAGTTTATAGCCTACATCCTTGACACATATATTCTATAGTCCTAATAGAGATACAGGCTTATATTGCAATCTCTTAGGCCTACATGTAGGTGTACTTATGTTTAAATAAACACACAGTAGCTGAGTTTATGCAGTGTCTTTTATTTTACTCATGTTTTTTCCATGAGTCAGAACGAGGCAACAGCTGAGGGAGAGCTCGTGTCCTCCGCCCCCCGTGCTGGACCCCGTCTCCTGACAGCAGAGGGGCTGGAAAAACAAGCCGAAATAACTCGGTCAATGGTACAAATAAATTGTTCACGTTCAAGAGAAAACGTTTCATAAATGAGGGCCAACGTGAGCGGTGCCTACAGTGGATAAAACAGTGTGGACGGCCCCGCTCCCAGTTAAATGTGTTGAACATTACAAAGCATAAATACGTCTGCTCAAAGGTAAGGCTAATAGCTAACTAGTTACTGTGTTGTCTAGATCTACTAACTAGAGGCAAGAACACAAATTGGACCAAAGTTATGATTACCATGGATATCATTGCCAGAATGTTAACCTACTCTCTAAGCTAAGTTTAACGAGCCCTTTAGCTTTAGCCAACATTAGTTAACATGTTAGCTAATGTTAGCTACATTAGCTTCTGTTGTGTTGGGTCTTTGAGCTCCCCAACTTTATTTTTCGTCAGTTTACAACAAAGTCGAACATTTGAATATATCCCTTCACTGCATACTGTAACCCCTTTTGCCTTGATCTGGAGGATATCGCGGAGGTATTGCTCCAAAAAAGGTCACTGACACGCACGGGTATACCTCTTCCCGTCATGGCAATCTGTCGCGCTGGTCGTGTTTGACCATTTGTTTGTCGGACGTAGCAACAGTAACTAAGGGGGGCGGGGCTTGGCGAAAGGCTAATTGCCAACAGCTGCCAACTTTAGAATGTTGGAGTTTGTTGGTATTTGTTGGAGCAGTGTGCAAGCTCCTAAAGGTTGCAACGTTAGGGGAACGTTCTCTAAAACCTAACCAAACCTAACCTTCAGGGAACGTTCGCGCAACCAAAAACGAACGTTCCCAGAACGTTCTGGGAACCAAAAATTGTTAGCTGGGGTGTTGAGTGAAGAGTTTGTGAGATATTTCACAGAGAGTAATGGGTGTGCAGAGATTTATGCAGAATGCAAACATTTCATGTAAGTTCAATGTTAATTTTTTCGCAAACCATTTGTCACAGCAACTGGCACAAATAACATTAGAAAGCTTAGATTCTGGTTGTGCCAGACTCACGCCTTTGGCTAAGTCTCTATCTGTCAGAGGGAGAGCAGGAGTGCTGTTGTGAAGAAGTTGGTAATTATGGCGCAGATTAACACTTTTGCATGCGCTATTTCCGTGTCACATTCTCATTAGGGGCTGAGCCCCCTAAAGGTCTGATCCTAGAATCGCCCCTGCTGCTACTTCATACTTGTGCCTACTCCACTATACCTTAGTGATGGGACAACCGACTCTTTTACGTGAGTCAGTTCAGGGGGGGGGTGATTGTGTTCCCCCGCCAGGAACCAAGACACCGTGGAAGACTCGAGCGGTTGCGGTTACATTCAGTCTCGACATACTATTTACACACTCATACTGACCGACACTAGACTCACGCACTGGCCACGGTTACATTCGGTAGCCTGGTGGGCGGTCTCCTCATGACAGTCTAACTACCATGTAGCAACATTCACTTCTTACATTTAACTTAACATAACTACCAAGATAACATTACGTGTATTTGTATGTGATATAATACTTTCCCCTTGGTAATGTAGCCTATGAATTTCCATGATTGATGATTTGTATATGATATCCATCGATAATGTAGTCTGAATTTGTATGTACACAATTATCTAAGATGCACGAGAAATAAAGGCTTCTGGGATCAGTTGATAACTCAAACTTGCCAAGAACCTAGACACCCGTTTGAATATAGACTCATGCAGTACCCTCAGTTACGGTCTTTACAGTCTTGTTCAGTAGCCTGGTGTGTGGTCTCCTTGTGACAGCCTACCTACCACGTAGCAACATTCACTTCTCTAACATTTAACTTAACATAACTACCAAAATAACATGACATGACTTCCCCATCGATAACGTGTGAATTGCCATGAACACAATCCTCTAAGATGCACCAGAAACAAGGCTTGGTTAATAACTCAAACTTGTCGAGAACCAAGACACCGCTTCACTACATTAGACTCGAGCCGGTCGCACGGTTACATTAGACTTGAGCGGGCTGGCCGGTTGCACGGTTACATTAGACTCGAGCGGCCCGGCCAGTTGCACGGTTACATTAGACTCGAGCGGCCCGGCCGGTTGCACGGTTACATTCGGTCTCGTTCAGTAGCCTGGTGCGCGGTCTAGATAGCTCATTTCCTGATTGATTCACACACCACCACTCCAGTGGAGGCGCCAATGAGCTAGATTACTACACACACACAGTAGCAGAAGAATACCAGCTACACACAACGGCACGAATGAAGTAAAAGAAAAAAAACAGGAGTGAGTCTGTTCATTGGCGTATGGCACTCGATTCTCCCTGTTCAGTGACACGAGTCGGGTTAATTAACCGGCTCTTCGGTCAGTTCGTCAACACTACTACACCTCAGAGGGAAATGTTGTAATGTTTACCGCACTACATTTATCTGACAGCTTTTGCTTTAATGCTTCACGCTGGGCTTGTTTCTGCAACAGCTCATTGAGTATCGGATACAATTAAAACTAATGAGGAAATATTTTCCTTTGACATTGGTCCAGTATTAAACAAGATCGCTGCAGTCAGCAACGGCGAAACAAGCTACAATGTAAGTTAATAGGACGTCAATTGTCCAGCTTGTATTTACGTTCATAAAAGTGCTCGTTTTGCCACTTGGCCGAAGCTGAATAGCTTAGCGCAGGGGCTAATGGACCCACGTTTGTATCTTGTAAGTTACCCCACTAATAATGCCCGAAATGATACCAAACGTCTACAAGTAGTACAAATAGGTTATGCTCTCATAAAACGATGGATTGGAAAGTTTGTAAGTACACCAGAAGTTTATGTAAATAACACTTGCCTGCTGGCTTCTGCTCTCTGCTGTTGTTGTTGCTGCTGTAAGACGAGTGCTTAGGGCCGTCTACAAATTACAACACCGAAAAGAGATGCAACAAAAATATTTTTTAATTTAACTTTTTTTTAAAGTAAGTGCTGTAGTATAACTAGCAGGAGACAAGTTATAATTGAGGGTAAGTTTGGAGACATTACCTTATTTAATCATTAAATTAATAAATATTTTTGTTGTATCTTTTCGGGTAGTAATTTGTAGACGGCCTAAGCACTCGCTCTAACTGCAGTAGCAGCAGCAGCAACAGAGAGCTGAAGAGAGCAGGCAAGTGTTCATAAACTTCTGGTGTACTTACAAACTTTCCAATCCTGTTTTACGAGTTCACTAACCTATTTGTACTACTATGTAGACATTTGGTATCATTTCGGGCATTATTAGGGGTAACTTACGAGATACAACGGGGTGTCCAATCGAGGCGCTTCCAAGCTATTCAGCTGATAACGCTACTCTAGCTAACTCTCCCAATGTTCGACCCAGGTGAAAAAAGCTTCTGGGGGTTGTTTGGCTCGAGGTCATGGTGCAAAGGACCCTAGGGTGAGTTACTCCGAACCATCACTTTAATGTCCCCATAACTCAAAGACGGTGCTTCTGAATCCTTCTCAGAAATCCAATTTCTGATCAGATCCCAAAAAGGTTTGATTACATTACACTTAAAAAAATGTTCTACGGTTTCTAAATCTGAATCACAAAAAGTACAATTATTCTCGTCAATGTTATATCTTTGTTTAAGAAACCAATTACATGGATATATATCATTTAACACTTTAAAATGGGTTTCTTTTGCTTTATGTGAAACAGGAAGAGTGAGGTATCTGGTTCTTATTCTCCTTACAATCTCTTCAGGATAGACTTGAAGTAAGTTCTTTCTTTTCAACAGTAAAGGAAATAATACAGATGTAAGGGCACCCCTTATAAATTTGTTTGTGCATTTTGCCACCTTAAAATCCCGTTCCTCTATACACAGAGAAGGCATGCGTGGTACTATTGCCTCATACTGCAACATGCCTTTAACCAAATTCACCATTGCCTGTGGAATTGCTTTAATAACTACTGAATATTGTTTCTGGGTACACCTCACATAAAATGTACTAATGAATTAATCATACTCCAAAAAAGTCCCACTTAAATCCATCAAATGTAGAATAGACCAGACACCTCTTTCAACCCAATCACCATAACATAACGATTACCCTTTATAAAGGATGCACTGATTATTCCATATTGTGGAACTATGTGAAGTAAAATTGTGTTTATAAATCATTTTCCAGTACAAGAGGACCTGCTCATGGAATCTAGACAGCTTGACAGGTAGTTTGGTAACATTAAAATCACATCTTAAAAGAAAGTCTATCCCACCACATTTGTCAAAAATCTTAGAAGGAATGTAATACCAGAAATCATCACTATCTTGAATACATTTTTGTAGCCACCTCAGTTTTATCACTCTGTTCATTGCTTCATAGTCGATCACATTTAAACCCCCTTCTTCTAAGGTTTTCACTGCATCACCTTTTCTCAGATAATGATGTCTGTTTTTCCAAATAAAATTGAAATCAGTTTGATTCATTAATTTAATTAGATTATCCGGGATGGCAAGAGAGAATGCAGGATACATAACTCTAGAAAGTGATTCAATTTTAGTAATTAAAACTCAACCAAAAATAGACAAATCCCTCTGTAACCAAGAATTAAGTATAGCTTTGCTTTTCTTTATACCAACCTCAATATTTAGTTCTTCTCTAATTTTCCTATCTTTTGTTATTACCGGTACTACCCCTAAATATTTCACTTCATTCTTAACAGGAATATTATACAAATCTACAAGTGGGAGGTCATGTATAGCCATTAGTTCACATTTCTTAAGATTTAAACATAAACCTGACGCTTTGGAGAATCTCTCTATTCTCTTAATCACCAGAGGGATCTGTTCAGACTTCTTGAGGAATATGGTAGAATCATCTGCCAGCTGAGAAATAAATAAGCGATTACCTAGCACATTTAAAGGCTCTATATCTGGGCTATTTTTTATGTATATTGCCAACAGTTCTGCCACTAAAATAAATAATAACGGCGAACAGGGGCAACCCTGTCGAATACCTCTTTTAACCTCAAACCTTCTAGTTGTTCCCTGGAGTAGAGAAACTGAGCTATTACTGTCCTTATATAACATATTTATGACCTTAATAAATTCTGAGCCAAAACCAAAATACTCTAAAGATCTCAGAATAAATGCATGAAACTGAATCAAAAGCTTTGCAAAAATCTAAAAGCAGAATAAAACCCCTGTCGTCAATCCAGTTGTTATAATCTAGTAGGTCAAGGACCAGTCTAATGTTATTGTGAATGGATCTTTCTTTGAGAAACCCCGATTGAGTTGTGCTTATTATCTGTTCTATACCATCTTTCAACCTATTAGCCATAACCTTAGTAAATAATTTGTAATCCACATTTAATAAATTAATTAGTCTCAGGTTATCAATGTATCTTTTGTCCTTTTGTCTTTTGTCCTTGTACCAGCTTTAGGTAATAGAAGACGTAATACCTTGTTTCATAGTTGCTAGTAAATTGTTGTTTTTAATACATTCCTTTAGGGCAGTAAATAATAATTCTTTTATATCTTCCCAGAAAGATTTATAAAAATTTGAAGTTAATCCATCCTGACCTGGGGACTTTCCTACTGGCATTTGCTTTAAAGCTATATCCAATTCTTTCATGCTAATCTCAGCATCACATCGTGCTTTGAACCCCTCCTCAATTTGAGGTATATGTTGTTTAACGCTTTCCAGAAATGATAATGACTCCTCCTCTGAATAAGATGAAGAGTACAGTTTAAAGAAGAAATCATAAATGTTTTCATAAATTGCTTGTGTGTCAGAGCATTCTGTATTATTGATCATCAAAACATTTATTTTATTTCTTTCTTGTCTCCTTCTTTCAAGACCGAAAAAATAAGAAGTATTCTTTTCCCCTTGTTCTATCCATTTAGCCCTGGATCTGACATAAGCCCCTTTCTGCTCTCTGGACAAATACCTTATCTAACCTGGCTTGTAAACTTACTAACATTGCTGTATATTCTTCTGATAGATCAGCTTTTCTACTAAATTCATTAATTTCTTGAACTAATTTTACTATACTTTAACGACAGACATCTAACCTTGTATTTAAAGTATTTCCATTTCTTACAGCATGTATCTACCTCCACATCACCCTTAATTTCCCCTATTAAGGCCTTTACTTCCTCAACATATTCTTCTACATTCAATAAGTCCGCATTAAAATTCCAATAATTCTTCCTAAATTTATGATCGCTTCTTGGTTTCATTGTAATGCCAATTACACAGTGATCTGTTAAAGGAGCAGCAGATATCGAAACATCTGTCACAGTACTTAATATTTCTGAAGTGACCAACCAAAGATCTATTCGATCTTGATCTCCCATTAGATTTTATCCAAGAAAACTGTCTCATAAAAGGGTTTTTTTCCCTTCAAATGTCAATGAGTGAATTAACCTGTATGAATTCCTTCAAAACAGTATTATAGTGGGAGTCATTGTAAATTGAGGGACACCTATCGGACCACTCATCCGGTACCATATTAAAATCCCCGCCTATTAGTGTAAACCTTATACCATACATTTTGTTATAATCTGCAATAATTTCAGTCAGCATTCCCAGAGTTCTTTTGTTTTGGCTAATCGTATTGAACCCATAGATATTAATTAAAATTGCAAATACCTCTTCTAATTTAACTACTACAGCTATCCAATGACCATCTTTATCCACTTTAGATGTGACTACCTCTCCCGGAAATCCACACAGACATATTGCCACACCCCCAGACCGGTTGCTGCCATGAGAAAAAAATATCTCGTCTCCCCACTGTTTTTTCCAAAAAGATGTGTCCTCTTCACATGAATGAGTCTCTTGTAAAAATATGCAATGTGCTTTAAGTCCCTTACAAAACAAAAAAATAGCTTTACATTTTACCATGTCCTTTAGACCTCTTACATTTAAAGATAGAAAAGAAATTTCTGACTTAAGGAAGAACATAAAATAAAGTCAGAGCCAATACCTTAACTTTATATCACAAAACTATACTTTTTTTTTAACCAAAGTATAGAACTAACCTCTTTTTAGGTGCCCTCTCTGCCCAGAGGTTCCTCATCATAAACCATTTAATTCCCCCTCTCTTGTATAAAGTCTCTTATATCACCTGTTGAGTCTCATGTCTGTTCTTTCTAAATCTTCTGCCCATTAATGAATCCAAACGGCCCGCGAAAGTAAGCCTTCTTCCCGGCCCTCCTCGCTTCTTGTATCTGCGGCCATAAAGCTTCTCTTGCCTGTTTCTCAGCCGTAGTTAAATCTTCAGAGAAACGAACCCCCGCTTCCTTGCACGCTTCCGACTCCTTCGTCATCCTCCAGATCTCATCTCTGTGTTGCCGTTTCACAAACTGGATAATCACCTGTCGCTTCTCTTCTCCTCCTTTCTCCCCACTCGATGAGTCGTGTCTACCATCTCCTCCATCTTCTGTGCCCAGAGCGGAGCCACCTTCTTCAGCAGGTTAATCACCTCCTCTCTTGTGTTTTCATTTGTCACTTCTTTCATTCCTTTTATTCTCAAGTTCCACCTCCTACTGTACCTTTCATGTTCAGCCGTTCTTCCTTTGAGGTCCGCGTTCTCTTTTTCCAGCAGTGTCATTCTCTCTTCTAACTTAACCACTTTACTTTTACATTCTTTGAGTTCTGCTGCATTGAACTCCAGAGCTTTTGCCAAGCTGCCAATCATGACGGTATTCTCTTTGATCTGAGCCTTTATACCTGAGCCTATAACCTGGCCTATAACCTGGTGCCCAGTGTGTTTATCGCAGCCAGAATTGCAGCTCATTAGGCCTTACATACTTCCGAACCGGGTGGGACCTTTCCTTGGATGAACAGTCCTCCAACTCTTCAAAGTGCCGCTTGTCCGGCCCCGCTAACGTCTCTTCCATGTCCTCCATGCTGCTTTAGCCATTTGGCTAATATTAGCTTCAGTGTTTGTCGTCATTTCCTGACATGTATCGCTGGAAACTTTTCCTTTACCTTTCTTCGGCATTTAAACTTGTACTCAACCACTTTTTGGAGGAGAAACTATCAGTATTTTGAACTTTCGAGGATCTTGAGCGAGAGCTCCAAAAGGCTCGACCGCCTAGTCCGCCATCTTGCCTGCCAGCTCCAGTTTTGACGGAAGTTAGAGGAACCAGAGGGGTCAAAGGTTTATGACGCCACTAACGAGGTGACTAAATGAAACGACCCGTGTCATTAAAATAAAATAACTTTCTTGGGTTTGAATGGACCAATAGACCCCGTTACTCTGGACGGAGACCAGTGAAGGCTATTAGAAGCACTTTTCCGGTGATGGCCAGCTTTACTGCGCAGCCTCCAACTGAGAGAGACAACGTAAATGTGACGTGAGCAACGTGTCTGAAAGTTGTAAGTCTTCTGGTAGCTGTGCCAAGAGAAATCTCAATCATTCCCAATCTTACAGAGACGGAGAGTGTAGGTATATGTAAGGAGATAACATGGGCACAGGCTAATTATTGCTAACTAAAATGCTAGTTAACATTAGTAATTAAACCTAAACAGCTCATGTAAGTCGAAACTGCCAGCAAGCTTACCCTGTACTATACGGTAATTCCTCTACTATGTGACACAATCGATAGCCTATATCTATAAAAACGTCTGTAATGGAGCCTTTTATACATTGTCGTGTTTCTTTAGAACTAAACAATGGACAAATAGTCTTTAAACGCTTCAGATGTAAAGTTATTCGCTGTCAAATGACGTCAAAATGAATGCTAGTCAGTGGAATGCTAACGGGAGGTGATGGCTAGGTAGCATCAAAATGGCGCCATAGGAGGTTCGAGTTCTGAAGCGAAGCTTACCCCCTTGGGTTTGAAAGTTGTTGGAAATTCAATTCAATTCAATTCAATTTTATTTATAGTATCAAATCATAACAAGAGTTATCTTGAGACACTTTACAGATAGAGTAGGTCTAGACCACACTCTATAAATTCCAAAACCCCAACAATTACAGTAATTCCCTCAAGAGCAAGCATTAGCAGTGGCTATTGCGACAGTGGCAAGGAAAAACTCCCTTTTAGGAAGAAACCTCGGCAGACCCAGACTCTTGGTAGGCGGTGTCTGACGGGCCGGTTGGGGGTGTGATGAACAGTGGCAATAATAGTCACATTAAAGATAATGGAACAGTGACTTCGAAGGTCATCGTGGAAGTTCATGTCATAGCAGGGCACATCGTGTCATACTGAGTAGTGCAGTCTCCTATACCGGATCCTGACTTCTCTGTGCATAGGAACATCACAGCAGGGCGTTGCGGGATGTAACGTGGCGCTGCAGAGCATGGGTGGATGCGGCGGATGCAGCAGGATGCAGCAGGATGCAGCAGGATGTGGCCGGGAATTGCAGAGAAGAAACATAAGGACTCCGGGGAGTAAACTCCCCAGAGCTAGATTAGTAACAAGCATTTCTGGGACAGGATGCATACAAAAGTAACAAGTAGAGATGAGAGAGCAGCTCAGTAGGTCATAGGAAGGAAGGAGCTTCCCCGGCAGTCTAGAATTATAATAGCATAACTAAGAGAGGCAGGTTAAAGAGAGGTGCCTGGTCGGGCTAGAACTCTCCCCAACCGGATCGGGGGTACACTGGCCTGCCTCCCCTTACTCGCTATATTATTAATTATATAATAAATAAAACTGATGACTACGAAGAGAAGCAGGTGGGCCGGGTTAGGTGGACGCTGCAACTCCTCACTCCCCTAACTATAAGCTTTATCAAAGAGGAGGGTTTTCAGTTTACTCTTAAATGTGGTGAGGGTCTGCCCCTCGAACCCAAAGTGGGAGCTGGTTCCACAGGGGGCGAGCCTGATAGCTGAAGGCTCTGGCCCCAGTCTACTTTTAGAGACTCTAGGAACCACAAGTAGCTCCGCATTCTGGGAGCGTAGTGCTCTACTAGGACAATAAGGTACTAAGAGCTCTTCTAGGTATGATGGTGCTTGACCATTTAGAGCTTTGTAAGTCAGGAGGAGGATTTTAAATTCGATCCTAGATTTCACAGGAAGCCAGTGCAGAGAAGCCAATACAGGAGAAATATGATCTCTTCTCTTAGTTCTCGTCAGAACACGTGCTGCAGCATTCTGGATCAGCTGGAGAGTCTTAAGGGACTTATTTGAGCAACCTGATAATAAGGAATTGCAGTAGTCTAGTCTAGAAGTAACGAATGCATGGACTAGTTTTTCAGTATCGTTTTGAGACAGGATATTCCTAATTTTGGCAATGTTACGAAGATGGAAAAAGGCTGTTCTTGAGGTTTGTTTTAAGTGGGCGTTGAAGGATATATCCTGATCAAAAATAACTCCTAAATTTCTGACAGTAGTGCTGGAGGCCAGGGCAATACCATCCAGAGTAGCTATATCTTTAGATAATGAAGTTCCGGGGGTGCGTTGGTCCCATCACAATAACTTCAGTTTTGTCTGAGTTTAACATCAGGAAATTGTGGGTCATCCAGGATTTTATATCTTTAATACACACTTGAAGTTTAGCTAACTGACCACTTTCGTCTGGCTTAATTGACAGAAATAATTGGGTATCGTCTGCGTAACAGTGAAAGTTAATTGAGTGTTTCCTAATAATATTACCTAGAGGAAGCATATATAAGGAAAATAGAATTGGTCCAAGCACTGAGCCTTGAGGAACGCCATGGCTAACTTTAGCTTGCTTGGAGGGTTTATCGTTAATGTTAACAAATTGGGATCGCTCAGAGAAGTAGGACTTAAACCAGCTTAGTGCGATTCCTTTGATGTCAACTAAGTGTTCCAGTCTCTGTAACAGGATGGTATGGTCAAACAAGGATGGAGACAAGTCCTTTGTCTGCAGCAGTTAGGTCATTAGTAATTTTCACCAGTGCCGTCTCTGTGCTATGATTCTTTCTAAATCCTGATTGAAAATCATCAAATAAACTATTGCTATGTAGAAAATCACATAACTGATTAGCAACCACCTTCTCAAGGATCTTGGATAGAAAGGGAAGGTTA
This sequence comes from Perca fluviatilis, assembly GCF_010015445.1. NCBI lineage: Eukaryota > Metazoa > Chordata > Actinopteri > Perciformes > Percidae > Perca > Perca fluviatilis. The sequence goes on along the minus strand of NC_053130.1, from coordinate 30,457,378 downwards.
GATATAGGTCTATAGTTTGCTAAGACCTCAGGATCGAGGGTGGGTTTTTTCAGAAGAGGTTTTATCACAGCTATTTTAAATGACTGCGGTACATAACCTGTTAATAAGGACATATTGATCATATCTAGTGTGTTTACCACGGGTAACGCTTCTTTGATAATGTAGGTACACAACTCAACAAAATATATAACATAGGTATAGTCATTTTTAGACATTTTAATGCAGAAATGTTACATACTGTACCTTTAAAATGACAGTGAGACAGCAAGCACGATACCAGGAAGCTGAAATCAAAGCAGCTAAATGGAATTCAGCTGTCAATGGTTTCGTGTTTACACCTGTGCTTTTCCTACTGTGGCAGGTCGATGTGTCTGCTGTGAAAAAGGCCTATCCTCCTCTGATAACACAAGTAGACAGTGACTCTCTTGATTGACTGTTCAAACATCAGTATACATGATGCTGTTTTGCCTTTTGCCGCGTACTTGAAACCAAAGTTAAAGGTGTTTTTTGAAATTCCTAGAATGTTTCACATCCTTTTAGAGGATACACACAAACAAGCCTTGTGATTCTTTTTTACAGAGTCTCTTTCAGAGAAATTAGATTTGGAAATGTGCCCAAAAACGTCTTTGTTTTTAAAAACTTCTTAGAAAACATGTGCAATGATTCCAGCCTGATGGACATAAGGAATATGTTGCATGTATTATTCCTTTTCATCTTGCAAATAGTGATGTTCTGTCCCAGTTTAATGGCTGATTTACAAGCTGTGGTAGTTAAAGCTCAATGCTTTTACAAACTTGGTGTTCATCGCATCAGTATCATCATTACTTTGCATTCAGTATTTGTTACAGTGCAGTTTAAACACCGCAATTTAATGTTGGAAATATTATATTCATTGTGTTTTTATAACAACAAAACACCAAGACATTTTAGACAGGTCTATTAGGTAACATGTCTGTTAATTAAACATGTTTGTATTTAACATTAACTAAGTGTATAAGAAGGATAAGTGAATTAGTGTTTTGAAATACTGGTGTAAAAGCTAATGGGTGATGCAGGAATTGTTTTGATGTATTTAACCTACACTTTAGGTGCGCTTAGGGTTTCAGGACGTTTATGTAGAGTAATTGCAAGTTGTGTTGCTGTAGGATTCTGTATTAGAGATATTGTTAAATGTGATGTACTCATGATGTGTCATCTTGGATTCTGTCATTGAAAATATCCTTGATGCCCCTGAAGTTATATTAATAGGTGTTATTTATGTGTTGAACAAATTAAATAAACATACAGTGGTGCTAAAAGTTTGTTTGTCCTACAGTTGTGTTTGTTTGTCCTACAGCGCCTCCACCTGGAGGAGAGGAGCAATGACCATCAATCCCAGCAGTCAATACAGCGCCACAGATACAGTAAACTCATTCAGTCAACTTCATGGAGAAGAGAAATTCCTCCACTTTTTATTTGTAATTTAAAATGGGATTGTTGGGGTTTGAGTCCGACCCGTTGCCCTTTGCTGCATGTCATTCCCCCTCTCTCTTCACTTTCCTGTCTTCAGCTTTCCTATCTAAATAAAGGCCCAAAATGCCCAAATTATTTTTCCTTGATAACAGAGAAAAACAGAAGCACTCAGTAAAAGGACAAAAATCACAGTGTACATTGTACTCTATAGGTGTACATTTAACACCCATTTCGGTGTATATATAGGTCCAAGAGTTCAGTGTTCACTAAACACTGTCAAAAGAGCAAAATATATACTCCAAATTAAGAGTTACATTTGAACACTTTGAGAGTGCAAATGTAGGCTACTCTATTAGAGATATTGTTAAATGTGATGTACTCATGATGTGTCATCTTGGATTCTGTCATTGAAAATATCCTTGATGCCCCTGAAGTTATATTAATAGGTGTTATTTATGTGTTGAACAAATTAAATAAACATACAGTGGTGCTAAAAGTTTGTTTGTCCTACAGTTGTGTTTGTTTGTCCTACAGCGCCTCCACCTGGAGGAGAGGAGCAATGACCATCAATCCCAGCAGTCAATACAGCGCCACAGATACAGTAAACTCATTCAGTCAACTTCATGGAGAAGAGAAATTCCTCCACTTTTTATTTTGTAATTTAAAATGGGATTGTTGGGGTTTGAGTCCCACCGTTGCCCTTTGCTGCATGTCATTCCCCCTCTCTCTTCACTTTCCTGTCTTCAGCTTTCCTATCTAAATAAAGGCCCAAAATGCCCAAATTATTTTTCCTTGATAACAGAGAAAAACAGAAGCACTCAGTAAAAGGACAAAAATCACAGTGTACATTGTACTCTATAGGTGTACATTTAACACCCATTTCGGTGTATATATAGGTCCAAGAGTTCAGTGTTCACTAAACACTGTCAAAAGAGCAAAATATATACTCCAAATTAAGAGTTACATTTGAACACTTTGAGAGTGCAAATGTAGGCTACTCTATTAGTGGTTCTTTTGGGCACTCTTTCAGTGCTTCCTAACACCTGCAGTGTCAACCTAGAACCCCCAGAGAGTACCGTATTTTCTGGACTATAAGTCGCTCCGGAGTATAAGTCGCATCACTCAAAAAATGCGTCATGAAGAGGAAAAAAATATATATAAGTCGCACCGGACTATAAGTCGCATTTATTTAGAAATTTTTTTTTTCATCTGTCAACTACACAATAGCACAAAGAACAACAGGCTGAATACGGTAGGTGTCCGGTATATTAACGTAACACATTAACAGTTATTGAACTATACAATAGCACACAGAACAACTAGCTACCAGGGCGTGGAGCATGGATGTATTAAAAGGCGTGGAGACGTAACTGCACCGTTGACAAGCCCCTCCCGACTCGTTCCTCCAGCTCTGGCCATCTTGCTTTCAGCCCGCGATTAGCCGATTACAGGGCTCTCAAGTTTTGAAGACAGGCAAGAGTGACACCTCCCCCCCCCCCCAAAAAAAAAGATCATAGATTGTTGGCGGGTTGGACAAGTCGCAGGAATAGGGGTGTTTCATTAATATTTTTATTATTAGTGTTTTTGTTGTTATTATTAATAATTGCTCAGATTTACACAAGAAAAGATTTGACACATGGCACTGACAATTCAACCAAATACAAAGTATTTATTCAATTTATGCATGGTTACTTATGATAATGGGGGGGTCTGGGGGTCCTCCCCCAGAAAATTTTGAGCATTAAACTCTTCATTTCCTGCATTTTGGTGAATTTGTATGCACCTATTTATACCTTTTTCTGAATCAATTTATGCTGGAAATCTTTATGTAAAGGTAAACATAGATTAAAATCCAAATATAAAAACATAATGGAATATATGGCAGTTAGGCTCAGGCATTCTGTATTGCTTTCATTTATTCTCCTGTAGATTGACTTTTCTAATTATATCTGAGTCAGCACACATGTAGCCTAGCATCATTTACTCTTCCCTTTTGCATCGTTTGTTGAGGAAGTAACCTCCTTAAATGTGCATATGACAATTATTCACGTCAATGATACATTAATTCATTTTAATGAATTAATAAACCCCTGGACTGTAATATTATTTGTTAGAGCAAGATTTCTGCTCATGTTCAAAACTTTGTGCACATTCAAAATATCTCTTTTATCTGAGTTTTGGAGGAGTAGTGATACTTTGAGAAAAATAAAGTTATAATAGTCAATATATTTCAGAAAATAATCTACCTGCACCATAGTCTGCTGTGCATTACGTGATTGCTCTACTGATACGGTAGATCTCAGACCTCCTGACAGACACAGAGCCCCGTTTGGGTTTCTGGTCTCTGAATGAGCGAATGTTTAGGGAAGTGTCTGTATGCTTTGCTTTTTTTTCATTGGTTGCTGCATTAAATCTTACCCAGATAAAATAGTGCTATTTTCTGATTGGCTATTGTGTAGCCCCTTTCTTTTTTTTTGTTTGGCCGATAAGTGGCAGGCTCGATTTAGACATTAAAAATATGACTACAAGCCGTGGCTTGGTCACGGTCTATGGGGGCTTTGTGGCGGGATTCCCCTGACTCGTTTCCTGGTTCTATTTCTCCATAAACAACATGAAATCAAGGAGAGGGTTAACTTTTCCTGCTACAGATTTCCCACCGTGGTCAGAAAGAACAGGAGGAGACACTTTGTTTCTCTCACTATGACTCTAGAGTCGCTACTTGCTCCAAAGATAATCGCCGTCACTCTCTCACTTCTCCCTCTACCACACACTCCCCCCACACACACATGTGGCTCGACGCACACACCAGCGCACAAGCATAAACATCAGGCCACTTATGTAGACTACTGCAAGAGCTCTGCGTGGAGCCTCCGCACAACTGTAAAACGGCCAGACGCGTTTGATTCCTGCCGGTTCCATAGTGAGAGCAGCGCAGCCAGAGAAATTTTGGGCGCTGCGGCATATTGAATTTATTATAAATAATTTTTACGCGTGAGAAATACAATGTGTGGCGGGAGTGCGTGACAAAAGACCGAAATGAGTGACTGTCACGCTCAATGCGTGACACTTGAGAGCCCTGCGATTAGGTTTTTGTTTTCTTCATTTCAGTAAGAGTAACCTTTTCGCCAGTCCCTCACAAGTTTCTCCCTCATTTCAAACTATCTTTCTGCTGCTCGATTACCGTTTGCGGCGGCATATTTTACTACCTGCAGTTTGTTATCTCATTTCTTTCTCAGTTGTCTTAAGGAGCAGCATTCTAGTTGTCACAAGCCTAGAGCGCCCTCTCGAGGCTGTAGACGGTAATGTTTTCAGTATGAATTAACATTTAAAAACATGTTAAATTATATATATATATATTGATATATAAGTCGCACCTGACTATAAGTCGCAGGACCAGCCAAAGTAGGAAAAAAAGTGCGACTTATAGTCCGGAAAATACGGCAAAAAGATGTACTCCAAGTCAGTGCTTTGTAGCACTTTGCAGAGCTGATTATTTAATACTTCTAGAGTGAGAATGTACTCTGACTGGTGTACACCCAACACCTTTGAGGTGAATTATCATCACTTCAGGAATGAACAGTCTACACATTAGATTCTTGAAAACATTTTTATTTTTGCTGTTACAGTGCAGTTAATCTTTGATTATTCTATATCAAGAATCACATTTAGTTTTACATTTAGACAACGTAACTAACAGCTTGAATGTGAAGTTTTGAGAAGGGTAAGCATTTTTCTTGTGTAAAAAAAATAAAATAAAAAAAATGTAAAGGTAAGTTTCTTACAGCAACAAATGCACAGGCACCACATACTGGTCATCTCTGTCAAAACCATAAGTTGTCTGCAGATCAAATGGCTTAAACAAGCACAACTCATAAACTTTTAACACTGAAACATTTCTGTCATTTCCCTGTCTCACATGAAAAGAATGAAAATGTTCTGCAAAACAAAGTGTCTCAAAGTCCTCTGCTAGGAGAAAATAGTCTCCATTATGTGAAACAATGTCTCTTATCAGGCTAAATACTGGCAAATCCTCTAAGCAGAAGGCCTGGGCGATATTCTGTCCCAAAACAAGTGATCCAAGATGTCACATCAACTTCACAGTCCAAGTCAACCTGTAGTTCTTCAGCAATTATCTCACCATTTGGTAGGGCATTGAGCTTAACAGTTTTCACTGGCCCACAGTCAATACTTTTGAAAGGCATTGATTCCCAATGAAATGCTTTAGACATCTGATGTTTTTTAGCCAACGACTTTGTTAAATTTTTGATTGTGTTCTTGAAAAACCTATGCTTGGCTTCATATCTCATTGTCCAAACATGAAGAATTGGACCTATTTTTCAAATGGTCCTGGGATAATGAGTCATGAAATGATGTTTAGGAATCATTTTGCGATAAAGCTCTTTGAAAAGTTGATGATGTTCAACAATGAGATGCTTCAGACATACAGTCATGCCATCAGTAATGACTGGAGAAAATATGATGTTCATAATTTGCAACAGAAGCAGCAAGAGTCTCCAGTGTGCATTTCTTTCTTGTACAACATCTCCAAATATCAAGGGCATATTCCAGATCAAGCAAAATGTCTGAATTGCATTAAGCCCAATGCCGTTTCCAGTCTGCTCAAAGTTGATCCTGGTTGGTCGTTTTTTTTGCTCAACAAAGCCATAATTGTATGAATATATCCGGTTACAAACATCTGTCTTGGATATGATGTTGTGGTCTGTGAGGTAACCAAAAAGCAACTTTAGCTCAAATTGCCCCACTCCTTCAATATGTCGTGCATAATGTCTACAGCATAGTTGTCAGAAACATTAAAGTATTGTAGATCATTGAGTAAACAAATTTGCTTCACTCCAAATGTCAATGCCAGTGTAGGATCTGCCATGAGGTCATTGCAATGCTGAGCATGGAGTGCTTTATTGCGGAATGTTATTCTTGGATCATCATCACTGAAAACTGTCTGCGAGGTCTGTTTGTCTACCAGGCAAAAATGGCAAAAATAGTTTGCATTGAATGATTCAACATACCCAAGTAGTCTGTGCAATCCCAAATTGTCCCCAGTTACTTGAGCAATTGTGCCACAAACTGGTTCATCAGCGAAAGGAACTTCCACTCCTGTGCACTCAAGGACTTTCAGATCATGTACAAGAGGCTCCAAGATGGTATTAAATCCATACTTCTTTACATCCGCAGTGTGAAAAAGTGCCAGAAGATGAATATTCATAAGAGCTGAGTTTATCTTTGGAGACAAGAATTAAACAAGGAACTTCAACTGAACTCTTCCTATAACAAGTTGTCGCAAACTCTTGTGTTTACGTATCATCACTTGCAATTCATTCTTATTTGTGTGACTGACATCACTTGTCAAGTGCTGGAATTTTGTAAGAGATTTAGATTCAGAGATTTCCTAACTGAAGTTTGTTCTATCCAGTATGCATGTTGAACATGCTACCGCATCGCTACCTTCCCTTGTATCAAGTGAAAGGTACAATAATTAGCCAAAACATCTGTTTTGTTGGGTTATACTACTGCATATTGGATGGTTAAAAAAACAAAAAACAGGATACACTTACCTTATGAAACTTCACTACACGATCCACAGCTTCCCGGATACTGATTTTGACAGCTCCCTTCTTTCCACTTGGAGGTGGTGGCAGGAGGTAGACCAGCAGGAGAAGTGAGGCCATGTCACTATCCCAACCTGAAAAGGGAGAGAACATGATTTGAGCCTGAAATACACATGATGAAATCCCATGACACAACATTAAAGGTTCCTTTAAGTTCTTGTGAATAAATAGTCAGCATCTAAAAAGGTGGCCAAATACAAAAAGGTTATTATTTGATATCACTTACCTGGCACTTCTTCATCCTCATCAGGGTTCTCCTCTGCAGACTGAATGAGGTAGTCAAGAAGGGGTGTCTTTCTAAGGTTTTTGGCTTGCTCTATTACTTTTGCCTTCAGGAGTGTTCCCCATTTCTCAAGGAGTTTTGAAGAAGTCTCAGCTCCAAACAACAGCTCAAAGTCCTGCAAGACCTAAAGGGGGAGAAATCATATGTAGGTTTATTTGATGGTGGTAGCACTGGGCGGAAATAACCATCTTCATGTTTGTAATGCTGTTTTTGACAGATAATACATTTTAAACATAATTAATGTGAATTTACCAGGCCTTTTGTGTCAAGGAACCTTGGGAACACTGCAAGTACTGTATCGCTCAGGATCGTGGACCAGCTTTTGTCTGTGGTTGAAGGTTGCTCTCATTTTCATGAAGATCTGTTCTTTGTCTGTGCTGTGTTTCAGTAGAGATATGGCCTCGCAACATTGGTCTCCCTCCAGCTGGTGCTCTTTAGACACTTCTCTCTCCAACTCTGGTCCGCTGCTGTCTAAGGTGTGAGAGCTCTTTCTCCTAAATCCACTGCTACTGCTACTGCTGAGGTCCCGCTGTATGTTTTTAAGCTTCCAGGCAATGTAGCCCTCATTGCTATCTGCATCAAAGAAATGTTCCTAAAAACAATAAAGTTGGAAATAAAAAAAGAAATTTCAGCATGATTCAATACAGATACCTGTAGAAAGAAGTGTTAAGATTTACCATCAAGAATAATAATTGAGCACTTGCTGCTTGTACACCTAGCAATGTTGGTAATAAAGAAGCCTTCCTACATTACTCCTAAGAAACTGCAAAAGTCTTGATAACTATAACATGAAAATTTGGGAAACATTAACCACACTTGATATACTCACATAGCCTTTTTTGGAGTAGGGATCTTTCAGAGAAGGAAACAGTGTTACAATCCCCAATGCATAATGTGTTCTTTTGTCCTTCGGTGGAGCTCGTCTGTGGAAAATAATAGGTTGCATTGACAGGAAAAAATAAAATAATCAATATGGCAATTTACAACGGTGACCGCAAACATGTAAACTCAAACTATATGAATGAAAATTAGAACCACCAGTCAACCATACAGTTTTGTACAAGCATTTTTTTTTAAACCAAAAATTTGCCCTGGCTGAGAGGAGATACACTGGTATTCTCATGACATTTTTTCTTGCCAATATGGCATAAGGCTAGCCTGGCTGACACCAGACCCTTCTCAGTTGTAACTGAGAGTGGGTCTGGGGAAGGTTCATTGACAGTTAATTTCCAAAGGGGCATCACCAACGGACGCCACTCAAATGCCTCTGGGCGCATTGGATAGTCCTTCAACCAATCAGACCAACGATCCGGGTGACGCTTTTCATCAGGGTTCGAAATGACTTAGGACTCTTGGGGGGTCCCCTAAAATGTAATTATAAAAGATACTGAAGACTACCTTGCTACACTATATACTGCAGGCAAAATTATATTGACATATTTTGAAGGTGGGATAATGGTCTTGGGATGTTTTTCATGGTTTGGGCTAGTCCCAGTGTTGTAGTGGTGTCTGGAGAAGTGGATTGGCTATAATCTAACAGGTAACCCTCTAATTCTGGAGCAACAAAGTTACAGCACCTTATATAAATCCCTGACATGACAAAGTGGATAACAGGTCATTCTTTCTTTGAGCAAGGAAGTTAACTAAGTTACCTAAATCCACCAGGTGTACTCATTATGGCAGCACCATGCACCTTCAAAGGGTTTGATCAAATACAAATGGCATTTCTCATCCCTTATGTTAATAGAATTTGTAAAACTAGCCGCTGGATTGAATAATAATGATGTCTATAAAGACTGTACCTACATTAGATGGTTTACTTTGTTTTAAAGTAGTCAATCTATAACCTGAACTAAAATCTTTAGGGACACGTTTAAAAAAAAAAAGAAGTAAGATATTATAACATGACTGAAAGCCATTAAAATGACAATAATCCAATAGTAACCACATTATTCAAAATCACATCGTTTTTTTTATTTTCGATTCCGTTGCTAAATCGATACTTTTAAAACAGTGCCGGTGCCTAAACGGTGCCTGAACCGGTACTTTTCAATAAAGTTAAAAATAAAAAGAAGAAGAAAAAAAATAAGGGTAGTAAACAACAGTCAGTGACTTGTTTATTGCTAAGGCCATGGTCAAAATTAAAGATTTAATAATAATGTAATAACTATAACAATAACAATAACTTATTTCACCAGTAAATTGCTATTGAACCCCAGATGGGAAAAGGGTATTTTACAAATACTGTGAATGCACCACGAGGCTACCTGTTTTAAGTGAATGCACCGTCTTTGTTGTTTAATTCCGACAACGGCAGCTGCGAGTGAACGCACCGTCTGTGTTGTTTAATTCCGACCATATAAACATACTGTATGAATTGCGACAACGGCTGCTGCTGTTACATTCCGCTGTTGAAGTCCTCCACAGTGAAATACAGTCGCACTTTACACTGTTTAACGTTAGCTGTCAGCATTTTACCGGTGTTTAATCCAGCTGCTAGCTAAAGGTAGGCTAACGTTACATGCTGTCAGGTGTAGTGTAAAGTCAAGCACCGAAATGAGGCACCAAAACTTTCGTTCTTATTCGGTCTCGTTACTACCGTTTACGTCGATACCGGTTCCCTATTGGCACCGAGTTTCGGTACCCAACCCTACTGGACAATTAGGTTGTTATGCTAGCTTTGAATAACTAGTCTAACTGCTATATGTCTGCTGTTAGCTGGCAGATTATTTGGCTTCATACCTATGCTTCATACACATACAGCTAGCAAGAAACGTTGACAAACGCACTCTTCTAATCATTACGTTACACTGGGTATCTAAGTTAGTTAATGCAACTTTTGATATAGGAACACCAACTCCAAATATTTTACTATAATAAGCAATTATTATGGAGATATAAACATAATCGAAGCACTTACAGGATTTTCATTAGGGATTTCACTCTTTGTGAGGCTTCGTTTTGCCGCGTTCAACAATAACATACGTGTTCGCGCCATAGACTGTACTGTATGCGCGGAGGACCACAACAACAATCTGTGATGCTATTAGCTGCCCTGATTGCTGCCCAATCGCGCTAGGAAATAAATAAATTATTGTTATAAATATAAAACGTCACTAAAGACCTATAATTTTCACAATCATTTTTAATGTTAAAAATATTTGTCGGGGACCCCCCAAAATCTAAAAATAAATTCTTATAGGGGGTCCCTAATGACTTATGGGGGGTCCGGGACCCCCCCATACCCCCCTCATTTCGAACCCTGCTTTTCATATCCAACTAAAAAAAATGTGATTTGGGTTTTTGGTGTCGTCCCTCCACGCCCTACTTTCTCCTTGCAGGTGTTGCATATTGTAAACTTGTTATCTTCTGCACACACACTGAAGAATTTCCAAACAGCTGACATGTTGCAGGTTAATTCACTAGGTTCCCTACATGTGCAAGAATAGCACGGACACGCTTCGCACCGCGAGTGGGAACGTGTCACACACGGCGGAGAAGTTGAGAGAAAGGAAAAAGAGACTGTCTCTGTCCGTGTGTGCACGCGTGCGTCCTTGAGTACTACTCGTATAACTTATGTTGTCAGTTAATTGTAGCGTTGACCGGCATGAAATCGACATATGTCAGTCATGGCCGAGCACGTGAAGCACGGCTTCGGTGGCTGTCATGTTGAATGTAAACAAAAAGCTGCTCGCCGTCGCTGCGCTATCCTCGTCGCATAAAGCCCGCCTCAACGGTTGTGACTGGTGTAAAGCCCGCCTCTGCGGTTGTGATTGGTGCCTCAATTTTGAGGACACTGGAAATGGGTTTGAATGGGCTCTTTGCCAGACTGACTTGCAGAGCTAATCTCAAATTTGCCGGAAGTTCATCAGGGTTTACCCAGGCTAGTACAAGGCTGCAGTTCATTGGCCATGCTTGTCATTTATCAATTATCACCTGCTATTTGATAATCTGTTTTCATAAGCAAAATGTCTACAGTCAAATACTATGAATATACTCTTCAATAAATCATGCACCATAAAGCATTTTACTTACCCATACTTTTCCACCATATCAGCAACAATGATGTTGACAAGATCACAGCGTGTCTGGTCCTTCATTTCTCCTCTCATTGCATATTCTTTAAGTATCTTCTCCCCTCCAGGCTTTTGTTCCAGAAATCTCTTGACAAGCTTGACAACAGGAATAAGAAAAAAATTAGATCAGCATACCAAAAAATGTTATGCCAAAACATACAAAATTTACAACTTAAAGAGACAAAAAAAACACCACCTCTTTAGCCTGTGAAGAATTGTCATCAAAATGTTGACTTTGGGGAGACTTCAGAATGGCGTCATCGGTGCACTGTCTTTTTGGAGACAGAAAGGAATCAATGTGCCGTCTTTTTTGGGGACATCAGAGAAGTATCACTCTCTGATGAGCATGACGATAGTGACGAGGTGTCTGTGCATGAGGATGGGACAGGAGAGTCTGAAAAGAGGGAATAATATTTAAAAAGGAGAGATTGGGTTGTCTCCAGAAAGTAAACTGGTTTAGAGTGGCAAGGTGTGGGGTTGGTGTTCCTATTAAAGAAAACGGATACAGATGTCCTGTTTTGGTGGGTTTATTTGGCTGTGGTCTGTAATAATACAAAGTAACAATCAGTACAGCAAACACCATATGTAACGCAAATACATACGCAAACCTAATAAAGGTAACTAAGGTAGCAAAGGACTGTATTCGGTACTAAAGTATACCACAGGAATCATGTAACGTACACAAATTATCTCACACGATGCATACAGACAGCTGTATTAGCTTATTAGCTTTAGCAACGCTAATAACAATAACAGAGTTAGCATTAGCTTATGCACATCTAAACAGTACACAACGTTAGCATCCAGTCAGACAGTATAATGTTGTTAAGCTCACCTTATGTCATTTACACACAGCAATAAACCAGGGAGGTAGATGAACGTTAAGAAGGCAAAGGAGATTACAATATATCCACCGGAGAACTAGCATAACAACACGGCGTTTTTCACATGTGGTGCATTCAATAGTATCGGAACGGCTATGGTACATTCAAGAGCGTGGGACATATAGAAACTTACAGAGAACTGGCTATTACTGAATAGAACTTATCTCAATAAACAATGTAACAATACATTAACAGTGTGGGCTTTCTAACACAGCCGCCCCCGACTGTACACAGACAGTCGAATCCAAGGTAGAAAGACCACTCAGGTAGGTGGATCTTCGGTAGTGTCTTCAAGCTTTGGGAGCTGAACCAGACGAGCTACTGGTCGAATATATGTCCGTTCCTTGACCTTAATGGCGGCAGTCCAGACGCGTCCATCAGCTCCAGGATAAGTAGCTGTTACCTTCCCAACAGGCCATAAAGCTCGTGGAAGCTGAGGATCCACAATGAGCACCACTTGATTTGGTTCAAGGTGTTTCCCATCTTTCTGCCACTTTCGTCTCTCCTGTAGGCTGGGCAGGTAGTGACTGATGAATCTGGACCAGAAATGGTCAACGAGGACTTGACTGTGCCGCCATCGACGATTCCCAAGGGTGTTACTAGAGTCATAAAAGGCCTGGGGAAGTGATGCATCATGGCGTCCCATCAGTAGGATACTAGGTGTGATGGGGTCCGGATCAGCTATGTCTGAAGAGACGTAGCCAAGGGGCTTAGCATTCAGGATGCCCTCCACCTCCACAAGAACTGTGCGGATCACTGTTTCAGGCGCTGACTGCTCCTTAAGTATGACCCTGAGAGCAGTCTTCACGGACCTCACTTCTCTCTCCACGTTCCACCAAAGTGAGGAGCGCTGGGGGGATTAAAACAGAACTCAATCTGCTGTTTGGCTAACTGTTCCTTCAGGTGGGGCCATGGCCTCAAAGGCCCCACGTAGCTCTCGGGCTCCACCGGACGAAATTTGTTCCATTATCGGACAGGAGCTCAAAGGGTTTGCCTCTTCTGGCTATGAATCGTCGTAAAGACATCAGGAAGGCGTCAGCGTCGAGGCTCTCTCAGGAGATCTAGATGTACACAGCGAAGTTGTCATGCACTTGAAGATAATGCCCCAACGCTTCTGTTCGGCGTCCGATCTTCACTGTGAAGGGGCCAAAACAATCAACTCCAGTCGAATAGAAGGGTGGCTTATAGAGACGAGGGCGCAGCCGGGTGGCAAATCCGTCATCTTAGGGACAGAAGGATTGGGCGCAGTGCGGTCTGGCATTGCATACAGCGACCCTGATACCTCTTGACTGCTTCCCTCCCCCGCAGGATCCAAAACCGACGACGCAGCTCACTGAGCACTCTTTCCGGTCCAGGATGCAGGAGTGTCTCATCAAAATCCTGGATGATAAGGTTGGTCAGCAGATGCCTATGGTCTAGCACGATCGGGTGAATGGTGTCTAATTCAAGCTGCTCCGTTCTCCGTAACCTCCCCCCGACTCTAAGGAGTCCTGTATCCTTGTCATACTCAGGAGATAATGAACCCAAACGCCTGGAGGTTGGTAAGGGTCGGTCAGAGATGAGAGCCTTTACCTCCTCTGGGAATGCCTCCAACTGCGCCTGTTTTAGGAGCAGATTCTCAGCTTTGATGTAGTCAGCTGCTTCACTGGGTGAGTCAGAGTTCGGATTGGCCGCCCCGTGAAGGGACCGTGCCGTTGTCCGCATGAGGTCCTTCCATGTGGAGAACTGTCAGTATGGAGGATGCTGGCTAGTTGAGCACCGGTGAGCGCAGCACTCAGTTCTAGCCGTGGCATGGACAGCTGCTTCTTTGGCGCCACACGGGACCTGGCCAGGATGAAGGAGACATGAACTTCCTTCTGAGCGTCTTCTGTCCTTAAGTAGGCAACAGACCCGTAAGCCCCTCTCGAAGTGCGGCAGAAGATGTGCAGATCTCTGCTGGATGTCGGTAAGTCTGTAGACGCTGGTGCATAACATCTGGGGATTTCCATCTGGACGAGGTCTGGAATCTCCCGTTCCCAGGCAAGCCATCTGTCACGGAGGCTCTGTGGCTGAATCGGGTCATCCCAGCCGATTTGTTCCCTCCAAAGATCCTGAACTAGGATCTTGGCTCTGGTGGTAAATGGTACGATATAGCCTAGCGGGTCATATTGGCAGGCAAGTACCTTGTAAACGTTCCTCAACGTTGGTTCAGTTCTCTCCACGGGTCTATGTTTGTACTTCAGGCTGTCACGGAGACAATCCCATCGTAGCCCAAGAGTTGGCTCCTGAAGGTCTGTGCTGGATTGGGACAGCCATAACTCCGCTCTCTAGATCTGATCGGACGGAAGGTGTTTTATGACTGCCGGGACGTTACTAGCCCACTGGGGTATCTCGAAGCCCCGGTGTGAAGTAACTGGCACAGACCATCAACAAGATCCTTTGCTTCCTCCTTTGAGTGGGTGCTGTGGAGACAGTTATCCGCGCTAGAATGACTGTTCGACACAATCAACAAGATAGCTGTTGGACTCACTTGTGTCTTGGACGTGCGGCTGCAGGGCATAGATGGCACAGCGAACGGCACGTAGTGCCGAATGGCAGGACTTGCCATTCGTTAGACCTTTGGCGCTCTCGGCCCTCTTCATATCTCGCCAGATGAAGCGCCAGAACTGGTTGGTCGGCTGGCAGAAGGACGCGTATCTGGTGGAACATACCTTTGATATCACACACTCACTGCAACTGGGTTTCGGTGAACCGAATGAGGACTCTCTAGCAGCGATGGGCCTGGGCGGGTCTGCGGCCTGTCCGCGATAACAAATTTTGCTGGACGATAAATTGTCCCAGAAATTATTGCGATAACGATAATATTGTCATCGAGAGCCCATTTGCATCTAATATAATGATAATGTCCAAATAATAGGCCTAATACTAATAATACTACTACTACTACTACTACTACTACTACTACTACAGGTACACATTTTCAAAGATCAATACACTTTTTTTTCTAAAGAATATTTAACACTGGAACTGGAAGACATTTTAAATATCCACAATATGTCTTTGATCTCCTTTGGTATGTCGTCTTTCCACGCTGATGTAGGCTACAGTTGTGGAATTGCCGTTTGTGACACGTAAGTTCTCAGACTAGAGACTCTGTACTACATTTTACAATTATTTAACACTAAATATTACATTTAAATAATATATAATAAAAAAATAAAATCTAAATGTATGGCTAGCTGCCACGTGGCGAGTAAAGTACCAAAATAGTTCTGTTTTTCAGCCTTCATTTTGGCGAAGGTGCGGCTTCTACTCCTCTGCAGGTCGGAGCTTCGTGGGGGCGGGCCGACACACACACACACACCGCACACACACTTTTCACACACCCGTGTCCGCGGACAGCTGTAAGCTTGTACCGTTAAAGTTCGTTGCATTGCCGGACACATGGAGCCACTTTCCTGAAACCGCTTGCGAGACTGAAGAGTCCACAGCGGCGTGTGGTCTCGAGCCCGTCTCCACAGTCTCCACCTGCAGGTTGTCAGCTGTGTGGTTTGAAGGAAAGAAGCGAGAAAACGGGACGCCGGGGTAACACGGTTGGATATCGGCTCATATACTTTCTTTTTGGCGCGCCTTAACTGCAAAGTGCTGCAGGAAACCCTGCTCCAACTCTCGCTCTCTCCGCCTGGAGTAGCCTACCGCCCACAAAGACCATGCGCCTGACAAGAGGGTTCACTCTCGTTCGCGTAGGAACCGAGAGTGGTCCTCCAGTCTCTTTGGTAGAGAGAGAGAGGGAGAAACAAGGAAAATAAACAAGCATGCAAACGGAAATTATCGCGGCCGGAAAAATTATCGAGCTCATTTTTTCTTATCATGCGACAACTCGATTTATTGACTATCGCGACAGGCCTAGCAGGTCCAGGGAGGAGAAGGTCGTTGAGAGACTTTCCTTCATACTGAAAGGAGCAGTTGAAGACAATCCTGTCTTTGTTGTTGTGCCGCACCATATGGTGGGGTATAAACCACGATTCTGATGTTAATGTCACCGCCTCGGGTGGAACCTCTGCTACATAGCCCATCTTCTCTAGCTTCTGGATCTCCTGACAATATATCTTGGCGCGCTGGGGGTCTTTAGCAAGTCTCCTCTCAGTGCTACGAAGACTTGGCAACACTGCTTCCATAGGAGCTTGAAGAGTAGTGGAGTCGGCTCGGCGAAGCAAAGGCGTAGCATATCTCCGGACCCCGTCAACATTGACCCTGACAGTGGATGTCTGGAGCAGGTTTAAGGCTTGCTGATCTTGCTTCGATCGGGTCACCTGCTTCTCGCTCAGATAAGGCAGTGTATCTATTTGCCAAAGACGTTCAACGTTCTTAAAGAGCTCAGAGGTAGGTGAGACTGTCGCTGTGAACAGGCACTGCTGCTTAGATGCAGGAACTTGGTCGATACTGGTGGGACCTTGAAGTGACCAGCCGAGCTCGGTGTGGACTGCAATGGGCCCCCCTGAGGGGCCCAACTCCACCGGCTCTATGGGTGTCAAGAGATGAGGCATGTCAGATCCAATCAGCAGAAGAGGTTGAGCATGGTCTACAGGAGGCAAAGGCAGGTTTCGGAGGTGCTTATATCTCCGTTGGAGAGTTCTCACTGGATAACAATGTTCCGATAGTCCCAGGTTGTCAGCGGTGAATGCCTGACGTATGTGATACTTCCTTTCAGGTTTAGTCAGGGAAGACACGTAGAAAGCAACTGAGGCACCGTGAAGCTGCACTACATCTTGGTGAACAGTTCGAAGGGTAAGTGTTTCAGGCTGTGCGGTGAGGTTCAGGCGTTAGGCGTGTCGGCAGATGATGCTTCGCCCGGAGCCGTCCGCTACGCGCAGCATGGGTTTCCAGTACTCGGTCTTGATTATGAAGTAAGACTTTCCCGACTTTCAACATCACCTTGGGGGATCTGCTTGGTCTATCCAGGTACACATAGCTTTTGCAGTCTGAGCAGTCACCATGAGGACACTCTTCTGGGTTTGCTGGACTGCATCATGCAGTACTGTTAGGTGTTGCTCTTTACAGGTATTGCATGGTCGCTTGAGGGTGCAAACCTCAGGCTTGTGAGATCGTCCACACTTCCAACACCGCTGTCCATCCGTAATCCACCTCACAATTTGGTTTGTGTCCAGTTTCTTGAACTCTGTACAAGCGTTCAGGAAGTGTTCTTTATTGTCGCAGTGAGGACAGTATGGTTTGGGTTTGGATGGGGACTTTGGTTGTGCAGACTGTCCTTTGGAGCCATGGTCACCACTGGCAGTGAGGAAGAATGCTGTCGACTTCTCCTTCGATTTGTTGAAGGGGCGTTGGTCCTTCTTCAGTGGCCTAGGTGCTTCATAGTTATAAAGTGAAGCTGCTCGACCTGCTATGCTCGTAGCTTGGGATTTCATCTGTAGCCAGGAGCTCAGATCAGGTAGGGTGTAAGTTTGTCCGGTACCTGTCCGAAGAATTACTGCT
Organism: Perca fluviatilis; assembly: GCF_010015445.1. NCBI lineage: Eukaryota > Metazoa > Chordata > Actinopteri > Perciformes > Percidae > Perca > Perca fluviatilis. Next base: position 30,439,584 of record NC_053130.1, on the reverse strand, counting down.
TGGGCAGTATTCCACGAACCCATCAACGATAGCTTGGCGGCATCTTACTCAGTATCGGTCGACATGGGATCCACATCGTAGTTCGAGTAGCGTTCTGACCCTCCAGGGTCTTAAGCATGCCCTACCAGTGACTGGATGGATAAGGCGAATTTATCAAAGGCTTCAGGGTCACCAAACTTAAAGGCTGGAGTGTTAAGGATGGCACCTAATTCACTTTGGACGAGCTGACCGGGGTTGACCATACTTCTCCTGTAGGGCCTGCATAGCTGTTGTATATGGTCTTGGATCGTGCATGTAGGCTTGCTAGTTGGCCGGCGCTCTGTAATTTCAGGTGTCCAAGGAGCACTTGGTATTTGTAATGCTCGTTCAGGTGCAGATGGCTGTTCAGCAGGTTGTCGGCGCCATCTTCAATAAGGCAAAGTCACTTTCTTTGCCGCCTCTCAAAAAAGGGGAATCATAGGTTTGGGAATGCCGTAGGATGTGGCAGTGAATGGGAGCACAGCAGCTGCCTGTGGCTGTTGTGGACTGGACTGAGGCAAGCCTGAAGCAGAGCATGACGTTGCCTGGACAGGGTAGGTGAAGGCTGAGTTGGATGGGTGATACTGTGGAGTAGATGCCAGGTTGTAGTTTACAGGTGCTAAACTAGGCAGGCAAGGATGCAGGGGGAAGAGCAGACTGTAGCAGTGGCGGAAGAGATGGATACTGCACAGGAGACGGAACCAGAGGTTCGGAATGCGGGGGCGCTGTGTGGAGCACTGGAGCGGCGGCGGAGGCCGCGAGCCGTGGAACCACAATCGCTGGAGGTGGAGTTGTGTGAAGCACTGGAGGCGGGGCCAAGGCCACAGGAGGTGGAACCACAAGAGCTGGAGGCGGGGTGGTGTGAAGCACTGGAGGCAGGGGCGAATGGTTACTTGCATTGCTATAATCCGGTGGATATGATGAGCATCTGGCACCATCAGGGTCCTGTGGTTTCTCTTTAAGTAGAGAAGTGACCATCTTAGCTATCTCCAGCTCATTCACTCTCTTCTTTAGCTGTCTTCGCCTCTCCAGCTGCCTAGTTAGCGACTCTTGTGTTCTAATGGCTTCCTCCTGTAGCTGTTGGGCTTCCGGGCTTGAGATTGAAGTCTCGACGGCTCCTGTTCAATTTGTTGATCCTCCTCTATGTGCTGCTGTAACTCCCGGACTCCATTTCCTTTCACTCGCTCCTCAAGCTGGGCTGTTTCTAGCTCTGATAAAGTAATAGAGGTGAGTCTGCTCATGGATGAGCGAGATGACCGGGGGTTGGAGCTCCCTCGAGATGAGCATGATTTCCGGCTATGTGAGCTCTGGGTAGTGGTGTGGGTTTGTCCCTCTGAAGGAGGAGTTGCCACCATATATTCACTCAGGTAAGCTGGGGGTGGCGCTCTCTGCGAAGCACGTTGGAGTGCAGGCTCATCCTGGGCATCTGTAGGATCCATACCTTGGTTGTTACTCTAATCCGGCTCGAAGGACCATAAAAAGGAGAGATTGGGTTGTCTCCAGAAAGTAAACTGGTTTAGAGTGGCAAGGTGTGGGGTTGGTGTTCCTATTAAAGAACACGGATACAGATGTCCTGTTTTGGTGGGTTTATTTGGCTGTGGTCTGTAATAATACAAAGTAACAATCAGTACAGCAAACACCATATGTAACGCAAATACATACGCAAACCTAATAAAGGTAACTAAGGTAGCAAAGGACTGTATTCGGTACTAAAGTATACCACAGGAATCATGTAACGTACACAAATTATCTCACACGATGCATACAGACAGCTGTATTAGCTTATTAGCTTTAGCAACGCTAATAACAATAACAGAGTTAGCATTAGCTTATGCACATCTAAACAGTACACAACGTTAGCATCCAGTCAGACAGTATAATGTTGTTAAGCTCACCTTATGTCATTTACACACAGCAATAAACCAGGGAGGTAGATGAACGTTAAGAAGGCAAAGGAGATTACAATATATCCACCGGAGAACTAGCATAACAACACGGCGTTTTTCACATGTGGTGCATTCAATAGTATCGGAACGGCTATGGTACGTTCAAGAGCGTGGGACATATAGAAACTTACAGAGAACTGGCTATTACTGAATAGAACTTATCTCAATAAACAATGTAACAATACATTAACAGTGTGGGCTTTCTAACAATATTTTTTAAAACATTTTTCACTTGTGATTTCATCGATCCACATGTTCAATTAAGAGGAGATGAGTGGGTAGACAGGGAAACTGTTTTCTTTGCCAGTTAGATTATATATGAGTTTTGATGGTTGATATGGCCACATTTTAAGCACAACTCCTTTTTGTGAGGGAAAGTCAATTACAACGGCCACATGTTGCAACTGTAACCCTTCAATGGACAATACAATCAAATGACCATTTACCAGTGACTGAAAGAACATCAACAATCCGTTTTTTCCTCCAGGATGTCGCTGAAGACCTCATCATCGACCTCTGTTCCAGTGTTATCCAGCACATATATGTCTGTCTCAGTGGGTATGCTTAACTTGACTTTAGCTTTGAATACAAAAAAAAATGTTAAATGAAGCCTGGAATGCATTTTACTGAGGTAAATGAGCTTTCAAGCTATTATTATTGTAGTCTACCTGAAGATGAAAACATTACATAATCCATTGAGAAGCCCCTCTCAAATCCCTATACAATGGCCACTCTGTGGTAGCTATCCTGAGTAGTTAAAGGCCATTTCCAGTCGTAATCAATATTTGTCTCTGAAATCACATTACCTATGATCAGTTCATCTCATACCATCCATACACCTAACTGCAGCGTGTGGACGTTTATATTCAGTTTTGTTCAAGAAGCGATAATTTTGTCAATGTTAACATATGGGCACCGGGCATATTTAAAAATTGTTCTGTGCTTGCGAGGTTCCTAATTTGTCCATTCACTTTTTTTTTTTTTTTTAAACGTTTAAAAGGATAATTTTAACCATTGTTCCTTCCTCACCCGGAAATGAACAATGCGGACACCGCGGTAAGTTTGAATTTGGTTAAAATGATGTTTCTAAAACAATTTTTTTTTCTTTTTTTCTTTTATTCAATGGACAAATAATGAAACTTGCAACCACAGAATAATTTTTAAATATGCCCGGTGCCCATATGTTAATATTGACAAAATAATGGATTCTTGAACAAAACTGAATATAAACGTCCACACGCAGTTGGATGTTTGGATGGTATGAGATGAACTGATCATAGGTGACGTGACTTCAGAGACAAACATTGATTATGACTAGAGATGGCCTTTAATGAGGTTTCAACGTATTTGGGGTATTTGATATCATAGGACTAACTTTACAATTCACTGATGCTACAGGTGAATATGACAACACTCATTAGAAAATCCTGTTTTTTTTTAAACTTACTCCTGTATTATACAGATTAATATTTGCAAACTTGAACTTTTCCCCAAAGCTTCTGTCACTTGGACCAAGGCTAATGTTAGGTTTGTTCAGCATTTTGGTCAATTCCAGCACTTTTCTCTCCTCTCCCCATAGTTGTGACAGAACATATTTACATGTACCTCCGCATAACCAAACTGAGAAAAGTTGATAAGATAGGATTCATCTAAGATTCAACATTCATGAATACAGCAAAAATGACTGTTCTCCATGGGGGGTACATTTTACCCGCTGACCATTATTTTTAAATATGACTTGATTTTGACTTTGTATTGAAACAAAGTTAAATACAATAAAAAAAACAGATGCAAGTATATATTACCTGTTGGCAGTTCTAGTGTTAAATGTGGTGCACAAATTAAATTCACAATTTTTCACTGAGGCACAAACAATAACTTACCCTCTTTGAGAAATTCTGAATGTGAGGCTCCATTAAGTTTAATGTACTTCTTCTTTCCGTGGTATTGCACTTTGAACAGCATATTGTCGTCCTTCCACTATTACAACAACAAAAAAAGAGTAATTGATTTAGTATCACTGCACACATGCACCAAATGCAGTGCAGAGTTAAACTTGAAGTTAACCACTAAATGCGCAGTTTCAGGCGGGAGCCGAGGCAACTACAGCTATCGTTATGGTGTATGTCTGATAGCCTGCTTCACATGGCTAGCATTGCAACAACCACAACAATTACATTAAAAGTTTGCAATTGCTTTAACGTTGATATAGCAAGTTTGCTAAACTCAATTGAAGCCACGTGCCTCGTTAGCATTAGCTAAAAAGGTTTAGCGTTAGCTTAAATGAAGACACGTGCCTCGTTAGCGTTAGCTATTGAGTATGACGTTAGCTAAAAACATTAGCATTTTTAAGTTGATTATGAGAACTAAAACACAAAGAAATGCTGAATATTCTGTATTCAGGGTTTATGCAGGTTTGAACAAGTTAAATTCAAGACTTTAAGACCTTTTTAAGTCCCATTATGAATTAAATTTCAGACCTAGCTATATGAAGTACGAAAAAGTAGCTACACATGCACAACTAGCTAGCAAACTACAAACATACTAATGCATTTCTCCCAAAAAATATATACACTTTTTTTTTTTTTTTTTTTAAAGGCAACAGATGAAGCGGTAAATGAACATACATATCTAAGACTCAACCAGTGGCGGCTGGTGAAAAATATTCTCGGTGGGACTGTGCCATACTTTTTTGTTTCTGTAAACATCGCAATACAATTTAACACAAACTGCAGGACAGCAGTGCTCAGTGAAATAGTCAGTAATTATTTAATGCCAATATTAAAAAGTTTAGGCATTCTTACACAAAAACATAAACATCATGTTGCACAAACACCAGTCTTTCATTTGCATTTAAACTGAACTTGTAAAGAATTGACTATTTCTACACATAAGTAACATCTTTTTGAAAGGCTGTTGACTGTTACACCAGTGCCCCTTGTGGGGGAGGGTCCAACTGCGCTGTTAAGTGCATGAAATGGTGCCATTGGTAGTAAATATGCAACACAACAGGCATGCTGTCAGAACAGAGTGGAAAGTGGACAAAAACATGAAATTATTATAAAGTTTATAGGAAATCTTACCCTGTATAAAGGATGTATAATATAGAAATCGATATCAAGTGGCTGAACTCAAACCTTTGACTGGAAGAACAGCATACAGTATTTTATGATCAAACTAAATGTGCTCCAGAACTGCAACAATTAATTGATACAAAACAACATATATACAGTAATATTAGCAAACACACTATTAAGACTTTCTAGAGTAACATATATAACTGGATGATTTTTTTTTATGCTAAGGTCAACTATATACAACGAAACATGTGGTCAGTGCTGCTGTGTGTATGTATGTATGTGTGTATGTGTGTGTGTGTGTGTGTGTGTGTGTGTGTGTGTGTGTGTGTGTGTGTGTGTGTGTGTGTGTGTGTGTGTGTGTGTGTGTGTGTGTGTGTGTCAGTCATCTTATTTGTACAGGAATTTTGCCCGTCTGTCCTTCTGAGTGGCAAACCTCTCAATGACCCTTTTATTAAAGTCAGGAATGTCCCTGACAAGTTTCTTCTCCATGGAGACCATAGCCAGAGCATTCAGGCAATCCTGTGTCATGCTGTATCTCAGGAAGGTCTTGATCCTTTTCAGTGTAGAGAAGCACCTTTCTGACTCAGCTGTTGTCATGGGTGTGGTGATAAGGATCTTGAGGAGGCTGACAGTCTCTGTGAAAGTGCTCTGAAGGTTGTTCTCCATGAAGAACTGGTACAGGGGCACTGCACCACTACAAGCCTTGAACTCACTGTTCTCATAGATGAGGGACAGTTCGGTTTTGAGCTTGGCCTTGTTTAACATGGGGTACACCTCCACGGTTGTTTCAAGCGCTGTATCGGGGAACTTCACACTGTGTTGTGGGAACAACTCTCCTTGCAACAGTGTTGCGCTGATGAGGTGCTGGGTGAAGGAGAACCTCTCCTTGGCATGACTCAGGACTGTATCACATACCTGTAAAAGATACATCATCAGCTTTAATTTGCAATAAAGCTATTTTGATGCAAGTGATCCTGACTGAACACATGCCTATCTCCAAGTCAAGTATATGATTATAAGGTGCTAATTGTTCAGGGTTTTTGGTTTTGGCTACATACTACCAGGCCTGAAAAAAAGTTCTAGGGGAAACACTGACACACATAACCAGTGACACATATACACATATATATATATATATATATATATATATATATATATATATATATATATATATATATATATATATATATATATATATATATATATATGTATGTGTATATGTGTGTTATGTGTGTATATATATATACATGTGTATATGTATATATATACACATATATATACATATATATGTGTGTGTATATATATATATATATATATATATATATATATATATATATATGTATATATATATATATATATATATATATATATATATATATATATATATATATATCTATCTATCTATCTACTATCTATCTATCTATCTATCTATCTATCTATCTATCTATATATATATATATATATATTATATATATATAGATATATATATATATATATATATAACAACTAGGCCTCTTCTAGAAATTGACCTGGTGGACACCTGAATAAGCCTGTTAAAAACTGTGTAATACTTTCCTGCATTATTATCCAAGTCTGATTGTGTCTTTTCTTTCCTTTTAAAATACTAAAACACATATAATTGTGATGTGCTCTATGATAATCACTCACTTTGATGACAAGACACATTTAGGCTTTTACACTGTTGGAAGTGAGTTATTCATCTTTCTAACAACAACAGCTTCATCAGCCAATAGTAAATATAGTTATTTACCTGATTGTTAGCATACTGTCTGGGAACCTCTGGACAAGTGCTTTAATAAAGACAGGGTCGATGTTCCTCTTCTGCAGCTGGCTGAAAAGCATGTCCACATTTGGCATGATCTTGTGGAACAGTGCCAGGAAAAAACAGTTAGCGTCATCTTCGAGCATCCTCACAAAGCCCCCAGCCTCTCTGACAGTCGGGGGGTCAAAGTTCCCAGAGTCTCTGATGGTCTGGAAACAAGTTAGGAGGTCATCCTTGTGCTCGTACACAGTGTTTACAGCACGACTGTGGAAGTTCCACCGTGTTGTAGAGGCTCTGGGGAGTCTATGCGCAACCACTTGGTCAAGCACGGTAGTTCGCTTGGGAGACCTGGAGAAGAAAGCAGAAAATCCTGCAAGGTCGGAAAAGAAAGTGCCGATCCTGGGGATGCGTGAAGTAGCCTGCTGCATGATGAGGTTCAGCTGATGTGCATAGCAGTGGATGTAGTGCGCATTTTCATACACATCCACTATTTTACGCTGCACTGCGCCGGTGGCTCCCCTCATCACACTTGCTCCGTCGTAAGCCTGGGCAATAAGTTTGGCCTTTTGTCCATGTGAGAGTATGGTGCTGAGCCTCTCCAGCAGCGCTGTAGCGATGGTGTCGGCGGTTGCGTTCTGTATCATAATGAACTCGAAAAACCGCTCTTGGATGTTACTGTTAGCATCGATGTAGCGTAGCACAAGCACCAGCTGGCAGTGGGTGGAAACGTCAGTCGTCTCGTCGGCTTGAATGGCGATAAAGTCAGCACTCTTTACTTCCTCCAGAATGTAATCCTTAAGCACTGACAGCATGCAGTCCAACAGCTCATTCTGTATCGTCTTTGACGTGCCCTTAAAAACGGTAGCTGTCTTCAGGTGCTCCTCCAGCACACTGTCAAGGGAGGCAACAAAATCCACTAAGCCCCGGAAAATGCCGGGGTTGTCCGAGGAGTCAGTCTCCTCATGCCCACGCAAGGCCAACTCAAAAGCCCCACAAAACTTCACACAATCGATAATTTTGGATAAAATGTGCCTGTTTTTATCCACCTCCTCATTATGTTTCCTCACCGCAATCCTGTGGCCGTCATCCAGCTGCGTAGCAATGTTCACCCTTCCTAATATGGCTTAGCTTTACAGAGTTATCCATGTGTGCCCTGGTGTTCTCATGTTTCTTTATCTTCTCTGACAGGTGCTTCATGTCCCTCACTCCGGTAACTGTCCATGCTGAAATCTATCCCCGTCGTTTTAAAAAGCAAGCACGGAAAGCAAAATAAAGCATTAGCATGAGTGCATCCAGCTAGCCAAGCCTTCCTGGTGTACCAGCTACGGGAGAAGCCACGCATATACTGCTTCCCTTTCTCGCAAGCCTGCTGTCGGATTGAGAGGTCAGGTTGATCTGGGCCCAGCTCTTTCACCCGAACTTTCTCCGACAAAGTTCTCCTCTCAAACGGATCTTCGAGGAGAGATTTCACCGAGTTAGGGTTGGGTCTTGGAGTATCGTTCGCGCTCGCCATTGTCATCTAGTAAAAATGGCGCCCCTAGAGCCCGGTCCTTATTTTATACTGTCTATGATTTTATCAGGAGCGAGCTTGGGGCGATAAAATAAGCGCCCTTCTTGGATTCGATTTAAGAACGCTGATTGGCAAAATTTTATGTCATACATTCATATCTTAAATTAGCAATTGGCTTAACTGCTACATAGACCCGCCTCCTGGGGGCACTTTCTCTATCGCCCCAGAGCTGACGAGGCGTCCAGACAGGCAGAGGAAAGGTTTCAAATATGATTTTCTATCATATTTTACACATATTACTGGGTGCATTCCATATTTCAAACACACAAATATTGACATACTGTTTTTTATCATTATTTTATCAAATTTTTTTTTTTTTTTTTTTTTTTTTGTGGCTTAAGGGGGGTGGCGCCCTAGCGCCCTCTATTGGCCAGCCGCCACTGGACTCAACTAAATGTAATTTAAGATCTAGCTAGCTAGTATGCAACATATCGACATATTTAAGACTTTTTAAAAACCTGCAGAAACCCTGTGCATTATTCACTTGGTGCTTTCTTACCTACATTCCCGTGAAGCTGATGTAAACACAAAAACGTCTTTGCTCACTCTGAGAAATTCGTTGACGATATGGCTTTGCTCCTAGTCAACCGTCTGCCAAAACAGTTTGCCGTGGTGTGGAAGAGGACAAGTGGTCACATGTGTCTGGATTCAACCAATGAGAAGGCGCCGCGACCTGATGACGAATCGAAACCTAAACCTACATGCAGCCATGCGGCCGAGAAAGTTTAAATCAACAGTTGGACTCTCAGGGAGTCCATCATCCTAAAATAAACACTTCAATAACTCTACACCAGCATTATACTTAGAGACAACACCAAAGAGCGTTTCTGGTACACCCCGAAAAGTGTACTTAGTGCCTATTTGACACCAAAATGTATACAATTCTACTCTGGTCATCAAAACTCTGGGATTTTAACACTTTGGCATTTGCTGTGTAGGTAAAGAGTTGTTCTTTGCTATTAGTATCACTTGAGCTCCTCCTGTGTTTATCAGCAGTACTGATGTAATCTCAACTTGCATAAAGAACTTTACTGACTTTGATTCAGCTGTTGTCTGCATGAGAATGAGGTGTTAATTATGATATGAAAATTATTGTCTTATACAGTATCAAACCAGCAGCCACAACAGCAACACACACACAAAAGGTGATCACAGGTCATATGTAAGTATGTGGGCTATAGCTCCAGTGGTGCAATTGGTCAGCGTGCTGACAGTACACTATAGAGCAATACTGAGGTTGTGAATTCAAGCCTCACCTGGAGCATATTGTTACACTAACCAATGTGTTCACATCACCTGTCCTGCTGCTCAGATGCTTTTTTACACCTATAGTTTGTTAGCTCTGATTCATCATCATTGTTTAGTTTTTAGTGAGAACATGATTCGAATACACAGTATAATAATAAGCTATTTAATATTCTTCCCAAATAAATGTTAGCCCAAATAATCCAACAGGCTTTTTTCACAGGCCTATCAAGTCAAAAGGAAGTCATTCCTGGAGGAATTTCTCTTCTCCATCAAGTTGATTGAATGAGTGAAAGTAACCCTGTTTACTGTATCTGATGTGCCACATTGACTGCTGGGATTGATGGCCATTGCTCCTCTTCTCCAGGTGAAAAAAATATTATTATAAAAATATTTGAAACGATAAAATCAGAGACAGACTGGAGTGTGTGATAAGTCTTATACAGTATCAAACCAGCAGCAACAGGGGTGATCACAGGTTAATCGTAAGGCTATTTAGCTCCGGTGGTGCAATTGGTCAGCATGTGGTACTTATAAGACAGTACGTTGTAGAGCAATGCTGAGATTGTGAGTTCAAGCCTCACCTGGAGCATATTGTTACACTAACCAATGCGTTTACGTCACCTGTTCTGCTTGTCAGGTTAGCTTGTTAGCTCTGGATTGAACCAGTTAATGAGTTTGTAAACTTGCAGTGTTTTCACCTTGGTTTGGGTTCATTTTCATGTTAAAAACAAAGAACATGTACATTTCACTACAGGCAAGAAAACCACAAACAAACAAAATCATCAGCTAAAACTTTTTCAAAATTACAGTAACTGATTCAACATGTTTAAAAAGGAGTAGGAAGAAGATTTAAAAAAAAAAAATTCTGGTCCTACCCCCCTTTTCTATTTTGTTTTTCATTTTTCATTTGATTATTTACAGATCAAGCTATATTCTGTAAAACAAAGCCTATCAAGTCAAAAGGAAGTCATTCCTGGAGGAATTTCTCTTCTCCATCAAGTTGATTGAATGAACCCTGTTAGTTTACTGTATCTGTGGTGCTGCTTTGACTGCTGGGATTGATGGTCATTGCTCCTCTCCTCCAGGTGGAGGCGCTGTAGGACAAACAAACACAACTGGTTTCTGAAGGTTTCCATGGAGACAAGAAAGTATGAAGCTGCTGTAACATACATGTATTGTAACATTGTTGTTGAGTGTGTGTGTGTTGTCCCAGCAGTTTGTTGAACAGTGGAAAGAGTGTAAAAAGACTGGGTTCGCTGTTTTACTAAGGCTGCACTACAGCGTCTATTCACACACTACTGAGCGGCAAGGGGGACTTGACCTGCTCCGTCTCCAACCTGGGCCGGTGCACCCCTCCTTAGACCAGCTGGTGGTCCCGGGCTCCCCCAGGAGCACCATAGCAATACCGAACTTAGTGCGGACACCCGATCGGCATAGTCCGCTGCAGCTCAGAGCTCCTGAGCTCAAACGATCCACCAGCCTCATCCTTCAGTAGCTTGGATTACAGTGTTGGGATGGCACAACATGACACTACACTGTGGTAAATTGTACTGCTTAATCTAATTCTCTTCGCTCTAGATTTCATTAAATACTTCTGTGTAAATCATCAAAGTCTCCTGAACCTTCTTCATGTATCCAGACTTGTTTCTGTAACCTTCTCATAGCCTACACGTGTGCCCTTTATACAAAAAATATAAAAAGCAGCATCAAGGAATACTGAGTAATGAAATGCAGTAAAATGCAATCAGTAGTACAGGCAGAGCTAAAAGTGATATTTGTGGATGTTGTTAATCTGGTCTGAAATTCAACATAAGAAACATTTACATACTGGGCATTATGTTGCTTATAATAATAAAAATCCAAATTACAATAAAAAAGTTTGTTTTAATTTATTTGTAACCTTTATTATTCAGACAATTGACTATAGACTGATATATGGTATATTAACATGTATATAACACTGACAACACTACAAGATACAAATATGAATGCATAAAAGACGAAGTCAAGTTTCTTCACATATAATATAAAAATGAATCACATAATCATTTGGTTTATGATAAAATGGTAAAGTTGAAATTATTAAGAAAGAAAAGACCTTAGGTGTAGTAATGTTAAAATGGTTATTACCAACATGTTAAAAAAATATTGACATAACAGAGGAGCCCCCTCCTGTGGGTCAGGGTGCAGACCAAAGAACTGATCCCTTTAATCACACGGATCCACAACAAAAAAAAATATGTATAAGACAATATTATTTTATATACAGTATATATGTATATATACAAAACTAACTAATACGGACGCCTGCAAGGACATCATAATCAAAGGTTGACTTCTAACCTTCAAATTCTTTTAACTCGGTTTTATTATTTTCTATTATAATCGTTGGGTATTTGTCTTATTTCCTATCTTATATTTCACCTCTTACTTTTCTACTTTGTTTCATTTAGCAATAATAATAATCTTAATAATATCACACACTGAGAATATGTTTGTTTTTGTAATATCTGTCTTTTGTGTTCAAATGTTTTATTTGCCTGAATGTCTAACATCCGTTGTTTTAAAATCAAGTCTATAACACACTGTATTAAAGATAATGATGAAATAAACATATGCATATTAAATCTCTCTGTGAGCTGAAAGCTGCTCTTCTTTCCTGGTCCTCTGGTTCACAGCGACTACAGCAACACAGAGCATCAGCAGCAGAACACTGAGCACTGAGCATCTCACTATGTAGAAGGTGGAGGGAAGCCCAAAGGGCTCTCTGTACTTTACAAGAGTTCTGCTGGCTGACACACACCGATAATATGGGTCAATGACTGCACACCAGTACTCCCCTGTGTCTTCCAGTGAGGCATTAGAGATAAGAAGGCTCCCGTTAGTGTAGCGGCTCACTCTGCTCATGTTCACATCAGGCGTTGCACAAAAGATTCTTCCCTCTGTTCGGTTCGACTTGATGAACCAAAGGTGACCCTCTCCTAAATGTCTGCATGTGAGAGTGACTTCTTCTCCCTCTGAGAAGAGCTTTACGGCAGGGGGGCCAAATTTGGGGCAAACCACCAGCCAATACGTTTGCTCTCTCATAGAGGCATTACAGGAGTAACCACCTGTGTGATTTAACGTTAGAGATGAAAACACCAGCGAGTAGTTTTGGTCCACTGAAGGCACAGTGTGGTTTTGTTGTCCTAGGTCAGTCTCAGTGACCTGTGTTTTTGGATTACGCTTTTTCCAATAGGGGGGCTGGTCATTGGTGAAATCTGCGACGGTGCACGGCAACACAGCCATCTCTTCAACTGAGCGGTAGATTATCTCTGCTTGTGGGCACAACTCAAGGGAGGTACTGCTAACACACTGCTGCTGGTTCATCACCAGACAGGTGTACTTTGCAAAGTCTGTTACTGTGAGGTGGAAAACACGAAGAGCTGATGTGTTTGTCACCACTTGGTATCTTCCTCTAACATTGTCCATCACTAATATTGTTTTGTGCCCAAATTCTCTGGTCCATGTTTCCTGCTCATATCTAACGTCACTAATCTTGAGCCACTGGATATCCAGATTGTCAGCCGCTCCCTCACATGGCAGGTCCACTGTTTCTCCAAGTCTCTGTGAAATATGTTCGTTCTCATCTATTGAACTACAAACAGTGATATTGAAGATTTTCTCATACTTCACGTTGCCCTCAGTCCAACACTCCTCTTGGTACGGGCCGGAGTCTGAATGGGTCAGGTTGAGGATGGTGTAAGAAGAAATATTGGCCCTGCTGACAAGTCTTCGTTTCAAGTCTTCAGGTACTGTGGAGTTCTGGGACCAAAGGTCAGAAGTGTTCCACAGGACAAGCGTCTCCTCACCAACAAATCTGGAAATCAGGCAGGAGTTGGTGTTGTGGGGGAGGCCGAAGGTGTAAGAGTCCCTTTCCTTTCGGATGATGATCCGTTCTGCATGAATGTTGTTGATGAGAGCAAACAGCAGGAAGGAGAGTTGTGCGACTGCAGCCATTCTGCTCTGAGGTCGACAAACACTGACACCACTCATCTCATAAACTCTATACCAACCCTCATCAACAGCTCCTTTTTTCGTCTATTTTTTTTCAACAAACATGACTTCTTTATCTCATCATCATAGGAAACGTTGAAGCATTAGGCTCTCTATCAATTTATCGATGTCTTTTGCATGTGTCTAAAACCACTGAGGCTGTCATGTCTTCAAACAGGTTATTTAGAGATATATAATAAATAAATGTGATGTCTCCAGTTAATTTGAATATAAATTTCTTCTTCTGTTTTCTTGTAACAACCACCATTAGGATTGCCCTGATGTCTTTATCGTAATGTATCACAGATACATTTGTTTATTATGGTCTGTATTGGTTAGAAATAGTTGCTTTTAGAATTATCCACATTACTCACATTAAAAGAGCACTCTAGATTTAATTTCTTTAAAGTAGGGGGACTTGCACAAGACAGATTAAAAAAAGAAAGGTAAAAATTTAAGCAACAGATGCAGAAACCTCCATTTAGTCCCTGTGATTCATTCTTATGGATCCTGCATTTCCTGCAATGCAACTTCAGCATGTTAGTTTTTATTTAGTGCAGTGTCCATTTGGAGCTTGTGCCTGTTCAGAATAGGCCAAAAGCTTGGTTCACCGTATTTTTTATTATCACAACTTTATTGTGTAAATTCTCACAAACATGTGACACAAAATGCAGCTTCCCTGTTTCAGGTTCCCAGGGAAGCACACCTCCAAGGCCGTCCATTACTCTCTCTTACTCTCTTACATCTCACTTAAAGGGATGGTTCGGAGAAATTTCCCCCTAGGGTCTTTTGCACCACGACCTCGAGCCAAAAACCCCACTAGAAGCTTTTTTCCCTTGGTCCCTTGGGTAATTTACAAGATACACCTTTGTTTCCATTAGCACCTGAACCAAGCCATTTGGCTGATAGCGCTAACTCGCCCAATGTTCGACCAAGGGAAAAAAGCTTCTGGTGGGGTGTTTGGCTCGAGGTCATGGTGCAAAGGACCCTAGGGTGAAAATACTCCAAACCATCCCTTTAATGCTACTCTCGTAACATGCTACTTGCAGCGTTGTCAGGTGTCCATTTGAAGCATTCTCAAAAACAACTCATCCAATGGCAAATGGTAAATATAATTCAATGTATATAGTGTGTAGTGTCAAATCATAACAGAAGTTATCTTAATACAATTTACAGAGAGTAGATCTGACCACACTATAATTTACAGAGACCCAACAATTCCCCCCAAGAGTATACATTTGGTGCAACAGTGCAGAGGAAAAACTTCCTTTTAACAGACAGAAACCTCAGACAGAACCTGGCTCTTGGTGGGCAGCCATCTGCTGTTGCCGGTTGGGACACAGAGATACAGATATAGGCTACAGAAATATGATTCATGATAATTATAGCAGTTGGCATGATAAGCAGTGGCAAATGTAATAATAAAGATAATAGAACTACTGCATATGTACTGCATCTATATAGTGCTTTTCTATCTTACCGGACGGAACGCTTTACAATTTGTCTCTCATTCACCAATTCACATACACCGATGGTGGCGAGCTGCAAGGCGCTGGCCCACTACATGCGGGATCATTTGAAAGACAGTAAATAGTTCAGTGTCGGATTTCTTCCTCTGATATCACAACACAAGATGGATGTATCGAGCTGTATTGTGTTTAAGTAATATTCCCCACAGTAACTGTGTTTACTGTAACCCAACTAAGGTTTAACAGGTATATCAAATGTTTTGATTAAAAGAGGTGACTGGCATACGATGAAGCAGTGAAGTACACAATAACCTGACCCTGCTTTTAATAACTCACACCAACCACTGAGTACATTTATATTTACATATTTCTTTGTTAGAACAATAACTTTGCATATGTTCATTCATTTACAGCACTACACTTTCCATTTTGCTTACAGGAATCATTTAACTTGTACCTTGGGCATAAAATAAATTGCACCCACAGTCAAAACTACTTTCAGCTTCAAATTACAGTATGCAAACTAATTGACTAACATATAGTCAGTTTTCACCAAAAACTTAATATGGCTGACTAAATTATTCAATATTTCAATTTAGGTTCAAACTTAGTGTACTTTAACTACAATCTTAAATTTCAAAACCCAATGAAAACAAAAAAGATAAAACCAAATTAAACCAAAACCGAGACCTCAGAATGAAACAGTATATGGCTTTAACGTGACTTTTTTATCTGATCACCAGAGGAAATGTTGATGCATCAGGCTCTCTATCACGTTATTGATGTCCTTTGCACGAGTCTAAAACGTTTCTTCACGTGTCTTTAAACACAGATTATTTAGATATGAGGAACAACCAGAGAGAAGTGTGTTTCTGTGTGTGTATATTTGCATCCATGAAAATGGTTAACATTATTATTACCTGTTTTAATAAAAAAAATAATAGGAAATGTTGTAAATCGCAATATGCTTTCTTTTCCTAAACTAGTCATTCGTATAATGCAACACAGAATAAATGTTTGTATATTCACTATACGTACATGTAGAGGAGAGCTACTGATATAGAACAGTGCTGGTCAATCCTGTCTTTTGCATTTGGCCACATGCTGTCATCCACACTGAACCATGGTGCATAAGCCTATAGTTACGAAAAGTAATGCACTGTAATTTGTATGTATTCATATGTATAAGAGCACAAAGATACGCGTAGGGAGGAGGTCAAAGTAGATGGATCTTAACTAGTTGTTTTGGTGCCTAAACTTAACTGTTGTCGCTGTAGAACAATCAAGTGACTGGACATCCAGCATTCACTGCATCTAGTAGAGACATGTGATCTTGTGGCTGGTGGTCATAAACCTTCCACCTCCATAATGAAAATAATGAGGAAAAGTGACATCATCCTGGGATGGGCTGTAAACCACTATGTGACCGGAAGAGAACGGTCCCATTGTCCCATTGCACAGACTAAGCAATTTGGTGCGCTAATCAAGATTTCAGCTGTTGCCTCTTATATTCAGCCATTTGACTTGGCTGTGCAGAGGTGAAGGGAGCAGGAGTTGTCACAGATAGGCCAGGGATAGCAGGGGATGGATTTAAAAGTGCATCTGTAAAGAATGGATGAGCATTTCTGACAAAAGGGTATTTTACAATATAGTGGGAATAAAAAAGCTGCTTTGAAGTTAATATTCATTATATTAATATTTGCACCTAAGCCGCATTACAGCCTATAACATTCTAAACAGTATTAGACAGTATTAGTATTAAACACAATATTTAGACAATAGCTAGAAAAACTGCTGAATCTGCTTAAGAAAATGGGTCATACAGAAATAGTTTTCATGACTATTCCTCAGAGTTAGAGTACACTAAACACACTCTTTATAGTACAGGCATAGTCTCATAAAAAGTCTCCTCTATCACATATAAAAAATCCTAAGAGATGTAAGTGGTGGAAAGTATTGAAAAATACTGTATATAAACTGGAGTCTGGTGGGTTAGGTGATGGTGATTTCAGGGCTGTTTCATGTTAAATAAAAAGGATCTTACAGTTTAACAAAAAGGTCTATCTCTGTAGGGATCCTTTCAATGAAGTTACCAGACACTTAGAATAATAATCGGGGGGGAGAAAAAGCATCATCAGTAATGATCTAACTGATGCTGAACATTTGACTTAATACTGGACCAAAATTGTAAGATTTCGAATATTTTGGTTTACATTAGTTATTTTGACAGCAATGCATTGGAAAATAGGGTCCAGGTTGAAAAATACCAAAACACCTTTATTGATGGAAGTTGGCACATATTTAATTAGATAATGCCTCATTTGCATAATTAAACATAAAAGTTCAGAAAACATCCTAAAAAAAATATTGTCTTAATGTAAATAATAAACAGGCCGGCCCAAAGCTGCAAGGGTGGTTTTTCTCACATGCACTAGGGGGAAGGGAGACGACCACCATTCAACCCGAAAAAAGTCATATAACCATTCCAATATTTGTATTTTTATTCCATGCTACTGACACATCACACATACTCTGCCTTCAATCAAAAGAAAATGTTCTAACATGGCAACATATTAGACAATAAAGCTTTTTGAATCTTGAATCAATGACTCCAAAGCTGTTCAGTTAAGGTAAATTAAGCTAAAAAAAAACTGCATAGTTCCCCTTTAACATGGGCTGCAATGGGAAATTGGCATTACCGATTTTAGTATTTTTCAATACTTTCCAGGACTTTATGTGATAGAGGAGACTTTTATTAGTAATAAACATTTGTCAGATTTTCTGTTGCAATTTGTGGGAGATTCACATCCTTTTTCTCACAAAATGCTTTACTATTAGTGCTGACAGACTCTAAAGACTGTATGAACAAATTAAATAAGATATATTTTAGAATTAGAAACAACCAACCAAGTGGCTTTTTACAATGGCTTCATTCAAATTCACATTTGATGTTGTCAACATGCTAATTCAAAGTAATGTTAGTGAGAAAGTAGTGAGAAAAACACACACTTTTAAAAAGCTTAATTTCAGAAATAATATGGTTTAGTTTCTCTTCAGAGCAGTACAGAAACCTCAGGATAGTTTTCCAGCAAAACGTTTTTTCTAGGCATTTGTAGAGTTTAAAAATGTTCAAACAATGCTGACCTTTGATGTCAATGTATTTTTATGTTTTAATGTATTCACAATATACCTGCAGCTGGGTTAGGCAGAAGAATTGTATTAAAACTGTTAGACCCAATCAATATCCTTCTCTTTCATACTGATTCCTAAGCTTCTACAAGTTCATTAAATCATGTCTGTCTGCTCTCCAAAAGGTTTCGTCACACGGCAGGAAGAAGCCGACCCCTGCTGGTGTGCCGACTAGATTAGAATAAAAAATGTTTATTCCTGTAGCTTGAAAATAATGTACATCCCTTTCATTTATGGCTGAGAGTAACCTCAACCACACAAGGATTTAGAAGTACGCCCTCCTCATTTAGGTGACGAAGAAAACCAATGGGATGCGCCCGGGGGCACGGACATACCACCGCGCCAACGAAGGACCAATGGAAAATGGTCCTAAGCCACGTGGGGAAAAGGAACCATCCACATCTCCAGAAGAATGAAGTGAGGAGCGTAGGGACTGAGAGGGACTGAAAGGTGTGGATCTGTTAGGAGAGACAGCCATTCAGCCCGCTGCAGCGTAAAACTCGTTTTTGTCATGCCATTTTGTTATTAAATCTCTTTGTTAAATCTTCATTGGACCAAGCCTCTCCTTTCTCAAAATCTGAAAACGCAACACTTAATAGCTTTACAACTTTACCTATATCATGCACAAACATCTATTTTTTTGAGCAATTCTTGCATAAAATGCATGTATTCTCTTTGACACTTTAAATGCAAGTCCAACAAGTAGCATATAGCTGCAGCACCGGAGGCTGCACTTTCAGGACCACATTTTCAGGATCGCAATTCCAGGACCCTAACTAGAGGGCGGATCTTGCAAAGAAAGCGAGTGGGATTCAATAATGAGACAGGATTGCATTTCCACCAAAATGGAAGAAGAGCTTGTCAAGCCAAGTGTGAGTAACATTATGTTTGACTCTTACTGTGAAAACAGTTGATGTCTTGAATTGGACAGTAAAGTTAGCTGTCTAGCCAAAGTGTGAGTGAGTTAACGTTAAAAGTCTTAAAGTTCCTAACGTTACAATCATCGTTAGCTTATGATTGCTTGCTAACTGTTAGCCTAAAGTATTTGTTTAATAAAACCGTAACGTTTTAGCTGTCTTTGGTGAGCCCAACTAGGTGTATTATATTACTTGTTAACTTTCTGACTATAACAATTCATTATAGCCAGTACATTACTTCAAAAGATGATAAAAGGCTGTCCTTATGGTTGGTCTTCACTGTCTTCAGTGTATGTGAAATGTTTAATGTTCATTGTATACCTGGGACACTTTATCATCACAGGTATTTTTTACACAATGCCATGAAATCTTAATCAACTATTTACTAATATTAGGTAAAACCTTAATTTAGAAGTAGTAATGAATGCATTTTGAATAAACGCCAGACAAGAAATAATTAAAACTGTCATTCTCCTGTTTGTATTTCATGTGGAAATGCCTAAATTAAAAACTTTTTGATTTAGTTGCTTGCTTTTTTTTCTTCGTTGGGGGGTGGGTTGTGGAATTTGTTTAATATACTGTTTTCCATTTAAATACATTTAAAAAGTACATCTTTATTTTACCTTTTAATATGCTAATTAGTCTACACAAATTGCCAAACATGCAACTTTTAGCAACCAAGTTGATTGCAAACAGAAAGTAGTATCTGGGTGGAAAAACCTTTTTTAAACTTAATATTTGGACAGAAAGTAGCTTTTTGGTGGAATGAACCTTTTAACCTTTGAAAAAGTAGGGTCTAGAAATGCAGTCCTGAAAACGCAGCCTCCGGTACAGCGCTATAGTAAAGAAAAAACTAGGGTCCTGTAAATGCAGCCTCCGGTACTGCAGGAACATAGTATTGAGTCCAAAAGGTAATGGAAATTATAGGCTACATTTTGAATCAACAAGGGTGAAGCTAAGCTAATGTAATGTTACACAAAGATGTCAATATAAATATAAGTAGGCTACTAGGATGTATGTCACATACAACACACTTCACAAAAAAAATTCTTAACACATGAATATCTTTATCTTTCCCTGATGAAAATACAGTGGCAGTAACTTATAAAGGTGCAATATGTAATACTGACAGCTAAAAAAAGTGTTTAAAATAGTTACTGCAGTACAAATTCAAAATACTGGAGAGAGTCGTCTCCCCCGCCCTCTGCTCCCCAGATTCGAAGTTCACGGAGGTTGCCAGGCTAAGACCGCAGCATCCACAACAATGTTGCTAGACGCTTGTCTCACATAGCCAGATATTACTTCACAGCACAGCGGAGTAGCTAACGTTAGATGTTGGCTATATTACTTACTTACTTAGGCCTTTAAATTCCCATAGGAACATAGGCCATCAACGAAGCTCTTCCATCCTCTCCGATCTTGGGCCCTCCGCTCCAGATGTTGCCACATCAGCCCTTCTTTCTTCATCTCCTGTTCTGTGGTTCTTCTCCAGGTGGTTCTCGGTCTGTCTCGCTTCCTCCTGCCCTGTGGGTTCCACGTCAGTGATTTCTTTCTTTCTTCTGAGTGTGTGCCCTATCCACTTCCATTTCCTCCTCCGGATTTGCATTTCTATTGGGTCTTGTTTGGTGAGTTCCCACAGATTGGCATTAGAGATGGTGTTGGGCCAGTATATTCCCAGGAGGCCTCTGAGGCACCGGTTGATGAAGGTCTACAGTTTATTGAGGATAGTGGTGGTAATTCTCCAGGTTTCTGAGCCATAAAGTAGAGTGGTCTTTACGTTTGAGTTGAAGATTTGCAGTTAGCGGTCTTGAGTGACAGGTTTTTTGCCTTCCTGATATTGTTTAGCATGTTGAATGTTGTCCTTGCTTTTCTGATCCTGGCTTGGACATCGTCCTCCGTGCCACCTTCCACTGAAATGATGCTACCAAGGTATGTGAAGCTGTTTACATCCTCTAGTGCGTTTTCCATAATGAGCCATCAGTTTCCACAGCCTTTCACTATACACGGTCGAAGGCTTTTTCAAAATCTATGAAGTTCACAAGTTTGATGATAATCCTAAGGGTGGCAATTTGGTCTCCACAGGATCTGTTGTTCCTGAAGCCAGCCTGGTTTTCCCTCAGTTTCTCATTGACCCCCTTCTGGAGCCTCTCGAGCAGGATGTGGTTGAGCACTTTCCCAGGTGTTGAAAGGAGCAAGTCTCCTTTCTTGGGGATTTTCATGCATTTTCTTCCTCCCAGATGGTTTTCATGAGGTGGTGGAGCATGTTGGAGGTTTCAGTGTCGGCCTTAAGAGCTTCTGCTGGAATCCCGTCTGGTCCCTCTGCTTTCCCTCCTTTCAAGTCCTTAATGGCTTTTCTGATTTCCATTTTGGTGGGGGGGTTGCAGTTTATCTCCAATGGGTTTGGGGCTGTTGGGATATCTGCGGTCAGTTGAAGAGGCTGCCAGGGCTCTGAAGTGTTCAGTCCATATCTTCACCTGGTCTTCCTTGGTTATGAGGAGTACACCCTGTGAGTTTTTAATGTGTGCCTGTGAATGTCTGAATTTGCCCATGAGCTTTCTTGTAGTAAGGTATAGGTCTTTCAGGTTGTTCTTTCCTGCTGCTTCTTCTGCCGGTTGTGCTAAATCCTCAAATTTCTTCTTGTCTCTCCTTATGTAAACGGGGTGGCGCGTGAGCGCAGATAAATATAAATTGTGGACGGGGGCCGACAACGCCACCTAGGTTTTTAGTGAGACCTAGGGCCTCTTGAAATTACAAAGATTCCAATTCAAGAATAAAGATTAAAACAGGTCCTTTGTACCAGGGGAAGAGCAGTTAAAAACAAGTGTATTTAAAACAATGAATAAAAACCAGTTGAGGAATAACAAATTTATTTAAAAAGAATAAAATAAACCAATTAAATAAACAACCAACTAAAAATCAAGCTAAAAAAAAAAAAAAAAAAAAAAAAGTCCAACAGAACAGGAGTGAGGGATTAAAATGTCCACAGGTCTCCGCTGGCAACCAGCTTCTTTATTGTTCGCCTCCTTTCTTCGGGTATAGCCTGTAAAAGAGAACTCTAGGCCAGTCAACGCTTTGTTCAATACACTCAAACACCGGTCTTAAAAAGAGACTTACGCGGGAGGGAGAAGTTTTACTTTCTCCCACTGTTGCCGCTAGCCAGAAGTGTCAAAAGTATTCACATTCATTACTCAAGTAGAAGTACAGATACTAGGGTTTGAAAAGACTTTTGTAGAAGTTGAAGTATCAACTCAAGCTTTTTACTCAAGTAAAAGTACTGGTTCCAAAACTACTTAAAGTATAAAAGTAAAAGTAATGTAAGGGGGAAAAAATGCCATTAAGGACAAAAGCTTAGTCCGCCCCACAGGGGCCTATAGTGCACTACCCCACCTCCACAAAAAAAACTTTTCTAAAGGCCATAATGCCTATAATAAGGTTATATTAAAATTATACCTGCAAACTCAGAAGGGCTGAAAAAGGTGACACATCGCTTCTGTGTTTTTCAGACAACAGCAGCTACGGTCTGATGTTAGAATCAATCCTCTCCAGTGAAATACAGACACACTTTTACACTGTTTAGATGTCAGCATTTTAACAGCGTTTACTCCAGCTGCTAGCTAACGCTAGGCTAACGTTACCTGCTGTCGAGTGTAGTGTTAACTAGTGTCCCGTGCGGCAATGTTTCAGTTCCCTCTAACGTCCGTTCTCGGAGCATCAGAGAGAAGCGCAGTCATTTAAGTGGCACCTAATAAGGCACCGAAATCCGCGTTGCTATTCGGTCCGGTAGATAACAGTCACTAAGGCACCGGTGCCGTATTATCACCGGGTCTGTGCAGGTGCGATGGATCGCGTACAAACCAATAGGGTGTCGGAATTGATTCCCTTCTCATCCAACCACAATCAAATTCACTCTCTCCGGATGGCGCGATTTATCTGGATAGGGTTTGTTTTTTTGTGTTTTTTGAATGATGACAAGCTGGAATGAAAACAAGCCGAACTGAAATAGGAGTAACGAGGCTATTTTTAAAATGTAAGGAGTAGAAGTAAAAAGTATGCTGTAAAATAATCATTCCAGTAAAGTATAGATACCCAAAATTTCTACTTAAGTAAGGTAACGAAGTATTTGTACTTCGTTACTTGACACCTCTGCTGCTAGCGATCGGTGTTTGAGTTTTCTCTGTCTACTCTTATGCCTGTTCCATTCCGTCTGTTGTGCACTGCGTCCTCCCTCATGTGCTCTCATCCTCTCCATGTCCTCCTTCATGCTCTCCTGTTGGTCTCTTGTGCTTCTTCGCTCTGTGTCTTCCATCATGTGCTTCTTCGCTCTCAGTGTCCTCCATCTTCTCCTCTCTGTTGCTGTTCTGCTGTTTTATCTAAAAACCAGTCAATCCCATCTCTGGCTCCCAGGTGCGAGTCATTAAGTCCTAATTACTAAAATGTTCACTGGCGGAAGTAAAACCAACATTAAAAACACACACCACACGTTTCAAAATAAAAGCATGCAATATAAAAGAGTAAAAACACAACAAATCCAAGTAAAAGCATGCTTACATAAAATCAACTTCTGCCCTGTGACACTTACACTTCTTTTCACTTCTTTGTTTGCTGTTGCATATTCTTTCTGTGCTGCCGCCTTGGTCGCTCTGGTTTACTGCCTCTTTTTTCTTCCTCCTCTCACTCACTTTGCTATCTGGATATCCAGGGCTTGCTGTCTGTCTTCCTACTCCCTACTACTTCTTCGCATGTGTCTTTCCACAAGGTTTTCATACCTTTCCATATCTCCTCCACTTTGCTTGGGTTTCTATTTCTAGAGCTTGGTACTGGTTGTGTAGTGCCACTTTGTTCTGATGTACCTATATCCTGAAATTGCTGTGTGTTGAATTTGACCCTTACTTCCCTGTGCTTCATGCATTTTAACTTCAGCTGTATCTTTCCTGTGAGGAAGTGGTGGTCAGATCCTGCGTCTGCTCCTCTTCTGACTCTGACATCCAGCAGAGAGTGTCTAAACTTCTGACTTATGCAGATGTGGTCTATTTGATTTTCTGTGGTGTGGTCACACAAGAACACAAGAACATCCATAAAGCTACCTGGGTGTCTACCTAGGTGGTTTTATGGATGTTCTTGTGTTGGAACTGGCTATATTGACATAAAATTGTCATAAAAGTCCATGCTCACGCAGACCTTTGTACCCAACTGACAGACACACTTTTTCGGCTTAGAATTATGGTAGGAACCGCTAAAAATAACACTACCTTGCCGTCCTCTCCACCCCGACTGAACACACTTTATTGGCTTATAATAACGGCAACAATCGCTAAACACACTGCTAACTCACAGTCTTCCCCATTTGCAGCCTCCCTCTCTTGGCTTAAAACGCTGAACAGGCTACATGTTGTAAACAGCCGTGGCCTGCTTGCCTGGTCCTCCGGTAACGTTAGCAGTTAGCAGGGTTAGCAGGGTTAGTAGGGTTAGCATGGTGGCGTTAGGTCAGGATCACTTTACTGGCTGTGTCTCAATTGTTTTTGAAGCCAACTCGGATACTCTAGCTATATAATTCAATGTGAGTACACGAATGTTGAAATTACATAAAATTCCTGTCCCTTGTAGTTGTGATAAATTAGCCTGAAGCTAATGCTTACCTGTTCAGGAGGAAATTAGCCAACTCTGCGTACTTTTGGGCCCTAAGCTTTCTTCATCTTTTAAATACATCTCCAATATTTACCGGGGTTTGTTATGTCTCTGGTCACGCAACTGTTAGAAAGCCCCCAACGTCCACTTCAAGGCAGCGCTGCGACCGTCGACTTCAAGGCACCTAACCCTAACCTTAACCCTAACAATTGCCTAATCTAGTGCCTTCCAGGTAGCACTGTCTGGAAGACGACGTTGGGGGCTTAAAACACCAAACACTGTTAGAAACATGCCGTTTTTTTTTAGGTCGGGTAGAATATATCTCTGTTGATCCTGTTCGTTTGTTTGCTGCTTTCATGGCTGTCCTAAAATTACCGCTGTAGCGTGCTGGGTTTACATTTTTACAGATATATCTGGCAACCTGGCCTGGCTGTCAAACTGGGCAGTTGATAACAAAACACTGCTGTTGGAACGAATTCCGAAAGTTGAATATAATTCGAATAGTAAAAAAATCAATACAATTTAATGCTGAAATTACTATTCAAATGTGATTTGTTTTTATAAATATGTTAAAATAAATATGGTAACATTAACTAATCTCCGTCTTCTCACATTGGCCTACCCGCATGTGAAAACAAAATGCTTTTGTCATGTCACGTCTGATGAACAATACATTAGCGAGAGTGAGAAACACAAGGTGTTGTGATGTCTTAACATCACAGAGCACGTAACGTTAGTACAGGGAGAGTGACAGGCTGCGGCTGGAAATTAGAAGAAGGATGGGAAATAGTTTTAACATGACTTTAAAATCGAAATCCACTGAGCCAAAATGCTCATGTTATCATTAGTAAGCTCGTTCTTGTTTCCTAACTGCGTCAGGAGATATAGGAGCTAACGTTAATGTTAGCTGCCCTACAGCTGTCAGAGTAGCTTTGACTTCATATATTACCTTCTAATAGCTGTATTCTCGGTAACGTGACAATCTGCAAGAAACAGGTTGCTGTAAATCACTAAAATAGTAGTGACAGTACCGTTGGCTTACTTATCAATTTTCAAGAAGGAGAAAATACTGGCATTAGCATTGTTGTCAGAAAAGATGGTTTCCTTAAAGGGGTGATAGAATGCAAAACCAATTTTACCTTGTTGTAGTTGAATAACGACAGTTTGGAGGGTAAATAGGACATATCAGATTGTGATAAACCTATCTCAAAACCTGAAATTCTTGAAGCTGTAAATAAAATGAAAAAAGGTAAATCTCCAGGAATGGATGGTCTTCCTGTTGAATTTAATAGGTGTTTTTTGAACATAATTGAAACTCAATTTTTTAACATGTTCAAAGATTGTATTGATAATGAGGATATGACTTAGGGTTGTGCCGATGGACGATATCATCGTACATCGTGATGGCTGGCCGACATCACGATGGAGAGTCGACCATCGTGATGCCACACTCCTCACCCTGTCAAACACCCTAATCCTAGTCTCGTGCGCTGGGCGGGAAATTGACAAGTGCGTCGGTCTTAAACTAGCAAAGACACAAAGACAAGACATAGGGCCCCTTAAGTGGAAGCTACTTTTTCCCCCTTTACGTGCAACCTATTTGTGAAAAAGACCATCGCTTTGAGCAGACTGGATTGGCTGTAGTGATACATTCTCTCTCTCTCTCCCTGTCAGTTGTAGCTTGCTCTACCTTCTAGTAACGTTGGACGCAGCGGTCTCGAGTGAGAGAGAAAAAAGCGTTAACGTGGAACGCTATCACACTTTCCTTTCTCCCCTCATTGGACTAAGTTTGTCGACACTACTCTGTGCGTGCATCAATAAGTAAGTCTGAGGTCCTGTAGGTACGGACGATGTTATGCAGGATTTATGAATGTATGTTAGCAACAGTAGGCTAATTCACGAGGGTGCTATTTTATTTATGAGCTAATATTGCGCATCTGTTCATGTGCGCTGCAAGAGTTATGTTTCTGTTTACTGAACGCGTTATTCAGTGCAAACATAACCAAGAATGTAGTTTAAAATCAGTAATGATGCTATATTAGGTTATTACTGTCGCTCTGTTGAAGGCAAACGTCCCACTGCACTGTCGTTACGCAGATCACGGAGATCTGATTGACTTTACTGCACCGTACTTAAGTGAAAGTAGGTCAAGTTGTAAAACCTACCAGCAGGGCACCATTTACAGAGGGCATTTACATGTATGTCTAATCATTTCTATGTTAACTGTTGGCCCATAGTAGTAGAAAAAAAAATATTCATGTAAAGAGATATGAGATTTTTATAAGGCTTTGACACAGTAGAGCACCAATTCTTATTTAGGTCACTTCAATCCTTTGGTTTTGGGGGAAATTTTATCTCCGGTGTTAAAATGCTTTATAAAAACATCAGTAGCTGTGTCATGCTATATCCAAAAACCACCCAAAGTTTCTCAGTTTATAGATAGATTTAACCTTTAAAAAAAAAAAAAAAAAAAAAAGGGCAGCATGGTGGCCCA